>NC_082387.1:17701623-17706623 GCF_031168955.1 Gadus macrocephalus
GTTATATCCTTTTGAATGTGTTGGATACTGAAACTTGTAAAAGTCCAGAAAGCATGGTTCAGCTAGTGCAATTCAATACAGACAACAGATTGTATAAAAAGATATAATTTTTTTACAGTCATATTAACGTTCTACTTTATAAATCTTGACCTAAAGCGTGCTCAAGGTATCAAAATGATTTCAGAATGGCACTGAGCTCTTCAAAAATTCACCGCCTTTGGAAAGGATTCATTTGTAAATCTATAGGTGATATAGGGTATATGGATGAACATGTTCTGGATAACAACGAATACTATAATCCAGAACAATATTCATTGTGACAGACACAGTCTTATAGAAAGGAAGTGTCTGTACAAGTAAACATACTGTCTTTAGTCTCTCTATAGAGCTGCAGCTCAATAGAGGGACAGCTCTATAAATGCTATGCATGATGCTCAACCTAAGAAGTGCTTAATTCTAATCCATTCATCTATGTGGTAAACTTACTGTAAAACGCTATCCTTTTTTTGTAATTTAACCACAGAAAAGGCAATGTGCAAAAAAGTTTCCTTCTTCGGTTTCATCCAAAACACTTTCTTAAAGAAAAGGTCAGAATTGAAGCCAAAGTACAAGCCTTTGAATTTCGGCTTCAATTCATTCTTTGACTGATGCAGTCAAATTCAGTGCACAAAGTCCAACATCAAAAACCTTTTTCCAGTTGATAGTCCTAGCCAAAGGTTGATCACCAATGTCCACAGCCTAGGTATTGATGACATGTATTTCAACATGTAAGCGATAACAAAATAAGTAATAGTGAAAAAGTACTGGAATTAGCAGCCATCCCTGCTCATCCGACACCTGAAGAGTCGAGAGTTGTGTGTGTTGGTGCCTGTGCGCTTGTTTCTGTGTGTGTTTGTGTGTGTTTGTGTGTATATTTGTGTGTGTGTGTGTGTGTGTGTGTGTGTGTGTGTGTGTGTGTGTGTGTGTGTGTGTGTGTGTGTGTGTGTGTGTGTGTGTGTGTGTTCAAGAGGTGGGGGCGGGGCCAGTGTAAGGAGGGGGCTGCTCCCATTCCCACCAGGTGCAGTCTGGGATGTCAAAGCTGTGCTGGGTGTACAAAGGAGGGGACATTGCCGGTGTTGGGACCCCCTTCCCCTCCACCACCATCTCCATTGAGTCTGGCGCCCCCTCCGCCACCATCTCTATAGAGGGAGGATCCATGCATCTCCTCTGGGATTCCTCGTAGGACGGAGGGAAGGGTCTGCGGAAGAACACACACCAACGTTGTTATGCTGTTGAACAAACTTTTGACACTAGCGTTGAAAGAAGGTAGAGCGGGGAAGGTTGCTTGTTGGATCCCCTGCTCCTCCTATCTGAGTGCTGAGGTGTCCCAGAGCAAGACACCTAACCCTAACTGAGCCGGGAGTCGCCTTGCATGGCTGACACCACCGTCGGCGTGTAGTAATGGGTGAATGTTGGTCAATAATTGTAAATCGCTTTGAGTGAGCACTGGTTGGAAAAGCGCTATATAAATGCATTCCATTCACCGTTATACCTTATATTAGAGATAGTGCCTCTTTGAAGTTGTATCACAACGTAGGGGTCACTGTCATTTTAAATGGTAACAACCATCTTCTGATTGGGGGACAAGAGACACAAAAGCTTGGATGTATTCCACATATCATATCATAATATAAGATGTTATATGTGTTTTATTTCGGGGAGTATTGCATTTCAGTAGCATATCAAAGACAATATGCATTTTGCATAAAGCACCCCAAAGGAAAAGGTGTACACCCGTGGAGGTTTCATACAACCTCCACGGTCCTCCATCATTACCTGTCGACGGTGCAGATCTGCTGTGAGGGCCGCGGTGCGAGCATGTCTCCTGGTCCCAGGTCCCTGCTCTCAGCGCTGTGGCAGACGGCCCAGACGACCGGAATGAGCATGACAATGAGGCCGGCCATCACCTCGGCGTACGCCATGACCACCCTCAGGTGGACGTAGCGCCCCCCCTTGCCCAGGAAGATCTGGAAGACCCCCACGCAGATCAGGGCGAAGCCCACCAGAGGCAGCACAACGCAGATTGCCCACCTGAGACGCTTGCTTGTGCTCATCCTTGCTCCTTTTGCTTTTATTGTCCCCTCTGTCTCTCTCTCGCTCTCTCTCTTTCTATCTTCCCTGATGGGCTGAGGAGACAACCATTGAAAAATCCAAACGTGTCGAGGTATGTGTGAAGACGTATGATGACGCCTTGTATCTTGGTCAGTCAACAAGTTCAGATGGTTTCAATGTGAATTGAATGTCCAAAGAAAGTAAAGTGAATTCAGTCGTTGTCCGCGGCAGTAAATGACATAGAGTGTGTGAGCGGTTATTGACTGGCCTTTATGCCTTTTGAGAGATTGGGAGGAAGGGTTTGGCTGCAGTGCTCCCGCCTGTTGGGTTGTATATTAACAGACTCTAAATGAGATCTGATTTGATTACAGGGTGCAAGGACAGCTTTCTGTCCTGAATGAGATGAAAATCCTGACAATCATAGGGAATGTGTTGCTGTAGCTCCTGAAAGATTTGCCAATATGACAAAAACTAGACTTAACTATGCTAAAATAGACTAGAATAAACTAAACTAGACTAGACTAGTCTCGACCAAAGGTATCTAAATTTGACTGAAATAAAATAAACTGAACTAAGCCAAGTTCGAAAATTATCAAGGCTAGTGGGCTGTGAAATGTGGGGTTGGCTCTAACAGCATTATTCAATAGCATGGATAAAAAATGCCTGTCACGCTTCCTATAACCAACACATCAGCTGATGACGAGTATCTAGGGGTCAGTATCTAGCCTGATGCTCTAAATCCAAAGTAAGTTTTACAGTGAAAATAGGACTTTCCTTCATCCTTTGGTTCTTTCTTTCTTTCTTTCTTTCTTTCTTTCTTTCTTTCTTTAATTACTACTTTTGTATTCTTTGGTTCCTTCATTCATTCTTTCTTCCCTTCATTCCTTCTTTTTTTGGATCTTTCATTGTTTTTTTCTTTGTTTTCTTCCTTTCTTTATCCATAATAAAAAGTAATCTTTCATGTGATGGAAGTCTGTAAAAACAGACCATTGACCCGGTGAGCTTACTGTGTTTACCACGCCTGCCAGACACTCTTTGTGAAAGCAGGACAGTACAGTTATATCAGCATTACAACAGGTTTATGACCACATGTTTCGTGTTGTGTTTATGGCTTGGTGTTTCCAAATTATGACTCCGTTTTCAGAATCTCTCTATATCTCTCTCACTCTGTCTCTGTCTGATTACCGCATATGGTGCAGTAATGGCACACGATAAGGGAAGATTATAAAATAATGAGTGAGATCACATGACTATATGGTAGGCGATTCATCATTGGAAGGGGATAAATCATTGCAGTAAATCAACATATTCAGTAGTGGAAGGTGATGCCAAGGGCGTGGTCGGAAAACCAATGGACCTCCAGTAACCCCGGCGATGATGACATTACGTCCAAAGGAACAAGGAAGTCTTGGTTACGCAAAAGATGATGATAAGACAAGGAGTTCATATTGATATGGCGAAGATTGATAGGTCGATTGTAGATCAAGTGTAGCCCTTTATCTCCTTATAGAGCTATTGTAACTGTATGGATGGGTGAGAATCAGTCTGATTCCTCTAAAGGTATAAGTAAGACACTTTTATGAGCTGATATAAACATAAGGGATAAGCATATTTTAGAAAACTGAGTTCTAATCAGGCTAAGTCATTCAAGTGGGAGTAGCCTATCATTTAAACATGGGTCATATCCAGCACTGTGGTTATCAACAACAGCTGGTTCCTCAGTAAAGTCAGCAGGGCTGGCTTGGTCCATCCTTTGATGGAAGACCTGACGGTGATGGTAGAGGCTTGTATGGACCGCCTTGTATGCCAGCACCATCATCTTGAATCGCATCAGATTCAAGATGATGGTGCTGGCATACAAGGCGGTCGATGGAACTGCCCCAGCCTACCTCCAAGCGTTGGTCAAGCCACACACCCCAGCTCGATCCCTGCGCTCAACCACCTCAGCTGGACGTCTGATACCGCCATCGCTAAGAGCAAGCAAAGGTCGATCAGCAAAGTCACAACTCTCCTCTGTTTTGGGACCTCAGTGGTGGAACGGGCTCCCCGCCGACGTCAGGATCGCAGTCGCTCACCAGCTTCCGCAAAAGACTCAAAACTCACCTGTTCAGAGTTCACCTGGACTCTGCATAGCGTACAGTCCCTTCCACCCACCATTGTATGTGGTACGTCCTGACACATAATGTAAGCACTTATTGTGCGCACTTAATGTACATTGTACTTACTTTCATAGTACTTAATTGTGTAGCATCTGCAGTAGCTGCTATCACTGCTGTATATGGGGAATGGGTTAGCCTAGCGATTGTTCGTACTTGCACATGGTTCTATGAACATCTTTGCTGTACCAACAGCGATATATTGTAAGTCGCTTTGGATAAAAGCGTCTGCTAAAGGCCCTAAATGTAAATGTAAATGTCGGGGTGTTGGAGGGTCAGCAGGTGGCACTTATTCCTCTGTTCCAGGAATATCCAGAGTGCTTCAGGACGGAGACGGGGACTCTAGAAGAGCACAGTCTTGAGGTTGAGAAGTTAAACCGAGTTCCTGACTCCCTGTAAGGTCCCATGGCCTTTCAAGAGTCGGGGCGCTAACCTCGTAGTCCGGACCAACGTCCCAACCTGGCTTTTGTACCAACATCATCACCTGATTCCCCCCCGGTCTCTGATATGATTGAACCGTTCCTCGACTCTCCACTGGTAGTGGTCAGAGCTGAGTCTTCCTCCACGCTTGTGATGTGAAGCTGTTGGAGTGCCTCAAAAAGAGCTATTTAAATGCACTTAGTTATTTGTTTAAAAAATAAGAAATTGGTATATTTGCTATCCTTGTCTCTCATGTAAAATATTTCACTTTTAGACATAAGGTTAACACATATCTAAATATTATACTTACTGTTCTAAAATAGTCACAGCTTG
>NC_082387.1:17711623-17714495 GCF_031168955.1 Gadus macrocephalus
TTGTGTGTGATCTTTTGTCGATGCTGTGTGCTGTTTGGCGTACCAGCCCAGCCAGTCTAAATGTGAGCCCATTAACAACCGATCACCACACACACAATAGAATACTAATTCTGTTAGACCTCAGTCAAGGTTCCTTGACGAACGCAGCCCATTAAAAACCAGCAACGGATGTACCTTTTTTTCTTTCTTCATTTATTCATCATTGCACAGTGTTGTGTGTCACGCTGCCTATGACATGCAAGTCGTTTGGTGCGACTCAGGGGATCTCTAATACCCCTGCAGCTTTCATAATGAACATGTGGCTTCACTCTCTTGGGCACTATTTAGAGTAATTCATAAGCAGAGGACGGGGGCATTAGCCAGATGGTGCTGTGGGTGGCATCCTCTTTCTGGCCATCCATTAGAAGTGTGGCACTGACGAAACCCCAATCCGAAGACGGAGAGGCCGAGCAAGAGTGTCTGGTTAAAGCATTAATTCAGTTGTTTTTGTGAGCGCGGGGTCTGTCATTGGGCCGTGTAGAGCCAGGGGGTGGTGGGGGGGGACATGGATGTGAAAGGGGCATGGATGTGAAATTGGAACATTGGATCATTTTTATTAACATATTTTCCGGTGTAGGTATTTTTTTTCTCACAAAGCTGTGACCCACAGTGGAAGTCCAGGAAGACACTTATACATGCGCACACACACACACACACTACGCACAAACACGCACGCATGCAAACTCTCAGACCCACATGCACACAGATAGAGACACGCATACACACATGCATCCACACACACAAAAACACACAAACCCACACACAAACATGCACGCATGCACACGCACACACATAGAGAGACACATGCGTGCGGATCAGCAACGCATCCGTGCGGGGCTCTCACTTCATCAGCGTAGGTGTTGGGGTCCCCATGGCAACTGTATAATGGGCCAGGCCTAATTCAATCCCAGGGGCTAACAGTGGGCCTGGCACAGGCACACGGGGAGTCGGGGCCTGGGTCTGCTGATGAAGCCTTTTCAAGCCAGGCCTCCTGGATGCTCAGCCAGTCTCTCTCTACACACACACACAAACACAAACACACACGAACGCACGCACGCATGTACCCACGCACACATGCACACATACACTCAGACTGCTGTCTTCCCCTTATAGTCTAGCTCTTCTCCCCCTGGTTTCCACTCTCTACATTTTGTCTCAACTTTTTGTTTCTTTTCGATTCACAATCCTCAGTTCATCCTTTAATCTGTTTTCTTTCTTTCTCTGTTTATTCACTTCTGTGACTCCATCGCCTCACCTTGAAACCCGGCCTCTTTGCCCCACACTCTCACTCTCGTTCACTCTCGCTCTCACTCTCTTTCTCTCTCACCCTCCTTCTCTCTCTCTCTTCCTCTCTATCACTCTCTTTCCCTCCCTTCCTCATTCTCTTTCCCCACCTTACTTCCTCAATCAATACAATATTATTGTGTGTGTGTATCTCTCTCTCTCTCTCTCTCTCTCTCTCTCTCTCTCTCTCTCTCTCTCTCTCTCTCTCTCTCTCTCTCTCTCTCTCTCTCTCTCTCTCCCTGCCTCTCTCTGACATTCAGACTGTGGAACCTGATAGGATTTCATTAGTACCCCTGGATCTGGTTATGTTATTGTTATCCCTCCCTGAAGTAGGCAGGGATTATCTGGTGCTAGAGACGCCTTCAAGTAATAAGCCTGAAGCCAACACACACACACACACACATACACAAAGGCACACGCACACACACACACGCACACACACACACACACACACACACACACACACACACACACACACACACACACACACACACACACACACACACACACACACATACGTGCATGCACTGCACACATCAGCAGTCATACAAACCAGTGCACACAGCAAACCCCTGCCTACACATGAACATAAACGCATAAACTTTTCCCATCCACATAATGCATGCTTTGTTTCTTGCAGTTTCACACCTTCAAACCCTTACACACATTTTACAACCAACCCCCACTTACACACACACACACACACACACACACACACACACACACACACACACACACACACACACACACACACACACACACACATACACAAAGAAACAATCACCACTGCTACTTCTACTCCTACCAACCTATACAGATAGGGTGTGTTCCAATTCTCATAGCGTACAAAGGTAGCAAAGAGAAAAGGAAGGATATGCACACACACACAAACACACATGCACACACACACACACACACACACACACACACACACACACACACACACACACACACACACACACACACACACACACACACACACACACACGTACACAATAGGTGGAGGCTACTATAGCACCCACTGTTCCGTAGCTCACTGCCCTTATTGTTATTGCTTTAGCAATGCAATCACACCGTTTCATACATCCAACCCACCACCGAGAGCAACGCCTGGCAGCTTGTTAGGGAGGGAACAGCGTGTTTCGCAGGGAGAACCGTGCGTAACTCCTGTCACTGGTTCTGCATATAGAGAGGCCTGGGACTGGCCTTGGGCTATCTCTGTTTGCAGATGGGGGAGGGGAGGAAGGAAGTGGGCAGATTTGCATCCCTTTGACTCTATACTGCTCAGCGCCAGGGGGGTAGAGGAGAGGAGAGAGTAAGAGATGAGAGGAGAGAAGGGGAGTGAAGAGGAGAGGAGAGGAGAGGAGAGGAGAGGAGAGGAGAGGAGAGGGGAGGGGAGGAGAGGAGAGGAGAGAAGGGGAGAGGAGAGGAGAGGAGAGGAGAGGGGAGGAGAGGAGAGGGGAGGGGAGGAGAGGAGAGGAGAGGAGAGAAGGGGAGAGGAGAGGAGAGGAGAGGGGAGGAGAGGAGAGGAGAGGGGAGGAGAGGAGAG
>NC_082387.1:17714595-17865651 GCF_031168955.1 Gadus macrocephalus
AGGAGGAGGAGGAAGATCATGCATAAAATCTTTGTTTGCAGAATGCATTACGATTCAGATGAACTGGTGAGGGTAATGGGATTAGAATCCTGAACCGTTTCCAAGGGTGGGAGGAAGGAGTGACAGCTGAGCCTATTGCAACTGACGAATGCAGTGAAATAGTTGTGTCTCTGGCAAAGGAAGCTAGTGAGCCAGCCAGCCAGCTATCCGGTCAGAAGGGGGGTTGCTCAGCTCTGAGCACCTCTGTTTACTTCCAGCTCTGCCACATATATTGCCTCTAGCAGATACGTGCATCCTAGCCTCTAGCAACGATCTATACCTCCGGCTTTAGCTGAATGCTCAGATGGCAGCAGAATAGCACCAATCTGCCTCACAAAGGTGTTTGGCAAACAAAATAGAAGCGCTGTGCTTTAATCGCCGTCCCTCCCACTCTTTCTAAATATCTTCTATTAGCCAGCGGTGAAAAGATATGGGGGGCTTTTGTCTGCGTACCCATTGGTGGGGCACATAGAACTGGAAAGACACATAAATAGGAACAAAGTGCTAAGCTTCCAGTCGGATCGCTTAGGGCAATTCAATGCGCTCTGCTCACTGGGTAAAACAGCGAGAAGTGGGCTACTATTACCAGCTTCTCTGAAAATAGGCTATTATTACACAGCTATAGGGGTCTAGTGATAGCCTACATAATTCATAATAGACTACCGAAGACAGTCCACGCCTGGCAGTTCCACCACATTACAATATATGTGCTATAACCCGTCCCCCCATGTTATACACCCGTGTATTAAAGCCCACTTACCGACTTGTAATACGTTGTCCACCCAGCCACCCTCTAAAAGAGTAACACCCCGCAGAAAAGGCAGTTGGGTATCGTCGGTATTGTCCCCGCTAGTTCCACTTTCCTCTCCCCCTGCGTTGAAGGAGGAATACATGCAGATCTCCTTCTCGCTTCTGGGAAATGACCAGTATACGATCCTCCTCTGGACGGGTTCTGGAATCCGCTCGAACCGCTCCTCAACCCTCTGGAACGGCCACTTCTCTGCCACTCTCCGTGCCGCGATATCGAGCAGCGATTCGGGGTTGTGCGTTTTTCCCGATCCTCCTAGAGCGGACCCCGCACCGCCACACAGGACTCCTCCAGCCCGCTGCCCCTGCCTGCATGCCGGGTTGTAACCGGGCCGGCAGCAGAGCCGCTTGGCTGGGGGCTGCTGGACTCGCTCGGCCATGATCGCACCGCTTCCAACCTGAAGCGCAGTTCCTCTCCGATCATATAAACGGGATAAGGAAGAGAAAAGGACAATCTCTCCGCGATTGTTTGCCGTACATGGAGAGACGGCCCTTATTCGGAAAGTAGGCGGCGCCTCCGAGTTCCGTAAAGTCCTTTGTGTTGTCAAATTAACCGAGATGGGTGGGATCCTGGAGCGCAGCCAGCGCACGAGTGGCGCTATAAAAGGAACTGGAGGCGGAATTCCCGAACGTCGGCAAATCCTTTGTGAAGCAGTTCGGGAGCGCGAGGGCGGGGCCCTGGCGGCCGACGGCCTTTGAAGTTTCCTTCTTGTTTGAGTTTAAAGGCGGGGACTAATCCATGGGCGGGCTCACAGTTTCCCACAGGCGCAAAGGGGGCAAAGGAGTTGAATATTTTCTTTCTGAGCCAGTGCTAGCAGCCTCTCCTTTCTTGAACGACATCTCCCCGGGTTGTTTTCAAGGCCTCAGTCAAGGCCCCTCAGCTGTCAGAGAAGAAATATTGCGGGATCAAGTGGAACATATGAACATGTTTAGCATTGGGGGTTCACTAGACATAGGCATACATAGCATACAGAATTAGTAGGCCGTAATTGACTCTGCAGCCCCTAATCCGGAAATAGCCAAAAAAATAAAACAGCCAGGGTTCTTTGAGGTCGGGCCAAACTATCGGTTTGACGTCCAACTGTGATGACTTGCTCTCATAGTCTAGTGAAGCCTGTTACCAACAAAGCTGGCGAGCGAAGCCACATTTACGAGCCTCCTCCCTGATAATGTATACCATATACGTTTTATCGTAGCTGTGGTGGTCTACTATTTGCTTCTAGGGGGAATAAAGTCTGGGGCTGGGCTGCAGCTGCATTTTTCTTGAAATCTTCAGACACCAAGCTGGAGACTTGCAAAGGCTTGTTTGGATGCAAAAAAAATGGCTTGAAATTATTGAATGTCTCGGTTTGAGGTATGTCTGGTGCCGTTTGAGAGAGAGAGAGAGAGAGTTGTCTGTGTTTCCAGCTGCCCCTCTCCTGGCCCATGGAATAAAAGGCTGGCCTTTGAACTGTTCTGAAAGTGATCCATGCCTTATGGACAAAACAGATGTGTCTTAACCTGATTTAGTTTCAATACTTGCCCACAGGAAGCTCACAGCAAGCAGGTCCTCTTTTGTTATGGTAGTAATCTTTCTCAGCTCAATCGTATATTAGAGGAGAAGAGCTGTGTTTTTTTTTAATGTTTTTTGGTAGATGCATCATCCTATCATATCCTTCAATATATTCTTCTGACACTGGGGTTCGACACATAATTAGAATCCTCTGTCATATAAAGACCTTTCTCGTTATACTTTTTACACACACTATATATATATATATGTTTAGTAAGAATTCCTACATTTGACATTTCCAAAACATGCATATTTATTACAACAAATGTATATTATTGTTATTGTGCTATTACTATTGTGGCACTAGCCTAACAGGCGTATTAAGGCTCTAAATATTAGCCTAGCATAGCAGCATACAAATATAATTTAATAAAATCAAAGAATATCAAACAAAGGTCATTTATTTAAAAGAGGACTGGTGTTTCATTACTTTTGAAGGGCTATTTCCAGAGTGTATCCTTTCATCCATTATTTTGAGGCCAACAGGGAACTACAACTCCCATGTTTTTAAAGGGCGCGTCATATCCAATCACGAGTTGACACTGTGTGACCACAGTTCCTGGTTACGGGCGGAGAGAGAGTGGCTATATACGAGCTCCAATTTAAAGATCTGTTATTTCAATAGGTGAGTGCTTTCCTCAACATTGTATGTATATAACGCCGCTGACGACACATTTCCCATAGGCTTGCATCATATGGGGTGGTTTGACTTGGTCCTAAACTCCTTTTGTTCATAGATTAGTGTAGGCCGATTCTGACGGCTAGATTAGCTAGCTAAGTTAGCAAACTCTTTTCGCAAGTCAAATGCTTTTGGAGAAGAGAATCCTTTAAGTAGTAGTATCTTTATACATTTTAAGTAGCTTCAAATTTAACACAATTTTAGTCAGACGTATTTTAATTGCTAGGATATATTCCATTGGTTGGTCTCATATCGGCTATCATTTCCTGGACCCACAGCGTTCTCCTTCGCGTATCTTTGAGAAGAGCTCACCTTCTGCATCTCTTTAAAATATTACGCGTTCTGGTGTTCCTTGTCCGAGACCGCCTCCGATAGGAGTTGTGTTTTAATATACGTTTCCCTAGATTAATTAATGATAACCGCTTGTATCCGCCACTGACAGGTGCTGAAAACTGTTGACCATGATCGACGTGCGAGGCTGGGCAGAGTACGTGGTGGAGTGGGCTGCCAAAGACCCCTACGGTTTCCTCACGACGGTCATACTGGCTCTCACACCCCTCTTCATTGCCAGTGCGCTGTTGTCGTGGAAACTGGCCAAGATGATTGAAGCCCGGGACAAAGAGCAGAAGAAAAAGCAGAAACGTCAGGAGAATATTGCAAAGGCCAAGAGGGCCAAGAAAGACTGAGCCTCTGAGAAGGGCACGGAGGGATAAGCAATAGGAGGGAGCTAAATGGCCTGGTCCACGGCTGTATTTCCCTCCCAAGTCTTTCTGCCCCCCAGGACTCAGCCCCACTACCATTGCAGGCCCACAAGGCAGCTTTTGTGGGAGAAGAAGAGGAAAAATGCCCACAGGGCCCCAGGGCTGACAGACAATACTGCAGGGACGTGGCGCCTCCTCCTCCCTATGGGACTCTTGGTAGCAAGAGCACAGTGGTCATCTGTATAATTTGTTTCTGTGCAGAGATTCACTTTACATTGCAGCTGTTGCATCACCTTGCATTCCCTTTTTACCATTGATTTTGTTGATTTGATTGCATAGAAACTCGACTGGAAATGTCATTTTCTTCCAAATTGAAAGTATTATTTCCAAGTGATTTTAATAAAGTGCTGGTGGGTTATAGTTATCTCTGGGCATTTAAATATAGAAGTGGATTACAATAACATCCAAGTGTCTTTCATTGTAAAACGTGGTGTCTCTAGCACCTTGTTGTGAAGTTAATTAAGGAGCCCTGAAGTTATGCTACTGGTGCAAGCCATGAAAACCCCCCACCACTGTGCAAGACTGATTATTTTATCTATTCCATCACCCTTTTTTTTTTATTAGATCTTTCATTCCGATTTGTAATCAAGTGAAGTAATTTTCTCTTTAAGAAATGTATTCAATGACCACTGGAGCTGTAATAAGATAATATTCAGTTAATTTATATATATATATATATATATATATATATATATTCATTTACTGTTTTACCACCAGGTTTGAGTGTGTAGCTATTTCTAAATCTACCCTGTCCTGTGACAGTGACAAATGGATAGAATTGAGTATTTAATAGAAATTGCCCATCACAAGTTATGATGTAGTGATGACAAGTGATGTCTTTAATATTCTTGCTTTATCCAAGAAAGCCAAGAAAGTTCATTTTAGAGTGATCCATTAACCAACTATTTGAACTTCAGAAGCATCAAGCAGCACATTTATGGTAATGTTCTTGATAAATGAACAATGATTTATTTTTGGAATTGAATTAATTTGACTTATTTGGTGTAAAATAACTAACACTAACTGTGCAAAAATATATTTATTGAAGTAAGATAAAGCTATTGTCAATTGGATCTGACTGTCAAAATACACAAAACCATTATCTACATACAACCAACATCAGCAGTGTCACAGAAACAGCCTTTCCTACGATCAAACCTTAGGAAGTTCTAGTACTGAGGTCTATAAAACAAACTGATTGTGGTCCATGTCCAAGTATTTGCCTCTTTCAACAGTTCTGATGCTGAGTGAAATCACTGGTTATAAAATTAATAACTGGTTTTGTTCTTTTGGTAGGGGCACATAAAACATGCAGTGATTTGGTTGCAATTATTTTTGTTATGATTCAACCAGTTCACCAATCAGGCTTTCCTCTGACAAATAAGAGTAATATGTATGCCTTTCAAAGAAATAACCGCAGTACAGGTTTCAGTCTTTATTTCTTGGCATTGGGCGTCCAGGAGCCAGGCTGGAAGGTGTTTGCGTCGCTGGTTGGCTCCTCGCTGATCTCCGGCTTGCCGAAGCTGGTGGAGGAAGCGTGACCTTTGACTGCGGTCTGGGAGGGAGTGGCCAGCAGCCCTTCTTCATATGCTTGACTCTGCAGTAGCAGGTCCCGCTCATCTGCATCTCTGGCTTTCTGTTTGATCTCAACTCTGTAGCGCTCGTTTTTCAGCAGCTCCTAGAGAACAGAAGAACAAGAGAAGGAAAGGGTGCTTTAGTTATGGATTGTAAGTGAAGAGCTTCACTCATATTGTAATCAGGTTTGTAAAATGCTCTTTATTCACAGAAAATAAGTTAATTTTGCTGAATTCAGATTAAAGACACATAGATACATGAATGTCAAATTCTTTCAACCTCACTCCAGTCATATACCAAACTTATAGACACACAAACAAGGAGGGATCTACTCAAAGCCGACAGGCCTTCACACAATGCTTCCCTTTTCTGCAACCAATAGAACAAAATAAATATATGGTAAGTGGCAGAGTGACATGGAGACGGACTGAGCTACTATGTTAAACTGCTAAAAGTCTGATACAGGACATTGAAATCTGTGGTTAAATATTTACACTTTGTGCTATAATTGGCCTGAGCATGAACCCAAACCACATCCATGAGACAACAACCGGATGTTACAATTGCCAAAAACAATATTGCTGCACAGTGATACATTTTACAATCAGGAAGACAGTTACTATGGTAGCAAATACTGTGTCCTACTACAAGAGAAAGTTGCCTGCCGATATTTCAGAGGAAAACATAATGAGCAGCTTTCACAAAATCTGAGAATTATTGTACTGCAATGGACAGATGGACTGGCGTTTGGAAAGTAAGCGTTGCAGTTATACAGACCGAACAGTCATGTCTGCTGACCAGAGGGAGCGCCAATGTGCCAAGTGAGGAAAAGATGAATAAGGGTTTACCTCAATTACCGTCAAAAAATTGGCAAATTCTTGGAACGTATACATTACAAAACGACAACAACTGGAATGGTATCACCTGTTTTAACTTACGGAGAAGAACAACATGAAAAAATCGGTACTTTAAAAGGCTAGCATAGCAGACTTGTGACCAGAGCTACCGCTAGCGTCGAGTGATATTAGCCTCTCCCTGGCACAAAGGGCCAAAAAGGATGGGAGGATTGGGCATAATGCTGTTGTGTGTTGGCAGTGCTAAAAGACTGGAAAAGAGAGGGGAGAGCCGTGGCCAAAAAGCGCTGCTTTGGGAATGGAGACAAACATACTGAGCTGCTTTTCCAGCCTGTTAATGACAGGATTTAATCCAATCAATTTATGTCGGCTTGGACCGGGAAAAGAGGGAGCGCGACAAGGGGGTAGGGGTAATGTGCTGGGAGTCCAATCTTGGCCACATGAACGCTGTCCAGCTGTCGATGGTTGCTATTGGGCAGACAAGAGGCAGAAAATTAGAATAGAATGTTCTGGCAATGGCGTGAAGGGATGGCATTGGCCAGTGGCAGGAGAGGACAGAGAGAGAGAGAGACAGACAGAGCAGCCTAGGTATTTGGCCTCTGAGGGATTTCCCATAGTTCCGCATTTCAGCGGCCAGACAATCAAAACCATTCTCATATTTTGAAGGGAAAGCTGCCATTTCTATTCAGGAACCTTGCAGAAACAAAGGCTGTGGCAGAGTGGCGTGCCTAGGCCGGTACATGGGAAAGTAGGACAGGTTTAGTGAGCCGGGCCTGGGGTTCAGAGGCTGCCTGTGCTCTCAAGACCCACAATCACCGCAGTTTATTTTAACACCTGTCTTGCAAAGAGGTTCTTGGGCTTGGCTGGCAGGAGCCAAGAGAAATCAAATCAAAGTCTTTCCTTTTCTCCCCCTCCCCCCCCCCCCCCCTTCGTTCCTTCCTCTTATTACTGCTTTTTCCCCTAAAGCCCAAGCACCGTCACAGCAGGTACACTGCAGAGGAACACACCTCGATGGAGGGGGGCTCCTTCCGTCTGCCTCGGATCCAAGCTGGGAGGGGGAGGGGGAGAGGGAGAGAGTGTCAGAGGGAGAACAAGCACATGCTGCACTAACTACGCCGTGCTGTTGTACGGCGGTGGAGGTAGCATCCTGAAGTTCACACAGATTTGGGGTAAAAATAAATGGTATGGTGTTTTTTTTTTTTTTTTTTGAGAAACAAATGAACAATAATAAACACATATTTTACTATTTATTACATTTGATTATTAGAGTGTGTTAACAAAACAAAAAGACACGTACATAGCTTTTGTTGAGGGAACTGAGGCCTCAATCTTACGTCTCCCTTAGCTTTTGAATTGATAAACTACACCCCCTTCCTGTCAATACCCCTCAATACCTCTGCCCTGCTTCCTTCACCCTACATCGTCTCCTGCTTTCGTTTCTCCTAGTAGAGCTCACTCTGTCATACTCTTTTGTTTCCATAAAGTAGCTCTTTTTTTTGGCTGAGCTGGCTACATACATGGCGCAGATCAGGTTAAAGGGAGCCAGAAACGGGGGGGGGGGAGAGAAAAGAGAGAGAGAGAGAAAGAGAAAGAGAAAGAGAAAGAGAGAGAGAGAGAGAGAGAGAGAGAGAGAGAGAGAGAGAGAGAGAGAGAGAGAGAGAGAGAGAGAGAGAGAGAGAGAGAGAGAGAGAGAGAGAGAGAGAGAGAGAGAGAGAGAGAGAGATTTTCTACTCTTCCTGAAGCTAGCTCAGGGACTCTAGGCCCCTTTTATCCTTTTCTTATTTGCATCCTGATGAAAATGCATGAGAGATGGGGCCTGACAGGATGAGGGGGTTAAGGTGGATAAAGCCGGTCTGAGACGAAGGAACACTTTGTAGGAAAAAAATAAGAATACCTCAGCCAACGCCCTATTCATGCAGATTTTTAAGGATAATCGTCGATTTACAAACAAAACCGTTCCCTCAGCCATTCATCTAACAGTATAAATATGCTTAATCAATTCTTTACTAGCAAATGTATTTGAGAATGATCAATGGCTTTGTTTTATATATTCCGTTTGGGGTGTCACTGTAGTGATAGGTCACCCGTGAGTGTAACAACACTGTACTTGCTATTGCTATTTGAATTATGTTTCTGCTGCACGTTCACATGCGATTCCAGACAGGCCGGCTTTGAACAGCAGTGTTGGGAGCAGAACATACCGTCCCACTCCGAAGGAATGCTGCCTTCCATATACTCATATTCGTTAGGGTTGGCAGTCTCTACCATCCGCTTGGCACGGACACTTCTTCCTGGGGAAACACAGGAAAGCATAGATAAAGAGAGGGAGGGTGCGGGAGAGAGCGTGAAAGAGAGGAGGTGCGCAGGAATGATGCAAACGCAACACAAAGAACACGGTAAACACAAGGAAACAGTGCACACACACACATATACACACACATTTTCACACCCTATCTCACTGTTCTCTCTGACACACACACACACACACACACACACTCACATAAATGTGCACGCTCATGTGCACAAGCACACACACACACACACACACAAACAAACACACACACACGCACGCACGCACAGATGACAGTGGTGTGACAGGCCATGGATGATTACCTTGTGGCCCTCGGGCCCTTCTCCTCAGATCTTTTCGAGTGGCTCCAAATCTGGGCTAAGCCTTTATGCAAATCAGTCCCCCCTTAACCTACCAACCACAGCCCCCCTCACTGACAACCTCTTCCAATCAGAGAACTCGGGCTAACAATGCCCTCCAAAATCAACGTCAAGCCAAGCAGGAGACAAAAGGGGTCAGATATCACAGGGAACAGGGGAGGGATGAGCTGCGTGGAATATTAAGTGCTCCCTCCTCTCTCTGCCTCGATGTACGGCCGACGCGTGCTAGCACTGAGGCCACCTCCAATTATTTTGGCCGTATTTGCTGATTGGACAAGTTCGCCTGCCGCACAAAAGACTCGAAGACAGAGGTAGGGGAGGGGACATAATAATACGAAAGGGACGCAGGGCGGGATAGAGGGAGGGAGGGAGGGAGGGAGGGAGGGAGAGGAAGAAAAAAACTGAAAGAATGATGTTGTTTGTTTTCTGTTACAGAGGGGTCTCCAGAGCTTCTGCTTTCAGCAGGTGAGACGTCCGTCCGTCCGTCCGTCCGTCCGTCCGTCCGACCCCTCAGGGAAATGATGAGGCAGAAAGGAGGAGTAGCAGGAGAAAGATGGACGGAGCAAAGTGATGATGCATGGCAAGCGAAAGAAGGAAGAGAAATGGATGGCCGATGGAAACAACACGCTCCAAAACACAGACAATCTGTCACGATTCCATCACGGTCTCTCTGCAGCTGACTGGACATGGACAAATGGAGGCGACCGCGACCGTGCGCACGGCAGACTGATGGCCTTAATGTTTACTTCACATATAACAGATAGCTAAGGCAGGGGGAGGAAGAGTGATGGGAAATTGACAATGTGGCAGTGCGTGTGCGCACGTGTGCGTGCGTGCGTGTGCACCGTGAACCCCTCCTGGCAGTGTTTTGCATCCTTCCCTGTGCGGGGCTGCCTGCAGGCTACAATATATGCACTTGCTACTGTATTGTTTGCCATTTCCCCCCCCAACTTTGTTTCCAATTAAAGCAAAGGGAAATGTTATCTCTGTTTATGTTGAACAATGTATTTTTTTCCCCTTAGCTAATTTCTTTTTCTTTTAAGGGCTCTCTGCGGACGGATCATCCATTCAGTACTTTCTTCAGCCCATACAGTAATCAGGTCATCTAATTAGGCTGCTTTACCTCTGCCTGGGTTCCCACTAGGTTGATACCATAGGGCCTCTTAGGCTCCACTTCCGTACCCATAGATTTATTCAGGGCAGAAACTCTGCATTTTCTTCTTTAACCTTATCATCTTCCAATTCAGCTGCCTTCACCAACATGGAAATAGCTTTCCTCGGTTGGTCAATTTTTTTGCATTTTTAACTTTAAAAAGTCAATCTGAAAACCCCTGGGACAGTGGAAGACCGACGCAAGTACCAGCGGACAAAGGAGTGTGTGTTCTTGGGATGATAACAATTGCATTTAGCAGGTATGCTAATTATAAACAGATCCTCTGCATATTTGCATTGGGCATGGGTGGCAGTGGACAGAACGGGTACACATGCGAAGCAATCCCTAAAAGCAATACACTTAACAGCAGATAATGCCCAACTTAACATCAGAAAGTAAGGCGCACTCGGCTCTCGTCCCGCTCTCCTCCTTTCACCGATCTCCATTCTCTCATTCTCTCCACTAGGCTGCCTCTCTCTCTCTCTCTCTCTCTCTCCCGCTTATCTCGTTGCTTTTGCAGCATGACTAACCTCCTTCCACCGTGGCTTTTATCCCTGGATATGAATAACAAATATGTACATATATTTGTGAAACAAGCCTGATCCTCCCACCACATACAAACTGGGAGGGGGTCTCGACCGTCTCATTGGGGCAAATTCTGATTTGTGACTATAGTGTGTGTGTGTGCGTGTGCGTGTGCGTGTGTGTGTGCGCGTGTGTGTGTGTAGAGGGGGTTAGCCTACATAGTCCAAGGCTACATGATTTCTTCTTCCAATTCAGAAGAAACAAACCTTCCTTTCGAGAAAAAGAAAAGTGCACATACAATGCATTGTATACTGTGCACTTTGCATTCAATTTGGATTTTAATCCAGACATTGAGCAGAACGCCAACGTGCTCAATGTGCCTTCAATCCGCGACAACCTTTACTGGCTGCGAAATATGCATCCCTCATTATTCAGTCCATGCCTAATGTCGCATACAGAGTGAAGCACACCCTTTGTTTGACTAATGATTCCCGGGCCTGATTGGCTGAGTCTTACCTACAGAATATTCCCCTCCCGTGGTATGTGACACCGTCAGAGAGGGTGGGGCCCTTCTTTTCCATTTCACAGTTCAGAGCCGAGCGCTCTCACCCTTACTAGACCTCCTTCCCCCCCTCCTTCTGCTGCCTCTCCGAGACCTGGGAGATGGGGGAGGTTGGGGGGTGTGTGTGTGTGTGTGTGTGTGTGTGTGTGTGTTAGGCGTTAGAAGCTCTCTATCTCAGCATGCCCCCTTGTGACAGGTCTGTCTTCCCATCACTCACTGGGAGAGAAGGTAGTTACCACTAAAAATCCCTAAAGCACACAAACACAAGCACGTACACCCACACCCACACCAACAAACACACACACACACACACACACACACGCACGCACATACATGCGGGGGCCTGGCTGGAGAGCACAGGCAGATTAACCTGAGGGACAGCAGTGAGGACGCTGCCTTTAACCGTGAAGGACAAACTGAGTGCGGTGTCGGGGATGGGGGAGGGGCCAGAGGCAGCAGGAATGAAATCCCACCTCATGAATATTTATGAGCCATCTCACCTGTCTGAGCGCGACTCATCGGCGTGCCTAGCGATGAAACGTGTGGGAGGAGGGGGGGGGGTTAGGATAGAATGAAGGGAGGCAAAAAGGGGGAGGAGGGATGGTTGAGGGGTTGCCTTGGCAGCGGGATGGGGAGCCAATCAGATGGCGTGCAGGCCTATCCTTCTTGTTCGTTCCAGTGAGGTGTTGATGCGCTCTGAGGGCTGCTCTTTGAACCCTGAACACACCCTCTTAAACTACATCACCTGCATCAACACACACACACACACACACACACACACACACACACACACACACACACACACACACACACACACACACACACACACACACACACACACACACACACACACACACACACACACACACACACACACACACACACACACAGTCCCAGGAGGTGAGAGGTGCTGGGAGGTTTTTCACCTCCACAATGTCATTCCTTTCCTGCTGTCTCTCTCCCTTTCTCCCCCTCTCCTTCTGCACACCTGTTTGTAGCAAACTGCCTTTGATTGTGGAGGTTAGCACCGAGGGAGCGTGCTCTCATTGCTCCGTCAACCAGAGAGACAGCACCATAAAAACCCAAATAACACAATGCACATTCTTGGTGGTGGGCAAGAGAACAACGCTGCCCCCATACCAAGATCTAGCCTAACTTCAGCTCGCCTACTTTGCAGGCAGTCACTCGAGATAAAACACTTTTTCTCTCCCCTCGGTTTCAGAACAGAATAAAATGCAGACAAACGCCTTGATGTTCAACAGCCCTGCATTCAGCACCGACCCTCTATGAAAGGACGAGATCAAAAAAGACCAATCATTCCCAATCTGCTCCATATTTTTCTTGTGAGCTAGCTGCAGTACCTGCATATGGGTTGGGTAGGAGCAGCCAGCCTTCAGGCTTACCTACTCGCCGGATAAAGGGGTAGTGTGCGTGTTCTCCCCAGCCGAGTGGGGTGATGGGGAATAGAGCAAGCCGATGTGCATTGTAATGGACAGCTTTATGAAGACAGAGTGATCCGCCATGCAACAGTGATGCAGGCTCACCAGGTACCAGGGCTGACACACTCTCTATCTCTCTGTCTGTCTGTCTCTCTCTCTCTCTCTCTCTCACTCCTCATCTCGCTCTCTCTCTTCATCCAATCTTCTTGCCGAGAAGAAGAACATAAGGGAGGTGTGTGGGGCCCGTAACCATGGTAACCACATTAGCCCCTAAGCCTAGTGACACGGGATGAGGTTTAGAGAGAGAGAGAGGGCGAGCCATTGTTTTGAATCACTTTCTGGAGGGAGAGAGAGAGAGAGGGATAGAGGGGTACTGAGAGAGAGAGAGAGAGACGAGGAGGCGGAGCTTTAGCAGCAAACTAGGCCTGCTGCTGCTGGCGTTAGTTTTTTATTCAGCCCTCATTCTGTTTGTCCTTGTTGCCGTCAATCCCACAGAGGCTGGAGCGACTCAGAGGCGGAGCGGGGAGCGGAGAATTATTCATATCAGTGAGACGACTCACCGGGGAGAATGACCGTAGCTTCCCTCCGCGTGTTTCCACCCCCTTTTGCTTCTTCTTCCTGGTGTGTTGTGCGCAACACGGCAACGCACAGACACAGGCTAGCCAGGAGATGGCCGGGCTCTTTGTCAGGATGTTGTGTTTGTCTCCTCACCACAGCGGCTCCCCCCCTCCCTCCCTCCCTCCCTCCCCCCCCTCCCTCCCTCCGTTCAGGCCCGGCATTGCTGCTTGCATGTGATGTCCATACAGCGAGCTGTCCACCCATTTCCTTTCAACTCTGTCACTCTCATTCAGCCCCCTCTTTTCTCCCTCCTCTCCATTCCATCCTCAGACCTGCTGGTTCTCTCTCTCTCCCTCCCTCATGACAT
Source organism: Gadus macrocephalus (assembly GCF_031168955.1). Taxonomy (NCBI): domain Eukaryota; kingdom Metazoa; phylum Chordata; class Actinopteri; order Gadiformes; family Gadidae; genus Gadus; species Gadus macrocephalus. The sequence goes on from NC_082387.1 coordinate 17,728,137, forward strand.
TAGCCTAGCTCCACCTTGGTTCTCTCCCGTCTCACCCCACCCATTGCATCCACTCATATCCCCCCCCCCCCGCCCCCATCCCGTACGTCTGGATCCCTCCATCTCCTCTCCCACACCGGCACCCAGCCCCCTTTACACCCTTTTCCTCATCACGTCTGGCCTTAATTCCTACCTGCCCGTCTCAGTGTGTGATTAAAAAGCAGTGGGGCGGTGGCAGGTTTCGGCCTGGCTCCACTGGCCTTCAGTCGACCCAGCGCCCATGACAGACGGTCAATGGGAGAGAGAGCATTAGATGCCGAGGAATACACATCTTCGGTTAATCCAAGAAAAAAAACAAGAAAAATAGTTGATGGGCTTGATCAACTGTCCGGACCACTGTACGCGTGACTAAAAGCTCTTAGGATAGAGCCTTTAGAACTGTGTTCAAATGGTCGGCGATGCTCGTTTCTCTTGTAGAATAAATATGTGCTTTTACCCGACTCTGATATTCCCAGACAAGAGCTTCTAAATGCCTTTTTAATGAAGCAGTTATCCCACTTTGTAATGTGTTTCCACATACACATCCATCCATTTGGCACTGTGCACACACAGAAATGGGCCCAGCACACTTGGTGTTCCTATAATGATTAAACAACCTTCATTTAAACCCCATGCATGGTGAAGCCACCGATCAATTAACGTGATTTACAATAGCCTCTCCGGCCATCGCACTTCCACGATAATCACAGACTTAGTGTCCTACAGTAGGGTAGACTTTCCCTCATGGTACCCTGGGGACGGCTTGTAGCAGAATAAACAGCCCTTGGACCCTGGTCCCTGCCGCTGTGAGTCCTTCCATGGAGATGTGTGGCTTGAATCTATGCTCTGATGACACGAGGCCATCTGTTGTTGTGGTAACTGCGCTACGGCAAAAAATAGAATGAAAATCGATATATTATTCGGTTTTCGAGGGAAGACACAGACGTGCATGCATGAACTTGTACACGTATGCACTCTGCTGCTCCGCCTTTCCTGGAGACAGCCGTCCAGAAAAGCTAGAAGAGAAAGTGAGGGCCCCTTTTCCACTTTAAAAGATGCAGGGGCACGGGGGAGGAGCCTGAATAAATAATACACACAGAGAGAGGCACAGAGAGAGACAGAGGAAGAGAGAGAGAGGGGCAGAGAGGCAGAGAGAGGCAGAGAGAGACAGAGAGAGACAGAGGAAGAGAGAGAGAGGGGCAGAGAGGCAGAGACAGAGGCAGAGAGAGGCAGAGAGAGACAGAGGAAGAGAGAGAGAGGGGCAGAGAGGCAGAGACAGAGGCAGAGAGAGGCAGAGAGAGACAGAGACAGAGACAGAGACAGCGACAGAGACAGAGACAGAGATGGGCAGAGAGACAGACACAGAGAGAGACAGTGGCTGATAGATGAAGGAAAAGAGACAGAGAGAGGGACAGTGGCAAGAGAGAGAGACAGAGAGAGGCGGATACAGAGACAGAGGAGGCGAGAAAAGAGGAATAGTCAAAGGAAGATGCGCCAATGCTTCCTTTCGCACCCCTGAAGACACCCCTGAATGTTCCTCCATTCTGCACACTGCGGAGGGGACCAGCAGATTAAAACTGCATGGCATACAGCCCCTAAATGAATGGCTCTAAAAATACATCCTTTTCACTGCAACATGAAAGGAAACTGCCTTTCCCCTGTCCAGTATTGAGCAGCCATTGATTCCAAGACAAAGGCTACACCTCCTCAAAGAGGTAAAGGGGGTGAAAAATAGCAATCATACAGGCAATTATTTTCAAATGCGCCTGCAGCGGGCCGATAATGTCAGCGCGCCGCTCCTCCCAAATAAAAAGGAGGCAAGACGGACGTCCAAGCCGCGGGCCCAGTGCTGAATGGGCCCCGACCCCACCACACCGGGCTTTCATCCGGGCAGCGTGACACGGCACCCCGTCTAGTGTTGTTAAGGCTGTGCGCCGGGCCTCTGGGACCGCAAACACAAACACAGGCAGGAGACGTGAGGTCTCTCAATCCAGCGCCGCAGCACCCAGGCAAAAAGCCACCCGAGGAGCCAGTGGTCCTAGCCTCTGGGTTGCCAGTGGCTATGGCCCGTTACACAGCCAGACTCAGCCTGTCAACCCTCAAATCCAGCCTTTTTTCCTGCCCAGCCAGCCCCCCCCCCCCCCCCTCTCTCCCACCCTCAACCCCTCAATGGATTGTGATTCAGGCCGAGGCCCTATTCATTTTAATGTGCTGCAGGGACGAGGGCAGCAGCATCCAAGGAGGAAGGGGATGGGGGTGCCTGCTGCCGGGCCCGGGCGCTGCACCACCACCACCACCACCACCCCAGCTCCCTCAGATGTTGCTCCACAGAAGTCATCACTGGACTGGCTTCAAAGGAGCGTGGTGGGGAGGCAGAGATGGAGGGGTGGAAGGGGAAGTGTGCGCATAGGAAGGAAGGAAAGAAAGAAAGAAGGAAGGAAGGATTCAAGGAAGGAATCAATGGAGGAAAATGAGGGAAATAAAAGTCAGCTTAAGAAGGAACGTGGGGCAGATGCAGCTTCTTCATCTAGTAAGGGGTACGGGGGCCTTGTGCTACAGGTCTACATGTTGCTCACCTTTTTCCGACGCTTCTCATGACTACTCCCAACTGTCCTCCAGCCGGAAACAAATTATGGCTTGCTCTTACGTCTTTGCTTCACAGATATTGCTCACAAAAGATGTCAGTGATTGTCAGTACTCCATATTGCAATCAACGGCATCCAGCGGGAGCACCATTCTGGGAGCCCATTTACCGGGTTCCAAAATTGCCTGGGTCCCCTAGTTCTGCAACCAGGGTACAGAGGCCATTTCAGTACCGCAAAGGAGCACCCTCAACACAACCGGGCCACTATGCGGAGGATTACGTCCGTCCTAGTTTTCTAAAGTTAACAGATGTGAGAGGTAGAAAATAGGAGCAGTTAAGCGTAGGGAGAGGTAGTGCGGGATTGGACAAAATGCATGGCAGCAGTAGAGCAGAGGGAGAGAGAGAGAGAGAGAGAGGAAAGACGAGAGAGAGACTTCCTCAACCAGCGGTTGAGTGCCGCAACGAGTAGCCCTGCAGTCCATGCCCGAGGCCCTGAGCCCACGCTTGGCCTATCAGTTAGAGATCAAAAAGAGCTTGTTTTAGCAAGACATATGGTCTGAATAATGGAGCCACTTTAGTTCCACAAGGTCGGACAAAGTGAATTTGGCGAGTGGGAGGGAGGCAAGGTGTGCTGAATGTTGGGTCAGTGTTTCATACAGGAGCATGCATGTTTCTGTGGTGGTTAGGGGTGTGCTTTATATACTGCCATAGCAGACAAGTGCATATGTGTATAGAGGGTGGGCGGGCGGGCACACACACACACACACACACACACACACACACACACACACACACACACACACACACACACACACACACACACACACACACACACACACACACACACACACACACACACACACACACACACACACACACCTCAAATGGTGGTAAGTGTGTTCTGAAACATTGCTTTTTTTTTTTTCTAAACACTTGCTTCTCTGTAGGGCTGTTTGGTGAGGTCAGACAGTGTATACAGTAGTTTAGGCTTAAGCATGCAAGGACTGATCTCTAATTTGAATTTGCCTGAAAGCCAGGGGCAGTAGAGCAACCTTGGGATAAATTATAAATACGTGGTGAGCCCGGTTTCCCTGAAAACTAATAAAAGCACACAAGGTGAAAGACATTAGCTAGGTTTAGTCATATAAAAGACACATTGCAGAAAATTATTAATTCTATAAAAAGCAATGTCAACATTATGTTTTGGGTTATCAAACTAACTTGATAAGCATGGCTAGGATCACGTCTAATGGGTCATTGTAAGGTGATCAGATTTTTTTAATGAAAAATAGGATATTTGTAGTTTGATGGCCCAGATATCAGCAAAATATCTGGTGATGAGGAAATGAGCCCCCGCGGAAAAAGCCTATCATGTTGAAACGAGACTAAATCTACTAAGTCTCAGAATTATTGTTCATGGTCAAGCTTCCACCTTTGCCATTTTCTTTTTCTAATACATATTTAAACTGGGACATTTCCAGCGACGTCTGGTCCCACTAGATTTAGGTTTAGGGCTAGTGCTATTGGTGAAAAGCAGAATTTGTAATTCCATTTAAGAAAATAAATGAGCAACGTGGTTTTCAAGATTGCCAGTGCAACCCATTGCCCCATGATATTCGTTTGTATTTTAAGAAACTACCCAACCATAAGTATTGATTGATATGGAGTCCAAGTCAGAGCAAAACTTGTGGGTCCCTTGTTACGATTGCCAGGCCATTGCAGATGAGATTGAATTTTATACCAGAATTCATCATGGTCAATAGTCCTTTATCGACATGGTAAACAAACGTTACACATGTCTGTGTGTCCTTAAACGTATAAGGACACAATTGGATAAGCCATGGATAAGCATGATGACATGTCTACCAATTTGTCATGTGCATAACAAACTGCACCACTGACACGACTCAGAGGAGAGACATGACCTCCTTCTAAGTGTTGTCTCAAAGTGAAACTAATCGCCAAGTAGTTGTCTTTGAACATCTCAGCAGTTGAGTGATAGACAGTACATTTGGCATGAAAAGGTGGGCGCTCTCAGCGTCTCAACTTCTTGTGATACTTTCAATGCAGTTATTGAATACATTGCCAATATTTCTCGAACATTGACACTTAGTATCCTAACGTATTCGTGTTCTGCTTACACCATCTAGTGGCGTTATGGTTCAACTGCAAGGCAAGAAGACAACATGCTGGCATTTCGAACACAAAACAAATGCGCCACAAAATAAAAAATCTTTATCTTTATCTCTCAATAGTCAATTGGAGACTTTACTACTGTGTACTTACTATTTCCCTCCATTTTGATATATTTTACCATTAGAATAATAAGGAGGAGATGGGCCATTATGTTATCGTTGTTGTTTATCTTAGTATGTACGAATACAACTCATTATTCAACATAATATAATATTATGTGAGGCGAAGTATCTATCCGTCTACACGTGACGGCTTCTATCTGAGTTAATAGAAAGGTCATAATAACGTAACGTTACCTGTCCAGGTCTTCTGTTGAGGGATCATGTAATAGTTATTACCGAGATGGTCTGATCCTACATGTTCACGAACTATCCAAAACGTCCGCTTTAAAAGCCCCGCAATTCTGCTCATTTTGCTAAATATCTAGCAAATCAGATGTGTTATTTGCCCCCTAGATAGGGTTGTTTCAATGGTTGTTTACAGTCATTCTCTACAGCCGAAACACTAAACAATATAAGGCTCTGTGATTGGACGGAAATACTGGAATAGCCAATGGGAGCTTTTTTTGTACACTTGAGGCCATACGTAACAACATGGCAGGACATTGCAACTCGACTGAGAAATGTATGCTAAACTAAAATGGATTATGGATCAGAAGTAAGGTATTAATATAAAATAAACAATGCAAGGGACATGTAGGAATGCGTGAGAAAGAAATATATAATATGCAACATTATTGGACAATAATAATGAGCCGTAGGTTTTTATTTTAGTGTAGAAGATGGCTAAATCACGTTAGCTGAGGCATCAACAATAGTTTGGTTCTGAAATGTTAGGGTTTATTAGTGGAAGAAAGGTTGGAATCGACGATCCACTTCGCCTTCGACGTGCAGAGTCCACACGAAGGTAATTGGTATTCAGATATCAACAATACAATCATAAAAAGGTTTAAGACATGTCATTCAAAATTGCTATACAATGACTCTTCTGTATAATTGTTTGAATAATGCATATCTGGACAGTTTGCATACTTATTCGAAGTTGACTTGTTTCACCTTAATTTGTTTACAGACTACTCAGTCTGGAACTGAATCATGGCAGAGATGTGGAAAGAATCCACGGCAACGGAGTCAACTGCCTGGACATAGAGGCTGTGGAGGGTAGATAGTAAGTATCAATGAATAAATGTCCCCTATTTATGTCCCATTTATTTCTGAATCAAACTTCTGTGGGATTAAATTACTATCACTGATCGTTTCTTCAATTACTCTAGGACGTATATTACTGCTGGTTAAATGTGTTAAACAAATTCTTCAGATTAATCTCAAAGGCAAAACGATGACATTGCCTGTTGTGACCATAAACTTGCGCATCCCCTTCTCTCTGTATAGTATGCTGTCTGGAGGAGCAGACGGGGTCATCGTGATCTATGACCTCGAGAACTACAGCGGGAAACTCCAGTACACATGTAAAGCAGTTGGCACCGTGGGAAGGTGCGAAATGTGTTTGTTGCCACTAGAGGGCAATGCGTTGTAGCATAGTCATAGTCTGTATATGTATCTATGTATAATAATGCTACAAATTAATTAGGTTTACAAATCACTGAAGTTTATAAATGAAGTATAACAATATTCATTTACCCTTTTTAAATTCCATGTCATCATAAGTCCACATTTGGGCATCAGAAGTGGTGTTGAGTCCCATTCATTCAGACGATTACAATTGTGTTGTGAGCGTTGTGAGCATGTGTTGTGAGCATCACCTTACCATGACCCACCTTCGGAATTTTGAGCATGATAAACTTTATTTCCTGCATTCTGGTTTATGCATCGTGAAGTTTCATGCACCAATTTGTGCCTTTTCTGCATAAATGTATGGTTTAAATGTCTTTTATTTATGTAAAGGAAAACACAACACACACCTACACCAATGTTGCAGCCAATTCCACCGTCAATCACTGGGTTCATACTTACACAGAAACTGCATAGCTGTTGAGTTTTTCTTTATTCTAGAAACAAAAACAACCTGCTAAATAAAAACAGTATTAAAGAAAAACGTGACGTAAAACATTTCTTATATATATATACACATTTTAAACACACCCCTAGCATTCGCCTATGCCGCGGGCCGGGCACTCACAGATAGCCTTGTCGTAAGCATCAAGGGACTTGCCTTCCGAGTCCAGTGATGAATCATGAATTCAAAAGCATGGTTCCTTTCCTTAGACTGTCTTCTGTGCTAACAGGGTGTAATTAAATCTTATTGCCATTTATTTAGTGTTCCCAAAAGACAGAATCCATCCACATCTTCTCTCTCAAATGATATTTGAGACGTTGAGAAGAGCTGCTCTCAGAAGATCTGATGCGTCCTCACAACATATAAATTAACACTTTATAGTCATGAGATTATATGACCGCTCATAATGTGTATCTAGTATTCACACACTAGGTTTCTACAGCAAATGTGTCTATGTATCTGATCACTAAATATTGAATCAGTGGCTCAGTTCTACCTACTCACTTTTCAAAGTCAATCTGTTTAGGTAGAATTCCCTGTCTTTGGTGGCTGGTGCCTTTTCACACATTGACAAACCATTTCACTATGTCACACTGTTGCCTCATTGCGTACGCAGCAAACAAATCTCACTGTTGTTTGTAAACTGTAAAAAGTTATTTTGGAGTGAGTTTGTTGCGTTGTATATGTGAATGTTTTTTTGTATTATTTGTAAATATGAACCAAATGGTTTAGCCCTTTTCATTTGCGAAACTCCTAAGCAGCAGACAGTTGTGACTGTAGATGCTGGTCATAATTCAGTCAATTGTGTTTCCAGATCTAGTAGGTTTGCACACAAGTTCAGCGTGGAGACGGTGCAGTGGTATCCATTTGACACTGGAATGTTTATCTCCAGTTCATTTGACAAGACAATGAAGGTGTGGGATAGTGAAACACTTAAGGTAAGATAACGCACACAACGTCTAACTGATCACTGTTTTGATTGTTTTTTAGTTTTGTCCTGTTTTTGTTTTATTTATTTCTTATTGCTTATGTTTATTTATTTATTTATTTATCTTTTTCCACAATGTCTTGTTTTTTTAAAAAATTGTATGATGACTATATGCTCTGTAAGGTGACCTTGGGTGTTTTGAAAGGCGCCTCTAAATTAAATGTATTATTATTATTATTATAAGGAGAGGCCGGTATTTGGACATTTTGACTTGGTCCTTTGAATTTGAGGAGTAAAAGGAAGGAAAATTATAAAATAAGAATTTTGGGAAGGGAATTCCCAAAGCTTAAAAAAATTGTTTTTGTATAGTAGGGTTTATTTTTTTACATACAACCTACTATTAATGAATTCCATTTAAATTGAATACTGGATATTCTGGCAAAAATATTAACTATTGCTGAGTTCTCGTGCACTACCTTTTCCCATGCTCTTTATCTTTTATAGCATGTGAATGTGTCTTCAGTATAATTGTATTTATTTACAAAGTGATCCTTATCCATAGCTGTTGGTCCTTTGCTGGCAGCGAGGCCTCAGATAGGCTGCTTGCTGAAGAATTTGCATTGTAACTGGCTCTTCTGCCCAACTATACCACCCAAACTAGATAAAACCCATTGTTTGAGCCTATATACATTATGAAGATCCTCTCTAGCTTTGCCCTCCTCCATTCCATGAGACACGCTACACAGTTCATCACTTGGCATAAAAATACCATTTAAAAGGCCAGTTGTTCTCCCAACCATTTTGACATGCACAGTCCCACTACACCCTCTTTTCTACCTACTCAGTCTCCTAATCTATTGAAATAAGGTGTCTGCAAATGGACGGCCTTCTACAACAGTTACCGGGAAACTGTCTGAGTGTCAAGGCATTTGTGGTCCCCTAGGCTTTATTGACCAATTTCTCTTTATCATTTGTTTTAAGGACGTGTGCATACAATGAACAGATCTGGTTAGGTTGATTTCATCGGTTTTAGGCATTTACCATACATGAATCTTTTCTGTTTATTTAATATTTCCACTTAAATTAAAGAGATAATTTGGCGCTATTCAGTTTGTGTTGACATTCTTCAGACAGAATGGATATTTAAAAAGTAAGGATGTTTGACTATTGTTGACTTTTCCTTCTTTCTTCCTCTATCGACTTCCCCAGCCGGCTGAGCGCTTCATGTTCGACGGAAATGTCTACTGCCACCACATGTCCCCCATCGCCCGGAAACATAGCCTTGTTGCAGGTACACATGTACCGTGTGTGTGTGTGTGTGTGTGTGTGTGTGTGTGTGTGTGTGTGTGTGTGTTTTTGTGGGTGTGTGTGTGTGTGTGTTTAGATATTTGTTATGAGTTCAAACTCAGTTGAGATACCACGCTTATCTTGTGAATCCAATGTTGCTTACAACAGGTTTTGTACGAGTCGACGCCTTTAGCAACAACTTCTATCCTGGATCTAATTAGTTTAGATGAATGGTCAAAAATGTAAACGTTATCGAGTCATGCTTTGGCTGTTACTTTAGATTAAGAACAATTCGTAAATCTTTCCTTTCAAATGAATTACATATTGGAGTCACTGTATGCTTTATCTTGATGCAGGCAACAGAGTGTTCATTTATCTTCCTCGTATGATAACTTTGTATTGGTGGAACTTTAAATTTGATAATCGTTAGTGTGTAGATGGTTCTTCTTAAAGCCTGCCAAAATAAACACTTTTGCAACCTCGGTATGATGTCAAGGCCCCAAATCACCACCAAGTATCCCCTGGACATAATAACAGGCTCAATAATTATGTCGTAAAAAGGCGATTGGTTCAGGGAATCTTGTTGGTTCAGGGAATCTGAACCAACAAGGAGATTGGTTCAGGGAATCTTGTTGCTTTGTCACTGAACTGGACCAACGGGTTGCGCATACATTCTCATTTCACACACATCCGGGTGTAAGCTCACACACACAGACATGGACACAGACACAGACACACACACACACACTTGCACAGCCCCCAGTCATCTTTTAGCGTATTCGTTGCTTAGAAGCTGATCATTAAATCTCCCTGTATTTGTTTCTCAATGTTTTCCTGCACCCAAGGTGTTTGAGGACATGCACTGATTCCCCGCCGCCTAACAGGTTACACCACTCCTTGCCTTGCCTTGGTAGTCTTCCCAAACATTACCCCTGAGGATTTTCCTTCCTGGCCTGATTTGGGATTCAGATAACCTCCCCATCAGTATTCCCATCCTTTGTTGCCCGTGTTTAATATGTCCGCCGCGGTCTTTCTCCGCCCACTTGTGAATGCCGGGTGTGTGAGCTCATCGATGTGCATGAGTTTATAGTATCACCTCGTCTATGAAAACCAGGGAGTCCAGTTTTTCCTCTCGGTGGGAGCGCCCATGCCATGTACGTGTTAATGTGTGATCATTTCCTCAAAAACACATCCACTCCGAATACCAGAATGCATTCAACGTTACACAATGCAAATGTCAGAATATATTTCAGTGGCTTCCTTTGCTTTCATATTTGCCATGTTTGGCCCCTGCTTTTGTCTGTGTTTCCGATGTTATCTATTTTGCTACCCTGTCTCAACCCCCTACATCGACCCATCACTAAAAGATTTTAGTGATTTTCCATGTTTGCAATTCAGATTTTATGTACTTTAACTTAATTTGCGATGCATCATGTGTTTTGACAAACAAGCATCTGAAGCAGGAATTTGTTCTAGTGACCCCCGGTTTACCTTCTTCTGCTTTTGCTGTTATGTTTTGTTCACAGTTGGCACCAAGAACCCTAAACTTCAGTTGTGTGACCTCAAGTCAGGCTCCCGCATTCATGTGCTACAGGGTGAGTTGTTACATCACAGACAGACAGACAGACAGACAGACAGACAGACACCAGTGCGTCGATTGTGCACACACAACAGGGTTGGCGCTGCGTGGTGTGAATACCTTTTTGCGGCTCAAGCAGCTTTAATCTTTTTATTAATCTTCTTATACTTGCAATTGGTTTGCTGAAACATTTCCTAGATTGCTTGCTTATTTTTGTATGTTTATATAAAATGAAGGGCTAACTTAGGCATTCGACTGACAGACATTAGTTCAATCTCAGGCTGCGTCTTGTACTTGGAAGATTTGTCTATGTATTTATCCTGTCACGTAGGCCGCTTACGATCAGAACTTTAAGTCATCTGATGTTTTCTCTTCGGCATACCATGTTTAGTAGAGGGTACTGTACTGTTCTTCGTTACACAAGGAAAGGCCTCAATTATTACATAGGAGGCAAGGTAGGATATAATAATAATGCCAACAATGACATTAACCTTAAATAATAAATGAAGCAATTTGGGAATTCAACTATTTTCATATGGTGGCATTTATCCGAACCAACCAGACACACACTTATTGTATTTTTTTTTGTTTTATGGCGTATCGTACAATTTTATTAATTAATTTCAGAGACATTAAATATATTTGGCTTGTTTCAAACAGACATAAAACACATGAATTCAACTCGACGTACAATATTCCCCCTTTTTAATCTTCTTAATCTCAATTGCTCATTGAGAGACGGGGACACACAAAATGTCCTGCGCTATTATATGAGAGAATGAAAAAAAACAAATATGAATATATATATATAAAACATTTGTTTGGGAACAAGTCAACACTGATCGGCCTATTATAATTATATGGAAAATATTATTATTATTTGTATGGTTAAATTATGTTATAGGCCTACTTAATATATGATTGGCCATACAATATATTAAAGTATGTATAAAATATAAGATAATTATGTCATATTTCCCATTGGTGCTCTCTTATGACTGATCTCCTTCGCTTTAAGAGAAGCACTTCTATCTGGGGAGGCTGGGTTTGGATGGCGGTTCCGCGCACCTCAGACTCCGCCGTCGCTTCCGTGGTTACACCCCTTCAAGGGCATTTCATCCCGGGTCTTTTTTTTTAATCTCCTGCGTATTTATCTAGCACGGGAGGGTAAGCAGCCCCGAGGGTTTGGGGCAGGGCTGGGACGGCTTCGTCTCCCTTTGTTTCTCCTGAGGGCATGCAGCACGTGTTCAGCATGTGGGCCACCCTCCTCTGCTTACAGGTCACCGGGCCGAGATCCTGTCTGTGCGATGGTCGCCCAGGAACGAGCACATACTGGCCTCCGCCAGGTAAACACACAGAGAATAACTAGAAGTGTTGAAATGTTGTTGATCGTAAAAATACACGGCCCTTTGTCAAAGGGGTAGTTTGTTCCAATGGTGGGAGTTAACTACTGCTCTGCAGTTGTTGTTGTTGTTGTTATTATTTCTCAGCACTTGTATGTGCCGGCCTCGCTGGAAATGACCAGATGGGAGTCGGATACGTTGACACGGTGGTGAACCCACTGGTTCTCACAACGCCTCAGAAACCCTAATTAAACCAGTGGGACTTGCTACTAGCGTCTCTCAGGACCATAAGTGATTAAATAACAAATAATGAAATGTCTCATTAAAGGTGACATATTATACCACCAGGTGTGAGTCTCACTAGCCATTACAAGTCGTTTTGAAAATCTGCCTCTTCTGACAGCACAAGTGGGTGTGTCCACCTAGATCTATGACGGATAGATGAGCAACGTTTGCTACAGTCCATTGGGTAGGCTGGTAGACTGATCTATCCAGCATACATCTAGGTGGACATTCCAACTTGTGATGTCAGAAGAGGCAGATTTTCAAAATGGCTTATAACGACTAATCACACTCACAGCTGGTGGTATAATATGTCTCCTTTAAGAGTATCTTGTGATGTTCTGGTAGAGAGACGTTTTTGAAGGACCAGCCGTGACCCGCTTCTAAAACAAACATTTGTGATCGCTATCCATAGCGAAGTTTAACTCCTCGCTGCCATGGTTCATCGCTTGGTTTAAAATGGTTGGATGTTAATCAATGAGCATATATTCAAAGTTAATGAGTAAAGTTAGGCTTTTGGGAAGATTATGATAGTAATGGGATGTGTCATATCTGCGTATAAATTAATAACGCTATGCTGTAAGAAAATAACTTCCGGGGGAAGATTGTCGCTACGGGAGATTATTTTCTATTGTTGTTTTCAAGCCCATATGGTAAATGTTTTTTTCTTGATATGATTGTGATTGAAGGACTCGAAGAATATATATACAATGCTAATCATCGTTTCACCCTTTACTCCATCCCATGAACTCTCCCCATGCACAACCTCTCAGTGCAGATAGCACGGTGAGAATATGGGATGTACGACGGGCCTCCGGGAGTCTGTTTACCCTGGACCAACACAACGGAGACAAGTCGAAAGCTGCCGCCGAGGCAGGTACTGGTCCCTCACTTTGTTGTTTTGGGCAATCGAGCTCTGTCCCTCTGTCTGTCTCACTCGGCCTGCCCGTCTCTAACTATCCGGCTATCTGTCTCTTTTTCTCTGGCTGTCTCACTCTGCCTTCATCTCTCCACTTTCCGGCTATGTCTCTCCCTTTCACTGTCTGTCTCACTCGGCCTGCCTCTCTCCCAATTTCCGGCTATCGGTCTCTCCCTCTCGCTGTCTGTCTCACTCTGCTTTCCTCTCTCCACTTTCCGGCTATCTGTCTCTCTGTCTCCGTCTGTCCCCAATTTCTCTCTCCCTCCCTTTCTCCTAGCCCTCTCCGTCTCATACACCTTATTTGGGTTTTGGGTTTTAATGCAGTGCAATAGACACAGAGGGACTCAAGCCTATTGATGTGAGCCTTACTAGAGTTCAGTAGCCTAATGGTCTTGGATAAGAGTCTCGGTTTACTTGATACTGGATATCTTCACGTGTGACAGGTTAGATTGGGTGATTTAATGCAAACACAATCTTTTGTACTCTGAGGTGTAAAGCTCTGGAGGAAAGGTTGAGCATTCAGAACATGTTTATTGAACTAAGGAGTAGAAAAACTTAGCTCAGAGCTAAACCAGTGAATGATAGCTTATCTATGTGTTAGATATCTTAAGTTACACTGAACAGTTGGAGGATTGTGATGTGTGACCTAAGAGTCGCCCTTCATAAAATGCAAGATGTCTCACACTGAGAGTGAGATCTTGGAGATCTATATTTATATATCTATAATATCTATATCACCTTCATATCTATCTATATCAAAGATGTTTTCATTTAAATGTCTTTACATATACATATGCTCTTGGGAAAAACATTGCACGGCAGTCACTACCCAGCTATAGCTGTCCCACCATCAGGGATTCCATTCATGTTCCACCTGTCCCCGGTGATTTCCCTTTTCCTCCTACCAGTCAACACAGCGCATAATGGCAGAGTGAATGGCTTGTGCTTCAGCGGGGATGGGCTCTATCTCATCACCATGGGAACGGATGACCGCATGCGCCTGTGGAACAGTAGCAACGGAGAGAACACGTTGGTAAGTTTTGTGTGGGGGCAAAAGGGTTGTCGGTTCAAACAGCAATGTGTTTGAGCATGATGCCTAGCCCCTAAATTAGAGTTAAAGGGCAGATTGCAGCTCGCTTGGTGTTTGATATCAAGGTTCTACCCTTATTTCTTGACAATCACGATCATCAAGTTCAGAGCTTTTTATTCAATGTCCTACTCATTTCCTTTCTTCAGACAAATGTACTTAATAAAGGTGCTAAATGCCCTAAATGTAAATGTAACTAAGTGTTCACCGTGACTGTTGGCCGTAACATAAGTCATACTTTTTTCATTCATTCATTCATTATTTATTATTCACTCAATGCAGATACAAACAAATGCCTCTCAAAGCCATGGAAACAATAATGGAACATTCCTAATAGAATCGTTTTCCTTAATACAACAGGTGACTTATGCACTTCTCTCCTTAGCTTCCCATGTTTGCACTTGAAATATAAGGTGGTTCACCACTCCCTCTCTACTTTGACTCACCAACATTGATTCATAGTGTGATTAATTTCCATCATGGTGTGCCTATTCACTTTGTTCCATGTCATTATGATTCCAAAACAAAATATGACAAAATGTACACCACTTTCCAATATTCCTCCTCATTTGAATATACATGAACTGTATACCGGATAAGGCCGGTCCGACTCATCAGTTTTCCCCTAGCAACATTCTTTTCCGCCTCTGTTGTGTGTGTGTGTGTGTGTCACCAGGTGAATTATGGGAAGGTGAGCAACGAGAGCCGCAAGGGGTTAAAGTTCACGGTGTCGACCGGCTGCAGCCTGGACTGCGTGTTCGTCCCGTGCGGCAGCTCGGTAGCCGTGTACGGCCTGCACAGCGGGGAGCTGGTGGCCACGCTGAGAGGCCACTACAACAACGTGGACTGCTGTGACTTCCACCCAGCCTACCAGGTCGGCAGCACCCCGCCCCACCCGTTAGGGCTGAACCATTGATCCGATTCAAACCGACACCGCTATGTAATACGACTTACAAATCGCAAAGGCTGCGATTGTTACAGTAGCCTGCTGGAGATCAGTAAGATTTGTATTTATTTTTCTTTTAGGATTCAATAGTTAAATAAAGATTTAATAATGTCAATTCATGCATCAATTCATACCAACACATAGGCCAAAAGGAAAGAGCACTTTATGTGTTGACTGTTTCCAATGTTGTGTTGGTCATACTATAGAATGATTTATTGCTTGTTTAGTGAAAAATACAGAACAGAAGGAACTTTACCAAGAAAAATCGCATACTAAATCGCAATCGCAACGTTGGTCGAAATAATCGCAATTCGAATATTTCCTCAAATCGTTCAGCACTATCATGTGTTGTTTCTCTCTTTCTCCCTTCGTATGGCTTCCACCTTCTGGCCCGCGTGCTTTTCTTCTTGTTGTTTTAGGTGTTCTGTCTGTCATTTCTGTGACGCAACATGTCAACCACCCGTTCGTCACCCCCACCCAATCGTCGTCTCCTATCCCCCTCCTTCCTCCCTTCACTCCAGTCAGACAAGTTTGTCCCAACAGGCATGCAGAGATGATTTGTTTACACCCTGCTCTTGTAGTTATTAATGGATTATAAGGTGGTATCGATTTCCTATAATAATGCCTTTTATAAATAGAAACACATTTACAAAACAATGTTTTTCATAGATGGAAACACATTGACATGATATATTGCGTATTTATCGGATTCGGAATTTAGAAGTCCACAGTTCCTTATTATCCTGAATGAAGCATCCGCCAGTCCTCAACTGATTTCCTTCACGTTAAAATAATATTATTGACAGACTTTAAGGAGTGCTGGGTATGATGTGCTTCCGTGGAACACGGAAGCACAAGTCCACTTTATAATACAGCTAAACTTAATCTTAATCTACCTTCCCTGCAGGTTAGGTTTGCTTAGACCCCAGTTTAATTGTTGAACATGTCCACATGTTGTTCTGCCAGGTTTTTCTTTGAACTCAGCCCCTATTGTGTTGTACACTCACTTAGAATTCGGGCACATTGACTAGCCATTGACATCCATTATATTCCAAACCAATGTTTAGCAACTCCCATAGCTGTATCGTTGTTTTCATATGCGCTTACCCAAGTAAGCGCATATGAATTGCCCTGGCTAGGTTGCTCCAATAGGGCCCACAAACAAACAAATCTGCAAGTTTCAGTTCTGTGTTCACACAGAACTGCTTAAATTGCGAGAGTGGGTAAGTAGAACAAAAATCATGGCTGATTTACGTCTGAAAAAAGACAATGTTCGGCGAGTAGCAAAGCGACGAAACACTTAAAGTCTTTAACAGCAGGTTTTTGCTTTACGCTTTAACCTTCGATTTGAACCAGAATGATAGGTCAGATCTAACTGAGAAAAGGAAGCATGGATACTATTTATGATCAGCAGAGGAAACAAGGATTGTATCTATGATAAATCCTCAATATGGGAAACAAGGTATTAATTATGATTCAAACATCAGTGTATCTGCAATAAGAAACCAGAAATAGTTAAACAACATCTACAAAGACTTTAGACACACACTCATACAAAGGACAATGATGATGTCGTTTTCCAACAGGTTCCTCCAGGCTGAGATCTTTCTCTCTCTCCCCCCCCCCCCCCCCCCCCCCCTCTCCCTCCCTCTCCCCTGCTTGTTGGCCCGCAACAGACTGCCGGGCAACCGGTGTCCCCTGGCTTGTGATGCAACACTAACAGCACAATGCATGTATTCTACACCCCTCTGTGTCGTGTTGTCACAGGAGCTCTACACGGGAGGTAAAGACTGTAACGTCCTGGCCTGGATCCCCGCCCTCAGGGCCCCAGATGTGGAGGAGGAAAGAGAGGTACGCCCTCCTCTTCGACAGCTCCCTCTTGTTTCGAAACCCCACCCTGCTCCACTGGCTGGGGGGGGGGGGGGGGGTAGAGAATGCATACATGGAATCCCGAGCATATGTTGCATTCAACAGCTCTAGTGGTGGTGGTTTATGGCGGGGGCAAGTTAATGACCTTATTCCTCTTTATTGTGGAGATTTGTATTGTGTATAAATCAATATCTGACTTGTATCACGAACTGATTTGTAGCGTTATTTCTGTAGTGAAAACTCATGCGTGAGGTTCACCTTTTTGTCACAAGTTTGCGGGAAAAAAAAACATAAACACGTCGACTCGGGCCGAATTCCAATGATAGCACTGAGATGACAGCAACTGATAGTGACTGTGATCCATGACTTCCTATTCACTGAATTGAGTTCAGCGTTTCCAGCTTTGGGAGTTTGTGCGACTTAGGGTGGTGAAGGTCAAAGGTCGAAGGCTAGTGAGCCCTTTGTCTCCCGTGTGTTGCAGGAGGGCGTTGGGCCTGTTGCGGTGAACCCTGCCTTTGAAGATGCCTGGAGCAGTGAGGAAGACTGAGACGCACAGGGCGGACACAGAGGACTAAGTGCTCGAGGGCCTGCTGTTCTGGGGGACGGGGCCCCCATTGAAAACTACGCATAGGACGGGAAAATAAAGAAGAATTGACAATGCCGGATTTCTACTTTTGTGATATTGATGTCATAATAATAATTGACGGGACAGAGTGCTCCTCTCTGTCCTGGGGCATTGGGGATGTGACATAAGAGGGATGAGCACTCGCTTCTGTCCACCTCCACCAGCACCAACCGGCCTCCCATCCAAGGATGGACTAGGACCAGCCCTGCATAGCTTCCAGAGTGGCCCATTTGCTATGCAGGTAGCAATGGCTTATGTGATACTTCCCTCCACTAAGGAGTGCATATTATATTTATCCTTTCTTTGCCTCTTCTGTTACGTTGTTATGTGCTCCTTCGCTCAAATAATTAATGTATGTGGGATTCATAATTTTGGGTGATTTCTTTTTTTTTTCTATAAAATGTTTTTACCAAATAGATTTCTTTTTTTTGTGTATGCACATAACTTCTTTGGAACTCTGTTACGATTCTGCTCACAAGGAGTGCAGGTCATATGAATGTCTTTGAATGCAGGTGTGGAAGTTGAAAAGCAATTGAATAATCTGTTGAGGGAGCCTTGCATGGGAGTAACACCCCAACATCTGTACAATCTGCACTGCCTCTTGTCGTTTAAGGCCCCAATTGCATTTTTTTTTAATGTTTAAAATATTCCTTGTGATCCCCTGGTTAAAACCAGCCAGAAGGTTTGATACTGAAACTACCTTGCACACCCTGCCTGCCTGAACAAACACAAACGTCTACGTAATCTTAACAAAATGTATTTGGTACCATATTCTAATATTATTATTTATAGCATACTATGGTAACGATTCATTTTATTATACTGAATTATTAGCACTGGATTAGGCCTTTTACCCTGATTGGTCTGCCTAAACAACAGGTGCGATATTAAATTAAATTTTTCAATTTCATGATCTCGCAATATATATTTACCTGCACCATGCCTATTTTACAATACAGTAAAGCGAATAGATTTGGGTTAGACTATTATATGTCCATTCAAAATGTAATTTACAGAAATAAAGTATTAAAAAAAATAATATCCATGCCACATTCAACACCAAACAAATAAAACTAAAAACGATCAATAAACAAACTATACATCCACCATAAAATAGGCCTGCCTACCTGTTACTCGATCAAAACACAGCTTGTAATGTGATACGATCCGTCACCATTGGCTGACGACAAAGGTACGGCCTCATTCATTAATACGAGAGCGCCGCCCATTTGATCCACCCTATAAGAAGGGAGAGAGAACGATGCTGATGATTAGGCTACTCGATGTTGACACACCTGTGTCCCTGGTCCTACCGTTGTCGTTGTAACGGTAGGTTTGATTAAAGAAACAAAAAAAAAAACGCATTCTTGGGAATATAAATATCTGCGTCGACCGCACGCGTCATTCAAGTTGTGTAAGTATTTTATATTCAGTTTAGAAATGTCTTTTTGAGAAACTATCGACTTACTGATAAGTTTCCCCAGGAGCCCCTTATTGGGTTGTCCGCCTCTAGGATAACTTTTTAATTGCCCAAGTGGATTTTACTTTTGTGTGAACACAAACTTTACGCGCGGTTGCACGGTTATATTATAGCCCCCCTCCGGCTCTCTGGAAAGTTTCTATAAGCACCGTTGTAGCCAGCTGCTTATCTGTATTCCTTGAACCTGCCATGCTTCGGAGGCTTGCTCATGGGTGTGCCTTCAACACTTCAGGCTACTTCCTTTAAGTCGAGTGAATGACTACGTTCAATAAATGCAGTGACGTAGCGTGCCAAACCCTGGCCGCCTTTCTCTAGAGTGGCCGTTGCGACAGAGGTACACACCCTGGGGAAAACTTTCATAGAGCCCAGTGTGTCCGGTTTCCTGATTGTTGAAAATAAACGGTTCACTTAACGTTATACGGACGTGGCCAATCCCCTTGGATGTAAATGTTCATAATCTATTCTAAAGTAAAGGCTACCTGCCGAGTTGATGAGTGATGTGCTCCTAAACCAGACGAGAGCTCATCGCTTCTGCGTGACACACGCAATGCTCAGACAGATCTGCATTCAGATCTCTCGTGGAATGCTTGCAGTTTATTTTGATTTTTTTTTTTTGGTTTAAAGTTATGTTGATGTTGGTTGACTTGGTTCGATGAGGAAATGATTTGCCAATACAAACTATGAAATCGACTCATGTTGAACTTAACAATTTCCCTAATTCTAATGAGATCGACCAGGTGCATATTATGAAATATAATGTTTTGATTGTGGACCTCGACACTACCAACTTGTTTTCATAGATCCCAAAATATTAAAATGAATATTTCCATTTTCTCGTTAAAGTGAATGATTCTGACTGTAAACTCTTTGTTTTGCAGATAGCCTACTTGGTTCGAGTCTCGAGATGGAGTTTGTAAATGTAAAATCATCCATGGCTCTTCTGTATGACCGGTTTATCCAAAATGCAGGTGGGTGGATGCAGATGGTCTTCTGCATTTGTTGTGTAGTTCTGCAGGTTATTGATTTTAAGCCGTTTATAGCATGACATTAAATGACCTTCAGCTGACAAAACACAGCCATCCCCATTTGTAAGTTGATTAAAAGTATGCAATACAACTCAATTACACACGTGTGTTTCAAAGAGGCTCTGTTTTGGTTGACTACTTGAGAATGTTTCTATTGTGTGTTAATATATAAATATATAAATCAATAAATAAAAAAGATAAAATATTTCCTACGGGAAAATCTATTTAGATATATTTCCGTTAACTTGCCATTCTTCGGTTACAGACCCACGTACAGGCAACTGGTTGCTTATGTCTTCTCCTCTCCCGCAAACCATCATCATCGCTGCATACATCTTCTTCGTCACCTCGTGGGGTCCGCGGCTAATGGCGAACCGGAAGGCCTTCGACCTCAAAGGGGTTCTCATAGTTTACAACTTTGGAGTGGTCGCCCTCTCGCTATACATGTGCTATGAGGTAAGGCCTCACTTGGTTTTGATGGAAAGTTGGGAGGCATGGCACAGCTGCTGAACTAGATACAATTGTCATTTTCCCCTGAGCCTGAACAAGGTTAAATATGTGACCAAATGGGCTCAGTTGAAATGCCCTCACAGCACAATTGATGCAAATTTCAGCCGTAACTGCTTGGTGAAATGCAAACATTGTGATAAGGGTGTGGTCATTCCAAACTGCTTAATAACAGTTTTCATATTTCCTTCTGATCAGTGTCAAGACACGTTTTTATTTGGTTAAGGTGAACTTCATAGTCATCATACCTCCTACATACATCAGCCTTGTGAAATGCGGTTGCGCAAGACGGTGTCCTATTGCCCTGCAATTGCCACCATCAGTTCAGGATCTCAATTTATTATGGCTTCTAATTTCCGAAACTGCGGGACAAAGCATGGTGATGGCATCATGCCAGGACCATTGTTCCTTCTCCACAGCACTTTGATTGGCATGTAGGCCAGTGGGGACGGAAGCTTCTCTTTTTACAAATTTAAGTTAATGCTGAGTTTTTGTTTTTCGAAAAGATGAGTTTCTATCTGATTCAGCCTTTTAATAGTTAAAAGCTTCAGTATTGACATTGTGGAGTCTTGAGTCAGAGATACTTGTTCGGCTGCATTCTTTCCTGCTTTCTTTCCCTGAGCATAAACCTGACTGGCAAGTTTGGCCATCCTACCGTCAACTACTTTTATGACTGTCGGACCTAAATCTGGGAGTTTGATTTGCTGAAAGGGGGGCTTCAAGTTAAAATAAAAAAAGCAAAAAAAAAAAAAAAGCAGTGTAAACATTTTGGATGGTTTTGCCTAGAGGATTTTTTTTTTTTGTCTTTCAGTTTTGGATGGCTGGCTGGGGAACAGGCTACACATTTCGCTGTGACTTGGTGGACTACTCGCCCACGGGTAAAAGGGTAAGAATTGCTGTTCTACTACAAAATCTTTAGAGGGCTGATATTATGCCACCAGGTGTGTTGCCCATTATGCCTAAGTGACATCACAAGTGGGAGTCTTCAGCTAGATGTATGGATAGATAAGCAACATTTACTACTGTCCACAGTAGCCAGTCCAGACCAACCTAACGGTTTTGCGTGAGAGACATATGAACGTACCCTTACTTTTTTTTTTTTTTGTAAATACCATTTATACCCTACATTTGGATTGCATGATGAAAATAGATCAATTCAAATTCGAAAACGAATCGGATGAGAAGTGTCGATGTAAACGCGGCCAGTGTAGGCCGGTAGACTGATCTATCCAGCATACATCTAGGCGGATACTCCAACATATGATTTCACCAAGGCACAGGGAAGGGCAGATTTTCAAACGGCTTGTAATTGCCAAGCATACTCACCCCTGGTTGCATAATATCACCCCTTTATGCTCCAAAGGCTGATCTACCTGCATGACATTTGTGGTCTAAAATTGTCTTTACCACCCGTCTCCTCTAGATGGTGGCAACGTGCTGGCTCTACTATTTCTCAAAGTTCATAGAGATGTTGGACACAGTAAGCAGACGGTTCAAATATTGAATGGTAATTGCGCTCTCACTTGACCACAAAACTCACAAATGTTTTTATCCTTTATTAGGTCTTTTTCGTGCTGAGGAAGAGGAACAGCCAGGTCACCTTCCTCCACGTCTACCACCACTCAATCATGCCCTTCACGTGGTGGTTTGGCGTGCGCTTTGCTGGAGGTACAAATCTTGACACCATAACATTTTTCTTCAGCCTTTTTCCAAATTGAGTACCATTAAAAATGGCCGTTCTTTGACCCCCTTTTAACTTGTGTCCCATAGGTGGTCTGGGAACGTTCCACGCGCTGCTCAACAGCATAGTGCACGTCGTCATGTACACTTACTACGGCCTGACCGCCTTGGGCCCTAGCTTCCAGAAGTACCTGTGGTGGAAGAAGTACCTGACGTCCATCCAGCTGGTAGGCTATGGTGGTTCAGCTGTCTGTGAGGGGTCTTTGTTGAGAAGTGACGTGCTCATGTCTCCCCCCTCTCCTCTCTTCAGATACAGTTTGTGATGGTGACCACACACATCTGGCAGTATTTCTTTCTGGAGGACTGCCCCTACCAGTTTCCGGTCTTCATCTACATCATTGGCCTCTACGGACTCATCTTCCTGCTGCTGTTCCTGAACTTCTGGTACCATGCCTACACCAAGGGCAAGAGGCTCCCCAAGTCCATGCAGAACCAGACCTGGGCTCACCACTCCAACGGCGTCATGAACGGCAACGCCAATCACAACGAGAAGGAAGAGTGATGTCGGAAAATCCCCCCACCCCCCCCCCCCACACTTGCATCAGTAGACCACTGTGAGGTGCTGTAACCCAATCAAAGACATTCACATTGTGTCTTTATATATTTTTATTTTATGCAATCGGTCATGACGGCTCTATTTTAAATTTGGTTCCCTAATGTAGTTAAAGAAGAATATCTGCATGAGAGTTTTAAGAATAGTGGGCTATCTATGCATTTCCACTTTTCACAATTGTAATGCTTTGTTCACTGACTCTACCCTTAACAAAAGCACCTTTTCATAATGTTTCCGTCACTGGTGTTGATACTCCTTGCCTAGGCATAGACTCATTCTCCATATGAACTTTGGGACATGAATGAATGAATTTGAAAGATTAATTTATGAGTGTTCCATGCAACAGGAGGAAGCTAACAGTTGGTGTTGGTTTCTGCCTTATTTTACCGTGTAGCCAAGAATTCAAGCCCAAGCTGATTACAAACTCTTTTTTACTATGTATTTTCTGTATGGGTTATGTTATTTATCCGAAAAAAATTTCATTGTTAAAATATGTCTGGCAACTATGATGGCGGGGGAGGGGAACCGACCCTGGCAATGACATTGAATCGATTTTCTTTTTTTAAACGATTTTTATCCTGTAATTAATGAAAGCGTGCTGAGCACTACCACCCTGCTCATTCTGTGACGATACTTTTGGCCGCTAGGTACCTTGTCTCTTACCCCTTCCCCCTTCAAAATAAGGGGTAGAAATGGGATTGGGCCTTAAACCACTTAGTGTTGAGCTGTGGTCCTGGCTATGCTTTTGTTTGTATTGTTTGCCTCACCACTGCATTTTGTTTAAATATATTCTGTTCTTTTTGAGCCCTCCTTCACGCCAGAGGTTATGTTATGACTGTCCCTCTAAAAAGAAGATGCGACATGAATGCAACATGAAAAACGTAATGTATAGTTTTGTGTATTTATATAAATATTAAATTGTCTTTATACTTTGAGATAGCCTTGTGGTGTTTTTTTATTTGGACTTTGAAGTCTAGTGTTCCTGTTTAGTCAGCACACGGGCTGTTTCCCAAAGTGAAGGCTGCAGCCTTGCTAGGACGCGTCCTTGCTAGTCGCGTCCTATGGAGATGAGACTAGAGTGCTAGATCGAGTGCTTCCTAGCGTTTGTAACGTCGGACTTTGGGAACGACTTGGTAGTGTGGAAGCGCTTCCGCTTCCGCTTTTTAATACTGCGTGTCCGCTTGTAAACACATGTGCGCTTATGAATAAAACATGGCAGCAATCAAGCTGATCGATATTTATTTGACTTTTGTCTGTTATGAATGCGGTCATGTCTCCTTCGCATGGAGCCTCTTTGGGGAAGTCACAAAAGCTTTGTTGTGGTTGATCGAATTGTCTTTATTAAAAGGAAAATCCATTCAATTTTTATAAAACTAAGTGAAATTGTCTGAGAACTTAATTCATGCATCACATTTACAGTACGGTTGATTACTATTATGCAGGGGGGAAAAGACAAAGAAAGAGATGATAAACGTGTATTTATTTGGATATATTATTTAACTGATCTGATTCATTCATTATATGCCTACAATCTACCAGTGCTTTGAACACATAAGTATATCATATAAAATACAATTAAATACGTTCATTAAAAATTACAAACATTGCAAATGATCGGTTGTGCATTAATTGTACAACAAGAGTGGCGAAGTCACGCCCCTTCCGGTAGGGCTCATGGGACCTATGAGATCGAAAAATATGAATGGGTGTCAATGGAGAGAAAATAATTATTTTCTGGTCCCAGTCTTTATATGCCCTGGATTACACATATGTTTGTGGATTTAAATGATAATTTTTCATGCAAAGAAAACTAAAAATGTTCGTGAAGAAGTTTGATAATTTTAGGTTTTATGTGAGGCCGCTTTGTGAACTACAGCTCTTTGCTGCTCTAGACGCATATGATATACGTCACCACACCCGCCCTTGGAACTCGGCACAGAGATGGCGATCTCTCTGCCCCACTTCACCGCTTTTTCCAAGGGGAGGATAAAAGCATCGAAAGAGGTGAAAACCATTATAAATCGGGGCACGTGCAGAGTTTCAGTTATGCCGATGGGAAGATTGTCTTCTCCACGCCAGTCGCAGGGAGCGTGACGTCACATACGAGCCGTGTAGTCTTTCTCGTTGTGTTTTCTCTACAGCCTTTATCTGAACAATTGCACAATAAACGGTCGAACTCTTTGCATGAAAAATTATCTTTTAAATCCACAAACAACATATGTGTAATCCAGGGCATATAAAGACCGGGACCAGAAAATAATTATTTTCTCTCCATTGACACCCATTCATATTTTTCGATCTCATAGGTCCCATGAGCCCTACCGGAAGAGGCGTGACTTCGCCACTCGTGCGCCACCCTAACTGTCCGTCCACACCAGAAGCGAATTGAGCGACCAAATCGCCGGAAGTCATTCACTTTCTATGGGCAAGAGCGACCAAAGCGACCAAAGCGACCAACGCTACCAGCGGCCAAAGTTGAGCGACCAGAGCGTCAAAAAGAAGTTGAAAACTTTTTAACTTTATGCAAATGACTATTATTCGCTTCAGCGGCCAAACACTGACAGCCAATCGGAATGTAGACGCTCTTCGCTTGCGTGGATCCCAGGGAACATCGGCAGGCACTTTGGTTCCTACCTACCTTTATTCACTCACTGAACAAAATGTCGGCTGAAGTATTAATCGCGGCTGTAACTGGGCACCCGGTGTTGTACGAACCCACCCCTTTTCAGTTCAGAGATCGAAACGCCGTAGTGGTTTGGATATCAAGTGATGATAAGCGGGAGTATTTATAGGCTACATCTAGAACGTTCGTATTTAAGCGGGAATCATTTTAATTTGCTCTCCATGCCACCAATCTAACCAACCAATCGCGTGTAGCATGCTTTAAACAAAACCAAAAAAGTTTTTGAAATCGTCACATAAACAAACTAATCGACAAGACGAGGGATAAATGACAAGGGATATATCTAGTCTAGATAGATAGAAAGCCTAGTCAAGTCTTTATTAATACCAAACGACACAAATCGTCTGGAATCCATTTAGGTGGTTCGGCCCACACAGGACAGTAGCCTACAAGACCACACAGAACAAGTCTGACTGGACATACACACAATACATCACATTAAAACTAGACACGCGTTGATAGATAGATAGACAGAAAAGCCTAGATAGATCGATATGTTCCATTATTTGCCTTGCGGAGCCAACCAGTCCTGTGCGCGTATGCAAATTCGCCATGTGCGCGAATGTCTATTTGTTTTGAATGCGACGAATGAGTGCAGATCATGATTTGCAGATCCAGATCAGTGAAACATATTTTAACTACTACAGCACGCAGGGTTTTTTGTTCTCGGTTGTAATTAGCCTACATTTTAGGATTTTTTTTGTATTGGGGGGAATCACTGTCCTACTTGTTGTCGAAGCACTTTATCGAACAAGCAAAACCGTCTCGGCAATATGGCCAAGGTGTATGGGAGAGTTCAATATTTGATATGGCTGTCTGTAGGGCCTACTAAACGCATACGGCTCCTTTAAATGCGTCTGCATAATTGAATTGTACGTCATGACTCATGAGCGACTTGAGCGACCAAAGCGAACAGAAAAATTCGCAGCGAAAATTCGCAGCGGCTTTGGTCGCTCCTGGTGTGGACGTACAGTAACTGTACGTCCACACCAGAAGCGAATTGAGCGACCAAATCGCCGGAAGTCATTCACTTTCTATGGGCAAGAGCGACCAAAGCGACCAAAGCGACCAACGCTACCAGCGGCCAAAGTTGAGCGACCAGAGCGTCAAAAAAAAGTTGAAAACGTTTTAACTTTATGCAAATTACTATGACGCGCTTCAACGGCCAAACACTGACAGCCAATCGGAATGTAGACGCTCTTCGCTTGCGTGGATCCCAGGGAACTCCTTTATTATGTCCATGGGGAACACCGGCAGGCACTTTGGTTCCTACCTACCTTTATTCACTCACTGAACAAAATGTCGGCTGAAGTATTAATCGCGGCTGTAACTGGGCACCCGGTGTTG
Source organism: Gadus macrocephalus (assembly GCF_031168955.1). Classification (NCBI taxonomy): domain Eukaryota; kingdom Metazoa; phylum Chordata; class Actinopteri; order Gadiformes; family Gadidae; genus Gadus; species Gadus macrocephalus. The sequence goes on from NC_082387.1 coordinate 17,755,151, forward strand.
TACGACCCAACCCTTTTTCTGTTCAGAGATCGAAACGCCATAGTGGTTTGGATACCAAGTGATGATAAGCGGGAGTATTTATACATCTAGAACGTTCGTATTTAAGCGGGAATCATTGTAGCATGCTTTAAACAAAACCCAAAAAGGTTTTGAAATCGTCACATAAACAAACTAATCGACAAGACGAGGGATAAATGACAATATATCTCTTGTCTTTTATCCCTCTATTCCCCACTATTCACGGAGCCTGAGGTGAATAATTCTTAATTAAATAGTCTAGATAGATAGCCGAGTCAAGTCTCTATTAATAGGCCTACCAAACGACACAAATCGTCGGGAATCCATTTAGGTGGTTCGGCCCACACAGGACAGTAGCCTACAAGACCACACAGAACAAGTCTGACTGGACATACACACAATGCATCACATAAAAAATAGACACGCGTTGATAGAGAGATAGATATGTTCCATTATTTGCTTTGCGGAGCCAACCAGTCTGCACGTATGCAAATTAGCCATGTGCGCCAATGTATTTGTTTTGAGTGCGACGAATGAGTGCAGATGGAGATCAGTGAAACATATTTTAACTATTTTTACTAGGTTTTTTGTTCTCGGTTGTAATCAGCCTACATTTTAGGAGTTTTTTTATATTGGGGGGAATCACTGTTGTCGAAGCACTTTATCCAACAAGCAAAACCGTCTCGGCAATATGGCCAAAGTGTATGGGAGTTAACTCTTTGATATGGCTGTCTGCACTAAAAGCAGATGGCTCCTTTAAATGCGTCTGCATAATTGAATTGTACGTCATGAGCGACTTGAGCGACCAAAGCGAACAGAAATATTCGCAGCGAAACTTTGTGAGCGACGCTTTGGTCGCTCCTGGTGTGGACGTACGGTAAGAAGCACACTATGTAGCTGTATGGTTTGCATTGTTGTAACGAGTGTTACGATCTGAGTCCAGGTGTATGGTAACCTGTTGTGTTGCAATTGTTTGGAAACGACAGTTAAACATATCTGCTACAAAAAATACTCCTGTAGTTGGATGGAGGTGACGGCCGTCACATTTGATTTGCACACAAAATTGGCTTCAACCTCCGGGCAGTGGAAACCAACCAGTACACGGTTTATTATTTTGCAGGATTTCAGTGTTATTGGGCTTGCCCAACTCGTGCCTCAACGATGCACCGGGAGCAAGTGCTGCTAAAAAATAAAAGAATTCAGAGAGTAATGCATTTCAGCTTGTTCTTTACGAAAGCGAATCTGAATTGCATTTTGTGCCAGAACGTCCAGGGAGTTTACTGAAGTTGCCTTCTCCCCTGCCATGATTCAAAGGTTTTCCAGGGCGGCAGTCTTCAAGATTACAGACCGGCGATAAACGGTGAGATTATATGGAAAGTACTTTGAAATTGCATATATATAAACATACGTATTTTGAAAATGCTACCATGTGTTACCAGTTGGCCAAAATGTGGATGGTGTTGCAAGGTTTGTCACTGGCCTTAGGTTGAAGGTAAATGTTTTTAGCTTTTGCTTGCTTTTGAAACGAGCATCTTTACTTGTTTTTCCACGGAAGGCTAATTATAGGTTAAATGCATGTAAAAATATGTATCCATAGTTTAAACGAATGATTCCTCCCTTCCTCAAACTATACCTTTTGAGATTAAGTCCAGTTGTAGATGAAGCCTGTAGGGTCCCACAGTTGGCATAGTACATTATATTTCACTATGGAACCTAAACAGTGGAGCACACTGACCTGTTGATTGGAAGTAATTTAAAGATCCCATATCGTGCTTTTACTACTACTAGGAAGAGTTACATGGATTCCTGCAATTTTTTTTTTTTAATATTTGTAACTAAGGAGCTTCATCCTCTCTAACCAGAGCAATAGTATGAACTTCAGCACCTCTAATTGCACAGTCTGACGAGGGGTTGAGGGGATTTCACAGTTGGGGTGAATACTCCCCCTGGCTCGGACTTTAGATTTGTCTAGCTTAGCAGACGAGAAACATGTACGTACATCATATAAAGCAAAGGGAAAAGTCGAAGAAGCTGCACATCGCCCCCTTTAAGGCCTTCTGACTTGCGTAGCCTACTCTTTGTAGTACACCAAAATACGGAGCCCGGTAGGTGTCATGGGAGTCAAATGTGCGTGCGATTTATCTCTCGCCCGCACCTGCGAAAGGTAAGAGCACTTGAAACTGAACAACTTGAAGTGAGAGTAGGAATACAAAGGTCACAAAACCATTTGTGAAATCAGGGATTGTTTCAAACAACCTTACATCAAGTCCTTAGCAAGAGTTGTAAGAGTTTTAAGAGTACTAATCCATTAGTAAGTTAGCATTAGTTAATTACTCTCATATCGAGTGTGGCAAACTAATGATGAAACAATAATCCAACATGATGTCGAAGTGCCCTCTGCCCTTTAACCATTTCCAAAATGAGTAGTATGCTGGGTCACAATGATTTTAGGCAATATCTCTAAAGTCCAGAACATCGTATTCAGTCATTTGTTAAAATAAACATTTGCTCCAACTTTATTTATTTCCGTTGTGCCTGATTGGAGTCAAAGTATGATTTCCCAGTAGTGAAGCAGTCTGATATTTTAAACCACAATTGTATATGCTACGCATATAAACAGCACGTCAAAAATGCTTAATGCCTGAATCATTTCTGATAGATCTGACTTCATATGGTGCAGATAAAAAATATGTTATCTGTTTGCCTTTTAATTTCAACCAGGATACATAAGTAATATTAAAACAAAAAATAAATGGTCAGATAATTCCAGGAAGCAGCCCAAACTAATATTTCCAGAGTCAACCCAGTCAGTAGACAAGGTCTCCCCCCAATAATGGTCCATTGTTTCAATACTTAGTTTTCTTTAGTCATGATTTGTATGTCTACTATTTAGTAGAAGAAAACGAGACCTGAAGAAAGGAACCAAAACATCAAAGAAGTGCTAGGAACAGAAACATGACAAGAATAGAATAGAAACACTAGGAAAAGAAAAGCTATGAACAAAACATCACCGAAGAGGAAAAATGGGAACAGAAACATTAGTGGAGAAGAGCTAGAAACAAAAGAACCTCACAGAAGAAGAGATGGGAACAAGAACATCACAGACGAAGAGCTAGGAAGGAGCTATAGAAAGAAGTGGTGGCTCAGGAGGGGTTCCCATCTCATCTGGGGGGGGGGGGGGGTACAGATGGATAGTGCTAGAAGGTAATTACACCCTGGTAGAGACTGTAATTTGGCGGTTGAAGTGCACGATGCTGCCAGCCCTTTGAGGCCGCCACCACAGTGGTCATTGGTAGGCTGATGGAGTCGTACTTTCCTACACTCGTCAGGGGGGTCATTTATCTGTCACTCATTAAGTCGCTGCGTGACTTGAGTCTTGAGACCATCGTTCCTCGACTCCTGTCGGCTGGACGAAAACGATAAACACTTGACAGGGTGAGAGCTTCTGTCTGAGTTTAAAGTGCACCTTGGAGGAGAAATCCGGGTAATGAAAGTTCATTGCAAAGCAAGTGAGATGCATCGACTTGTCTCGGCCTTTTTTAGTGTGTGCTTTGATCTACTTTGATCCACTTACATTTAGATATGTGATATAGGTGTTTAATTGCAGAGTTTAAAGATAGTAATAATTTTAGACAGGACCTTGTGTACTGTATTAATGACAATGTATTTGCTGTGACTTTATAATGCATACTTTTGTGTGTGTGTACGTGGGTTTGTTCAATTGTTGAAACGTACTCTCGTATGATTTCCATCATGCATTATGTTTGACCTAATATAGCCTCCCGTTGCTATGGCTGCTCTGGCTCCCCTCCTTTCTCAGTCTATTCTAATTCCCACTCACAGCGACACCGCATAAAACAAATACATGTTCCTCCCTGGGTCCAGGAACCAGTCCCTGGCCAAATGCGTTATGTCATATATTTAAACCTTGTAGCATGGATCCCTTGCGTACTCTATTATTTTTCTTAAACAAATGGGAAAAAGGTCTCACTCGAGACTCGAGTGTCTGGCTGCCAGCACCTTCCACGAGGGAACAAGCTGCCATGTCTACTTAGATCCTAAGTAGACATGGCAGCTAGTTCCCGCGTGGAAGGCTCTGACAACCACCGACAAGTGTCCTGTAAAATAGCCATTCTGGACAGCGCAGAATTGCTATTTTACAAGCAGCTTCAGATGGTCCCTCAACCTCACACACAGAAACATTGTCATTCTGAACTCTTGAGTTTTTGCGAGGTTTTGCGGCTAGGAAACAGAAAATTATTTCCACGGCGTTGGGATTGGATTAGTATATGACACACACACACACACACACACACACACACACTTACTTTAGCATAGCATTTACATTAACATCTTCTTCCACTCCTGTGAGTTTCGACAAGCCTTGGGGTTGATGTACAGTACAGTAGCACTCTGCGAGCCTGGCAACATCTCTGTATGCCTTCTTTTTCCTGCGCCACCTTGTGTGTCTCTCACTGATCGTCTTCCTTCCTTCTTCCTTCTTCCTTATCCGACACTATTATGTTGTGATGTGTGATCTAAATCCTTCATCTGAGGCTGTGCACTCAGTGTCCTCTGGCCGTTGGTCCCACTGACCGTGTAAGCTTCAGCATGGTTAGCAACGCTCGCTGCTCTTTAAACAATAACACACACACCATATAGAAAAAACACATAGAGGTGTTATGTAAATAATACAAGGCCTTGTGTTTTTTTCTTTTTAAGGTCACTTCACTCTGTCACATGTGATTTGATGTACATTTGTGGAACGGACAAGCAGGGGCCGTCACATCCAAAGACCCACACTATTAATCCACTGGGAGAAACACAACGGCTGCTGCCACTACCCATCTTCCTGGGGCAGTGTTTGAAAGAGGCGTGCTTTTATTCAGAACAGGGTCTCATCCCTTCAGAGCAATAAGACATAGGATAGGATAGAATGGGACAAATATTTCAATTTTTTTTTTCAAGTATATTGGAGTGATGAGAAGCTTCCATAAAATTTGCACAGACATTTTACAAAAGTTATGAGCTTGCTTCATTCTCCCATCAGCAATATCAGCAGCTACTATTAATACTTTAATGTGAACATTGCCAGAGAGCGGTCATGATTTTTTAGGACATGCACGTTGTCATTCGAGTTGGTGTTATAAATAGTCAGACCAAGTCTCATTATTTCTCTGGATGGAAGCCACCCACAAGGGTAACAAACTCCAGACATGGCAAGAAGGGATGGCAGGTAGGCACCCCGGCTGCATAAGCTGCACCAGAACGTAAACTCATTTCTTTATGACTCACTTTTGCCATATAAATTGTCTTTACAAAAGCATCCTGATTTCACTGTGATCCATCGCTATGACCTTCACACCAAAGTCCATAATGTTGGGTTTCAGTCGAGAGTTCCTCATTTGACACGTTCAGCTCAATGCCAGTGCAACACAATGCATTTTGTGTCCGTTGTTCTCCGCTTACATTCGTACATTACATTACATGATGTGTCATTACGGTCACTATAGTGACCACTACAGCGCCGTAGTCATAGTCATAGACACAGAACAAATTGATCTACTTGTCATGCACTGACTTATTGTGTAGTCAAGCGTGCTTTTTTCATGTTATGGATCGGTGTCCATTGTTTGTCATCTGCCAATGCCTGCATTGTTTGTTGTTGTTGGTTACATGATTGGAGGGCAAATAATTGTGGTTTATTGTATTCCTCAGGTGTATTGCTCAATAGGCTGGGTTATATTATGATAGACACAGCTCGAGGTGACAGACTTTTTGTCTGGGATTTTCTGCAAGGGCATACACAAACAAATGACCGAAGCGTTAAAACAAGACATTGAGCAGGATATTGCTTGTTTTACTGTGCAATGGGATGTCTGTAATATGATCCCCGTCCCAAAGGACGTTAGTATTCAGAAGCTACTCGTAGGCACACTATTTAAATACATTTAATTAAAGTGTGTCATAAAGAGGTACTATATTTGTTGTCTGGCTGAGCAGCTTCCATTTGTGCACAATGTTCTCATCGTAGTGCTTCTCTTTAGGGATTTCCATAGGTGGTGCATACAATCCTTACATTGTAAACAATAGCTATTTCCACTCTTGTACTTCTCTTCTCAAACTACTCTCTGCCCCTTTCCTCTCCTCACCTCTTCTCCTCTCTCTGCTCCGCTCCTCTCCCCTCCTCGCCTCTTCTCTTCCCCTTTTCTCTCTACTCTGCCCTTCTGTCCTCTGCCCTCTTCTTCCTTTAATCTTCTCTTCTCCTCTTCCTCCTCTGCTCCTCTCTCCTCCTCCGGCTGGGGCTACAACCATGGGAACTTTTAGTGGGAGGAGGGGGGAAGGGGAGGAGTGGGATTGAGCGTGAGCGGCTTCTGATTAGTGGAGAAGGAGCAGCCTTTGTGCGACGATTGGCTGTCAGGGTTTGTGAGCAGTGAGTCCCATCCTCGTTCCAGAGAGCCTCTGCGAGCCCTAGAGTGGGATTTGCTCTGTACGGGAAACACTCTGGCTACAACTTGCACAGTTTGTTTTGGTTTTACTCGCTGAGAGTCTTAAGGAGGACTACTAGGAGGAAAATAACAGCCAGCACCCGGGACTTTTAGCCCCATCTGGGTCTCTCTTCATAGCAATAAGGTAAGTTAATTCTTCTCTGTTCCCCTTCACTTTTGTTGGATAAGGTGTTCGGCAAGGAGTACAGCAACTGTTGATGCTGACAAGCCATCACAGAGACGCAGTCGGCGGCTGGGAGGAACCTTGACCACTACAACTAATGCCTCAAGTTTGTCCATACATCTGCGTTTGGCTCTGTGTGTGCCCACACGTGCACATGCAAACACACACACACACACATGCACACACTTGAATTCAGGGTTTCGAGGACGTGTAGATGCATGTCTAAGTGTGGCGAGGAGAGGACCCACGCACAGGCAGTGGATGCAGGCAGGAGCTGTAGCAGCGAGCGGTGCACTGCGACTTCACAGTGACCAACCTCATCAGCAAACTTGTCACTGCAATGCCTCATGTTGACAGAGTCGCTCAAGGACTCCCTCCCGAAATCTCCGGGTGTGACTTTCAGGCTGCAGGGTGCAGGGTCCAGGGTGCATTGCCGCTGGTGGTTGTGGTGGTGTTGGCGTTGGCAGCTCGCTATAAATAGGACTGCTCTAAGTTGTGCTGCTGCCAAACACACACACACACACACTTTTGGAGGAAAAGAGACACAACACATTTGACAAAATAAGTTGATAGAGCATGTGATGCCTCTGGTTCCAACAATGATCTGTTCACTAGTTACTCAGCACATCCTGTCATATCATGTGTGTGTGTGTGTGTGTCTGCGGATGTGTGTGCGGGTTTGTGTGTGATTCCTTGCCTTTTTACCCCTAACATATCACAGAGATCATGAAACAATGATTGAGATGCAAGATAGAGTGAGGACGTTTTTTAACAAATATTGTCATTGTGACCAATATGAGGATTAATTGAATAATTGTATAATAATTGATTGTATCGTCTTCATAATGACTGAAGTCCATGGAATAACCAGTACTAAATAACGTGCCACAGCATCGGCTATTGATGAGTGGCTAAACTACCATCCTGTGTCTCTCTCTTTGACTTGCCCCTGGCGAAACTAGTTCTTAATCATCACTTAGAGCTAGCTTGGCCCTTTGGAGCTGAGCTCTCAATGGGGATTAAGAGCTGATGATCTCACACACCGCCATTCTGTGTATATGCTGAAGAAGAGACAAACAGAAACAGTGCGCTGGAACCTATGTGTTTATGTGAGGCAGTGTGTGTGTGTGTGTGTGTGTGTGGGGGGGGGGGGGGGGGTGTATGTGTCAGAGTTTCCCTTGTTAAACTAAACCATATGCATAACAGCAGAGCACAGGGCTTTGCCCTTGTTCCCTTTATGAGGATAATGCTGTTTGCCATCAGTTAGTTAAGGAAATTCTCTCCTCATTTCCAAAGTCACCAAACGCAGGACATGGCACACAGTGAATTGAATATGCATGCCAAGGCTTTGAAAGAGACACGGCATTATTTTCCATTGTAGAAAACGTAACATGTTTGAATGATAAAAGTAGCTTTTATTATTTTGAAAACCAATAATGGGGAAAGTTGAAATTAGTATTTCAATATATATATAAAAAAAACTAGGGTCCTAGAAATGTGATCCTAGGACTGAAGTCCTGGGACCAATGCCTCCCCTAATGCAGGAACAAACTATTGACAAACAAAGGCACCTATCCCATAACATGAGCATGCACCATTGCATTAAAACACGGTGGGACATCAACTTTACATGCCCTATAGAAGGATTAAACAACAACACAAAAACAACGCAGCATTGGTGATGGCTACCCAATTCACTCATTCAAAACATTATTAACCACAACCTTAACAACAGTAACATCAACAAAACAATCTCTCAGCTCCACAATCTTTGTGTCTGGTTCCGACTGCAACATGAGCAGTACTACAGACACAGCATTGTTCTCTCCATACCTGACCTCTCCCATGCGAATGTCCCGCTGCTGGGCGGTTGGCCAACCGGGCCCAGAGAGGAAAAAGATGGAGACACTTGTTTCATTGTTCCACCTGTGCATTACCTGGGCCTGGCTGTGCGTCAGCTGGGCGGCCTGGCAGTGCAGCCTGGCAGTATGTCGGCTGCCACCAGCGCCGACCAGTCAGCACCGACACGCTACCATTAATGCAGTGGTATGAGAAGGTCAACGTAATGCTCGTGTTGATCACCTGGGGTGTTGTGTTGGACTAGAGCGATGAGTTTTGGTTTTTTAATGCTGATGGAAGGAGTTCAAGTATGTTTTGTGAATGGTTGCCGGTGTGTGTGAATGAAAACCCAGCAGAGTTAGTCTTACTCTGCGCTCTCTCTCTCTCTCTCTCTCTCTCTCTCTCTCTCTCTCTCTCTCTCTCTCTCTCTCTCTCTATCGGTCTCTCAGTCTCTGTCTGTCTTTGTCTCCCTCTTTCTCTGTCTGTCTCTCTCTGTCTGTCTTTGTCTCTCTCTCTCTCTCTCTCTCTCTCTCTAACAACCACCTGCACTGCTCCTCGTGTGTAGCATCAGCATTTGTCTTCCAGAAAAATCCCTGCTGGGGCCTTTTGTGTGTGCGCGTGTGTGTGTGTGTGTTATTGTGAATGTGTGTGCATGCGTGATGAACTAAGCTCTCCCTGTATTTCATAACTACTCCCCTGTGACCTTTTTATGAACCTGCATGCAACAACCAGACGCTTAATACTAATGTATTTATCACCTCCGCACCATTACTTCATTTTTAGAGATTACTGAATCAAGAGTTTTTTCTCGGCTATGGTTTCTATTGCTATGGTTTTGTCTGTGTATGCGTGAGTGTGAATGTGAATGTGCGTGTGCATGTGCTTGTGCGTGTGTTTGTGTGTGTCTGGCTGGTTGTATATTTCCCATCAGGCCAAAACTATGAGGCTTAGACAAACAACAACAAAAAGGTTACAATGAGGCACAGTTTTGAGAAGGAGAGCTGTCGAGGTTTATATGGAGCTCTGGGATTTGGCCAGAGGTTAGACACAGGTCCAATGCTACATCCTCTGTAGCCAACAATATCTAATGTCAAAGATTTCCCTGAGCCATTCTTGCCATTTCATGACAACTAGGTTATTGGAAAAAAAAGACATGGAACTTGCTTCTCAAAGCATATTCATTACTGTAATAAAGGAGTTGTTTGTTTTCTCTGGGTTTTTCTGGCCAGATATACTAAGACAGTCAAAGCCTATTGCACGTAAGGCATCACACACACACACACACACACACACGCACGCACGCGCACACACACACACACAAAAACAAACATAGTTATGCTATGTAGTTATTGTCTTTGCACTTTTTTCTGCAGTACCCGTTCTCATGAAACAAGAATAAAACGTCCATGTAGTCAAGGCACTTCCTGTCTGTGGAGACTCTGAGGAGAATGATTCAGTCTTAAATGTTGATGATGATCTTTCAAGCTTTAACTTTAGTTGTATTACCCAGTCGCTCATGCCACAAACAATGTCAATACACACACACACACACACCCACACACACACACACACACACACACACACACACACACACATGCATACAAACGGCCAGCATAATAATTTTTTGCTTTTATATAGATGACTTAAACTAACGTGACATGAATGTGTCTTTGGCATGAGGGACTATTTGTTCCTAAGGTAGAAGAGTTCCTCACTCACCAGATGTTTGGCAAAAATAACAGGTCAAATCTGTTGAAGAATGTGCAGTCTGACTTTAACAACTGCTCAGAACAACCGTTACTTTGGAGAATATGTTTTGTCTTTCTGTTGCACATCCTTAGAAGGTTCTGTAATGAGCTGAGACCTCCCATGACACATCATGAGCTAAACAGCACAGGGTAACGACACAAATGCAATGGGACACTCTCTCTCTCTCTCTCTCTCTCTCTCTCTTTCTCTTTCTCTTTCTCTCTCCCTCTCTCTCCCCCTCTTCCTCTCTGTTTCACTCTCCTCCCCCCTGACCCCCCCACCCCCCCACCCCCCTTCTCTCTCTCCCTGCAGTATGGTATTAGTGTTTCCCCTAGATTCTTTTGTAGCAGTAGTGCTGTGAGTTGGTAACCTAGCAACGCTAGGGGGATCCGGGGGCATGCCTCACTTCTGGTGAGATTTTTGGGGAAACATTTACAGATTGAGCTTCCAAATATGATTTGCAATTTCTTTGCTCTTTTTTTTTGCAGTGGCGCGGACAATCCATGCATTTAGGGAAAACACTGATAGTATACAACCATAAGAAAGCACAGACCTTCAGAACAGCTGGATAGTATCAGGAAACAACTGTTTTTGTGTGTTATCGAGGTGCACCTTACTTAAAAAATTCGAAAAGTGGTTACAATACAGACACCTTGTCTAACTGCATTGTACCAGACTAAGCAGTGATGACATATCAGTGTATTCACTGCTCTGTCTCCACGACTGAGTAATGACTTCCGGCCGAATTGAGGGAGAGAGGGGGAGAGGGAGGGAGAGAGAGAGAGAGGGGGAGAGGGGGGGAGAGAGAGAGAGAGGGGGAGAGAGCGAGAGAGGGGGAGAGAGCGAGAGAGCGAGAGAGAGAGAGAGAGAGAGAGAGAGAGAGAGAGAGAGAGAGAGAGAGAGAGAGAGAGAGAGAGAGAGAGAGAGAGAGAGAGAGAGAGAGAGCTGTGAGAGAGAGCTGTGAGAGAGAGAGAGAGAGAGAGAGCTGTGAGAGAGAACAGTGTGATAGAGTGTGTAGGAGGAGATTTTAAGTAAAAAGAGGGGAAAGATCGAGGGGAGAAGATAAGGCAAGAGAGAGAGCGAGAGAGAGAGAGCATAAGTAAAAGAGAAAGAGAGTAAGCGAAAATGAGAACGAGAGGACTTTTAGAAAGGCCTCCCCTCAACACCAGCAGTGTTTCCTTCCTAAGCTGTGTAAACCAAGTGTTACAGCTGACAGAGAGGGTGGTATGTAACCCAATAAACTAATGTGCCATCCCAAATAGGGAGGCCTTTCGAAAAGTCCTTCAAATTAGATTTTCAACTAAAAATAGATTCATAAATAAAAGTTAAGTTTCTGAGACACTCATTTGCTTCCTGGAAGTGAGATAAGAGTTGACTTGACATCATGGGTTACATGTGAGGACTCTGTGAGAACCTCTCACGGCCATGTTCTCCTACCATGGAGGAGGAGAAACTGTGTAAAAGTGGGGATTCCCTGGATTGGACATTGAAGGGGATAGGGGGAGGTGGGGGTTGAGGTGGTGGGTGGAGATGGGAGGGTTGGGGAGATGAAAGGGTGAGGGACATGGGAGGATGGAGGCACTGGGGGCTGTGGAGGAGGTGGAGAAGATGGAAGGCTGGCGGTGATGGGTGGCTAGGGGAAATGGGAGAGGAGGGTCAGGGAGAGAGGGGACTTCTCTCCTTCTCCCCGTCTCATGGGAGAGATGGTATGCACTGATCTTTTTTCGGTTATCACAGCCTCACCCTGTGCAACCAAAGCATTGGATAAAACCAAAACCCCATGCTTTGTTTTCCTGTGCTCAGTTTAAACTTTCCATTAACAGTTGTTTACACTTACTATGTTTAGACCAGGTCATACCATGTCTCACTTCATGGACATAAGATACACACACACACACACACACACACACACACACACACACACACACACACACACACACACACACACACACACACACACACACACACACACACACACACACACACACACACACACACACACACACAAAACCAGAAACAGTTGTTGATTCCAAATGCTATCTCCTCAGTGATCACTCGCAAACATAATGTCTCATAATAACCTGATAGCTCAAACAAAAACAAGCAAACCAAATAATATTTGTTTCCCCCCTCATATAGCCCAACACGACATCTCTCTCTAAATTCTCTTCGCATAAACAACCCTGATGCTGAGGAACAATCTGTGCTAATGCGTTTGGACTGCTAGCGTTTTCTTTTGAGAAAGGTTGACTGAACTTGCATCCCTTGCAGCATCAGGGCTAAGGCAGCGTAATGTGGTGAAGCCTACGTTGAGATGAAGCCTGGATACCCCTCTCTCTGAGTGATGGTGTGCCCGCTTGTCATTGAAAAAAGCATCTGTCTCCTTCAAGCCCTGACAGAGTAACATGCATGAAGCCTTATTGTTGCACTTAAAATGGTGTATTTTTAATAAACACATGAAACACAGTGCACTTAGCTTAATGTGTGAAATGTGAATCGTGCTATAGGCCTACAAGTGAATGAAAGTCACATAAAAGTAAGTGTGAGATTAGAAATACACTTGCTTATCTTCGGTTTGGGTGTCTGAAGCTTTAAGACACTGGTTTGAAAGACAGAGCATTGAATAAACAACAAATGTTAATGATTCTAACAAAGTCCTATGGTCCGGCCACAAATATATTTTGCCTGAACTTCCGGGAGAAATTTGACTATTTTGATTAATGGCTTTGCCATTTTATCAGATGTAGATCCTACATATGTAGGAGTTCATTTGCATATGTTATTTCCATATTCCCCTCTGTGTACTGCATATTAAATGCTTTCTATGGTAGGTTATTCATGGTTCAAGGGTCACCTCCAAACATAGTTAATTCACACACAAATAAACGTTCTCGATTACCCTTCTTAGCAATACGTTTAACGTAAGCCAATCATACTTTTTAATCCCGGTTGGTGTTGATCTTTTGGCAGAACCACAGATTTGATGATCTTGGTGTTATGAGGCCTTTCAAAGTGTCTAATATTGTGATATCTATACGCTAACCCCATGAAAGCACAGGAGAACTGTATCCTCTGTTGAAGGTTCTGCAGTGAGTCTGGTTACAGACTGAATCTCCCATATTGCACTACTATGTACCGACACGGTTTGGGTTTAATCTTTCTTAACATGGAATGATTTGTTATTTTATAGTCGTTGCCAAAGAAAATTACTGAAAGCCCATATCGATAATACTGTTCATTTAAGTATAAATATTTATTGGGTACATATGCAATTAAATGGTCTCAATACTGTTCAGGCTGTGAATGTCCCAAGTGAGGATCATTTAAACATATATGTGCTCATCAATGCCACAAGAACATTGACGTTGCCTGGCTCTAATTTTACCAAATTGTTGACTTATAGTAAAGGAATTTGGATGTTGACAAAAGTTGGACATAATTGTATTTAGTTGTACTCATAACATAGTGCAGTATTTATGTTCATGCTCTCTGGGTAGATTGGTGGGTGCATACTATTTTGTTAGGACACCGAGCGACCTACGACCCTAATTCCTTGTGTATTGCAGGGCAGAAGGGGATGTATTTGGTCTGGCTGTACTTTAAATACCATACTTAACTGTAACAATGTTTGTATCAACTTTAATGCAGGGACATTTTTTAAATCTATGCGGCCATACACCCTTAGTTCTGTTGATATAAGAATAACATGGTTATTCCATATGCTATGGGATGTTTTTTTTTTTTTGTTCTTGGATTGTCGGTTGACCTTCTGAAGCAGGTATAGCTTCACTCAGGGGAAGGGAGCTCTTTCAATCAAAAAATTGGGGATTCTGAAAGCCTCTGAAAGCCCACAATCTTTATTTTTAATGTGACGATGTTGATGGTGATGACGATCACAGATTCTATATAGATATATGTACAGTGTATTGTATTTCATAATCTAATGGGAAGTAATCTATTTTGATAGGACAATGTGTGAGGATTTGGAGTGATGGAGTATGTGTGTGAGGCTGGGTTTTTTCCACAGATCTCTATATCGATGCTGCGCACGCGTGTGAACATGTGCACGTGTGTGTGCGTGTGTGTGTGTGCTTGTCCGCTTGTATGTGTGGGTGCTTACTGCTTGTCCATGTATTTCGTGTTCCAAGACATAATTAACATAATGAATGTGAAAAAAAAAAAATGCACATATGGAATGTATACAATCTCAAATGTCTTGTATATTATAACGTTGACCTCCTTTTGATCTTTAGGGCATCCCTGCAAGACATTTATCATACATTTCCTAATGTTGGCGGCATTACATCTAACAGAGTAATGAAGTGGAGCAGACTTTAAGGCATCTGTTTTATCTGCTTTACTGCTAACTGTATTTCCCAGATCTGTGTTGACCTATAGAATAGGAGCAGCGCGATGGCCCGTTATTAATGAAACTGTCAATCAACCTCTAACTAGCTTCACTATTAGCAGTGTTGTATGAATTCAATAGCGCTGGGTTCAGGACCATGACATTTAACGTTACGTCAGTGCGTTTATTCAGTAATTCGGACTCTGTATTAGATGTATATGGAGGACGAGATGCAGCATGTGAGAGCTGCAGCCGCGTGTGTGATGCGTCTGCTGGCTTGTATGTGACGGTGACTCACTCTGGCTCTATGGGGATTGCAACTGCCTCAGGTCAGAGATGGCATAATGCATCCAGTGGGACGTGAGACACATGGGGAAGGGAGAAGAGGCACTGTGTTCACACACAGATAAGGACAGATTAGACAAACAACAAGAAAATAGGAAAAAGGTAGCCTTCTGTACGACCTAGTAACTAAGTATATGTGTGCATAAAGAACAGCTTGACGCAGTATGTTGAATGGTTGAGTAAGTCCTACCGAGGGGTAGTGTGGAGATATTTGTATGTAATAGTGCTAGTTTAATTGGAACCATGACAGAGAAACCCAGATCAGAACTACTATTTGGCGACATCTTTTGGTTATACAAAGAGTTGCATGATATTGTATAATTTACCACATTGAATGCCACCTATTTTGTTACATTGTTTTAAGCAAAATCACAACATATATAAACAATATCTTACATATAATACAAATGAAGAGATATAGTCTGTTCATTCTAAACAAGCCTACAAGGAACATATGTATGTGGGGCAGGAAAACCATGGCATAATGATTGTGATTTATAAATTGATTATTAGATTATATAGTCCTAGCTTATTAGAATCACATTTTAAATTAAGCCTTTTGAGTGTTTTTCTCCATGTTCCGCCCCATTTAGGTACATAAGATAAAGACTTGGTTACAAAAAATAGCTTATCCTTAAGGAGAATGTTGAGTGCATGCAACTGTTTCTAATCTTAAGGACCTTATTTATTTTCCACTTCCATGCTGTTTATTCCCTTTCATATTTTGTTTTAATTAAAATACAATTGAAACACTTCGGGCCCCAGGGAAAATATATGTTGGACATAAAATGCTCCACGTCAGTGAGCAAGGAGATCCCTCAGGGGACTTACCTATGCAGTTGCATAGTTCAGCTAAAGGCCCTTCATATTAAGTCAAAGTCAAGGTATTTTTAGTTCTCAAATGCATTTGTAAACAAAGTCTTTAAACAGTTAACCTCATCACGGACAAAATAGCAGCATAAGAGGAGAGAGGAAATAGGGAATGTTATTAAAGGGCTTAATAACAGTGACTCACGGCTCTATTCACCCTGACATGAGTTTGGACTTGTGATTCCGTCTTAAGGTTGTATTATAACGTGCTTGGCACTGAGTACAGAACAAAGCTAGAGACGTAGAAGCTGGGAAATATGAAGACATGACGGTTGCATCTATCATTTATTCGACACATACACAGTGAGTTATTCTGTGTTTGTTTCTGTGTGTGCAACATGTATGTGCCTACTAGGTAGCTGGTATAGCGAGTGTGTGTGTGTGTGTGTGTGTGTGTGTGTGTGTGTGTGTGTGTGTGTGTGTGTGTGTGTGTGTGTGCAACATGTATGTGCCTGGGTTGCTGGTATAGCGAGCATTTCTTTGAAGCTAGTTGAATTTGGGCGTGGTGTGGATTGTGCTGTGTGTGTGTGTGTGTGTGTGTGTGTGTGTGTGTGTGTGTGTGTGTGTGTGTGTGTGTGTGTGTGTGTGTGTGTGTGTGTGTGTGTGTGTGTGTGTGTGTGTGTGTGTGTGTGTGTACACATGTTTGATGCCATTGCAGCGGCTGACACCCCCGCTGTGGTTAGATTTATGTGATGCATGGAGAGGAAGATTGTTTTGGCAGCCAGGGGGTGTGAAGGACGGCGCATGGTCAGCCAAACATCATGCAATCCAAACAAAAACAAGTCTGCTTTGATGACGTCACATCGGAAACAAAGGCCTCAACCATTTCAAACAAGATATCATCATCTGCCGTCAAACCACATATCCATCCCAAATCATGGCTGGATAAATATAGTCAACCTGGTTGTAGGTGTCCAGGTCCAAATTTTAGCCTCCAAACCGTCCTGCTTTGTGTTGTTATACTGGCGCTAAAACGCCACTTGGAGGTGCTACCACTGTACTGTATGTCAGAGGTCCTTGCTTCACACCAGGCCAGCGGGTCGGGGGACGGCTGGCTGCGTCTGTGTATTCATGCGTACACGTTATCTAACCCACAACGGCTGTGGCAGTTATCACATGACCTCAATCAATGGAGAATTATTGTGGAGTCAATAGAATGATAATTTCCTTTGTGCCACTAAAGTAAAGGAATCCCATGAGTTGGGAGATTCTGTGTGTGGGAAGGGCCATGGGGAAATGAAAACGAATTGATGAGGACACATTTATTTTAGAGGTTATTGGAGTCATTCACGAAGGAATTACCACCTCATTGCTGTCTAAGCAAGTAGGGTTAGCGGGAAAAAAAAGGTAGATTATAGAGTTTCTTGATTATAATTTGAATCTTAAAATGGATAATTGGATCTGCCTTCAGTCTTGGGGATTGTATATTTGGCGATTGTAATTCATTTTGCCGCATTTGTTATTTCTGTGCTTCTCATCAAGGCTATGTTAATCCCATCTCTCCAGCTTCTCTCTCTCGATGGACATGTAAACTCCTCTAGACTCAAAATTGCCTTGATTGGCTTGATTCACCACACTACCTGGACAAACAAAGACAAACAAAGACAAACAAAACAAATCAAAAGAAGATGAGCACTCTAACGAGGTGACCATGCTCCTCTCGGCTGATTGGACGGTTATAATAAAGGGGCCCAGATGCTTTCAGCCATTATTCAATAAGGCGGCAGCGTGAGAGACAGACAACAGGAGCAGAAAGGAGTTATACCAGGGAGATGTAAAGCGCATTATGCTGCCATGACCTACTGCTTCAAGTCTGAGATGGAGCCATATCTCGCCTCCTTCTTGCCCACTTGGCTAATGTGATGAAATGTCATGGTTATCCCTAGCAGGGAGTTGATTGAAAAAAAGATGATGAAAGTTTAACCTAACAAACAGGACAGAGGCAGGAATAAAAATGAAAGGGGCTAGAGTCTGCAGGTCTCTCTTTTCTTGCTTCATGTTCAGCTGTATTTATGCCAGAGCCTAGGTCTGACAAATCAGCCCCCTGGTGCTGAGCTGGGAGCTCACCTCCACACACACACACACAAAAAAAAATAATCTCCCCTTCACCACACCATAGCAGCCTGATTCAATATAATAAGTAAATAGTACTTTGAATAACAAATGTCAGATATGCTTACATTTGAAATGATGTGTGTTTGTTTGTATTCGGGTTGTGTGTGTGTGTGTGTGTGTGTGTGTGTGTGTGTGTGTGTGTGTGTGTGTGTGTGTGTGTGTGTGTGTGTGTGTGTGTGTGTGTGTGTGTGTGTGTGTGTGTGTGTGTGTGGCTGGTCATGCTGTGTGTGTGTATGTGGGAGCTCACTAGTTTTTTCTCCCAATGTAATACTGATATGATCTTGCACAAAAAAAATGAAAGCTCTGTGAGTCACCAGCAAACAAAAACATTGCTGACATAAAGTAATTTTTTTGTTGTGGACTCAAATCTGTAACAAACAGCATGCTCGGTTACTAGCTGCAGTATTTGCATTTCAGAACAAAATCCTCAATACCAATTTAAAGTAAATAGTGACATCCCAATTTCTTTCCTTTTCCCCTCCTACCACATTTTGCTTTCAGCCATGTTCCTTCCTTACTGAATCAATGAATTTAAATGAATATCTGCCTGTGGGGATATGTGCCGTAGAAATGTCATTTGGATTGTTCTCCATAGGAGATTTCAAACTAACCATAAGAATGAATCCTTACATTCTGCTTGGATTTAGTTATTCATCTATCAACACGCTAGGAGCTCAGAGAGATTGTTTTGGTAACACATGGGGCCTTCAGGCTCTAACAGAACCATCAGTCCAGGAAAGGTCACTTAACGACCTTGTGAAGCGAGGTGAGGTACAACAGCTCCCTCCAGACGCCACTCAGTGGCAAAGTGCAGTCAATAAGTAATCAGTGTAGTCCCACTGTGCTGAATACTCTCTAACACCAGAAAAGCTCTACTCACACACCATCTAATCCCTGCTCTGTTTGTTAAAACGACCTCAACTGATGCCTACTCTAGTGCTCCTGTTAACGTTGTACAATGGGAAAACCCTGTACTGTATTGCACATGCAACGTGAATGCATGGTCGAGTGACTTTTTAGCATCAGATACCAGACGGCCTTTCATTATTTGCAACAGATATGAGACCTTCTGCAAGTTTTGCAATGTATAACAGTGCCATGCATTTGGGTTCATTGTATCTCAATGTTATCAAGAATGGTAGTCTATTTTTGGATAACACAAAGTACTATAGCTCCGAGGGTATTGTATGAACTGAGTTGTTGGTGGTTGATGGATGTATTGGAGAAACTGATGCCATTGGATCCCTGGTACTGCCCCATACACATACATTGTACCGACAATTTCCGAGAATTTAAAGATAATATCTATAGATGTTGCTTATTCCAACAGAATATAGGTAATTTGGCGTCAACAGACTTGCCCACTTGTTTTTATACTTTTCAGTTTCTCATAGCTCTTGATACTGTTGGGTTAGAAAAACAAATAGACTGAGCCTTGTTTGTTTTTTCAAGGAGGGTAAGAGGTGGTGGTGTTTTCAGACCGAGTGGTTGTGTATTTAAAGTATATGCGGTGTATTCCCCCATTCAAAGTTCCCCTGGCTTCCGAGAGGGCTCATCAGAGGGGCTGTTTATCTAGCTCACAGTAATAGAACCAGGCCAAGGCCCATCATGAACGTTCTTTCTCTCCCATCTCGTTTCCCCTCTCCTGAAGTCCTGTCCACTCCTCACTTCACCTCTCCTTTTCTCTCCCTTTCTCTCTTCTCTCCCCCTATCTCTCTTCCCCTCATCTCCTCTCTTGTTTCATCCTTCCCCCTCTCCTCCTCTACCCTCCCCTCTCTTCTCCTCTGCTTGGTCCTGTTCTTTTCTCCTCCGCTGTCCATTCCTCCCTTGTCCCGCCCTCTGCTCTCTCCTCTCCCTTCCTCGCCTTTCTCTGTTCTCTCCCCTCCTCTCCACCTCTGCTCTCACCTTCTCTGCTTTCCTTTCCTCTCTTCTCCCCTCCTCTCTCACTGCTTTCCCCTCTTTTCGCCACTCCTCCTCATCTCTTCTCTAGTCTCCAAACCTCTCCCTTCCTCTCCTCCCTTCTCCTTTCCTTTCTTCTCTTATCTCCTCCCCTCCCCTCTCCTCACATCCCCTTCTCTCTTTTCCTTTCCTCACATCTCTTCACTCCTCTCACCCTTTCACCTCCTCTCCTTTCCTTTCATCTTCTCCTCTTCTCCTCTCTTATGTGCAGCTTGGGTGCACGCTTTCTCATTCCACCATCCACCATCTGCAGACTGTTTGAAGAGACAGAGAGAGAGAATGGGAGGTACTACGCATGTTTGTAATGCATTAAAGGGGCAGATTTACATAGCTTGATGGCAGCTGGACATTCGGGTTATTTTACAAGGGGCTGATAAAGTGGTTGGCTAGCCAGGGGGTACAGCGAAAGTACAGAGTCCTAAAGCATTACTACCGGCCCAGATTGTGGCTGGCCAGCTTCCAGCCACACATCTCTGTGTCCGTCTCTACCTAGATCAGGGGGGAACAGGAGAGAAGTGTTGAGGGACAGATGGGAACCGGGTGGAGAGGATTAATCCGAGCCATCTGCTTACTTTCAGGGTGCATGGTGGATAAAGGTAAAAGCATGTCCGGAACAAAATGACCAGGCTCTCTAATGTATAACAGAAATGGGCTCCGCACTGTGTGACATCTGTGACAAAAATGTGTGTGTGTGTGGATGAAGTTGTCGAGAGCGGAAAAAAGACAGGACAGGGGTTGAGGAAGAGAGGGGGGTGTAGAGATGGAGAGAGGGAGAAAGAAGATGGGCGGACTGTGTGTGTGCAACAGGTGGACACTAGAGGTAATTATTAGGCCAGATAAACGCAGCAGGGCTTTATAACTCTGGTTGATGATTCACTGACCTTTACCTCCTCCTCTAATGCATTCTAATAGCACACAAACAGAGAAACACACGCGTACACACACACACACACACTCCCTCTGACACCCACACACACACCCACACGCACACACACACACACACACACACACACACACACACACACACACACACACACACACACACACACACACACACACACACACACACACACACACACACACACACACACACACACACACACAGTGTAGTCAAAGGTTTTAGTTCTTTCAGTAAACTTATGTTTTTTCTGATTACTAAATTTATCAGATTACATCACCTATACCGATCAGTGTCGTCTATTAACCACAGATACCATTTGAACACATTTTTAGCACTTCGTCTGAGTCTAGAACTGACAGCCCTAATGTGTGTCTTGTCTTATTGTTTCTATAGCCCTGGTTTTGGTTTACACTGAGTCTGAAGGCCGCCGGTCTGCAAAACGAAGTGGACCATGCAAAATAATGAGCGGTCTGTGGACGACAGCCAAAGGGACAGTGTAAGTAGATGCCTGTGTCAGCTAGCCCAGAACACCATGTATGTGTCATGTTGTTCCTTTGCTCTGTTCTGTTAGCATGACGCTAAGTTTCTCTGCACTTGTTGTCCTGAAGCTCTGTTCTGCTGGGATGATGATACGTTTGCATGCACTGTTTGTCCTGTAGCTCTGTTCTGTTAGCATTACGTTAAATTTCTACTCTCTTGTTATGCTGTAGCGCTATCCTGTTAGCACAAAGCCACGTTTCTATTCACTTGTTGTGTTGTGGCACTGTTCTGTTAACACAATGCTAAGGGTATGCATGTCCCCAGCTGGAGATGTCCCCGGAAGTGTCCTGCTCTTGTAATAGCATTTTATTTATGAATGTATGAATAGATTTTGAAATGGCAAAGGTACTAGCTTGCTAATGAATATTAATTTCAGTTGGTTATAAGTCTCGTGTCTATCTGTAGGCTGTGAACATCCTTGGTATGGGGTGTTCTGTCTATTGACTTTATACCATACTGGCTGGTAGGCTCAAATGTGATCCGATATATTGTTGATACATGGGTTGCTAAACTACAAATGACCGAGTTTTCTTTTGGCCCCCTTAAAGGGGTAGTTCGGAATTTTAGACATAGGGCCTGATTCCCAAGTGAGCATTGGTATTCTATATCACTGGAGACAGTTTTCAACACATTTCATACAGTCCTTCTAATTGCAGAGTTCGCTCGTGCTAGGCTAGCGCAAGTCAACGGGCAATGCTAGCCTGCTATTAAAAACAGTCTTACCCACTCCACAGTACACCCGAGGTAAATCAATTATAACGCCAGACTATAGATTTAAATGTCTGTGTTGATAGAATAATGTTAGAAATAAAACTAACCTTGCATCGCATGAATCATTGAGGGACTACTCTCTCAGCAGAAGCGGAATTTTACTATGCGCTGGTTAGGTTTGTAACCGAATCACGACAGAATAACGTAAACAGAGAAGCGAGGGACAGAAGCGCAATTGAACGACTAGGCAACATGATGGTTCAGTGTGCTTTTTGAAATTGTAGAAAAAAACGGTACAGATGGGCACCACAAAGTTTCCACCAATTTCCAGTGCGAGATCCAGAAAGGACTCAACTGTGGCTTGTTGCTGCTGGCTTGGACATCAAAACACCGGCTCGTACATGTACGGTTCGTTGGATACAACAAATTCCTCATAATCGTCTTCAAAAGCAGATGCATCGCTAACTCCTCCAAACGTGGGCATATCTTGTTAATTGAATACGCTTATAGAATTCCTTCGTTCACTGTACTCTGCGTTTGTAGCAATGACAGCGGCAGGTATAGGTATCAGTCCGCCGCTGCCGTAGCCTACGTACAGGAATATAAACACTGCTGCTGAGACCCCGCAATTCCCTCAAAATGCAATGCAATGCAAGGTTGGTTTTATTTCTAACATTATTCTATAAACAGACATTTAGATTTATAGTCTGTTGTTATAATTGATTTACCTCGGGTGTACTGTGGAGTGGGTAAGACTGTTTTTAATAGCAGGCTAGCATTGCCCGTTGACTTGCGCTAGCCTAGCACGAGCGAACTCTGCAACTAGAAGGACTGAATGAAATGTGTTGAAAACTGTCTCCAGTGATATAGAATACCAATGCTCACTTGAGAATCAGGCCCTATGTCCAAAATTCCGAACTACCCCTTTAAGCTAGAAACAAAAAATAAACAAAAACAAAATGGAACCCACTCAATTCCTACGGCCTTAATGCATTCATATACAGTGGAAGTATGAAACTTGGAAACTTGCAGCACTTAAAGTCATACATGTATAGAATCCCCAATGTGTATTCTATACATGTACCATGTCCAGCCTCCACTGTTGTAAGGTAACACGTAGTAAGAGTGTCTACAATCATAGGGAATGGTTCTCAGACATCTATTATTTTTCGCAAGAAGAAAAGATTGTTGGAACCAAACCAACAGAACACACACACCCAAGCAGCAAGAGATTTAATTGGCTAGAAACCCCCAAAGAAACCCTTAATCCAAGGGAGGTAGTGCATCGATGATGTCACACCGCACACATCACAAATCACACATCACTCAGGTGCTGTGAGAATAAAGAGGAAAAAAGAACGCAACAAATTAGTCTTGTTTGTGTGTGTGAGTCATCAAAGTAAAGCACAGAATACACAGATGCGGCGAATCAATTTATTTATATGCTCAATCTAAACCATAAATCAATTAATTTTATTTAATTAATTGGTTGATTATCTCACCCTGCTTATTGATTCCGTGTTGGATTTCTTATCCTGATGAATAATGTTGGGAAGGAAAAAAAAGAAGTAATACTTTTGATTACTGCCCAAATCTTCAGCACAGTGATTATGTAGGCTATATCTTCTCACAGCCCACCTGGTTAGTTAATCACAGCCCAATCATATGGTGAACCTCATTTGAATGCCTCAGTGTGATTGCATGTCAAATGTATTGCATGTGTCACTTGGATATAAATAACGGTGCTGATTTACGTCAAAGAAAGGCGGTACTAAATATTTTTTCATGAAAAATAACAATTATGTACCAAGATGATTTTGGGGCTTGCAAAAAGTATTAAAAAAAATCTGTTGACTTATTCATACATTTTATTTTGTGCATCTTATACAGGGCTAGAATTAGTTGTATCTGCCCGCCCTAAGGACTAAAACCAATCACCTTGAATAGCTTTGCATAACAAGGACGATGGTTCTTTTGGGCGTTAATATTTTACAAAAACCCTATGTGTGGCGGGCTTATCTGCGCTCCGACACGTTTAGTATCGTCGGAAGTTAGTGTGGGTGGCTGTGGCGGCAAACTAGTTAAAAAATGATCTGGCGCACAACCTTCCTTCGCTGTTGCTGTCAGTGCAATAAACACCTTACCAGCAGTAAACAACACTTCGCCTTCCCAGACATCAGTTCCTTATCCTAATTGAATGACAGTTATGTAAGATCAAATAAATATGTACATACAACAACAGTACATGATTTCATTTTATATCTCTAGCTTCTCTGATGCTTTGAGTAAAGGGTCCTCACAGGCTTGACCCAAAGCCGGGGACCGAATGCAATGGAGAGTGCTCATTGAAGCCTTATGTCCCATAGGGGATGAAGAGGAATGATGATGTTGATGACAGGCTTGACCCAGGCATGGACTGGAGCCACCATAGGGCTGAAGGGAGGGGGTTCACCCTGGCTCTGGTGTGGGGGATAAGCCTGTCATATCCTGGGCATGGTGTGTCTCTCCTATTGTATAATCGTGTGTAGAGGTCACTTCTATAATAGCACCACTGATATTACATTAGAGATACTGCCACATAGAGCCGTTGGCATCCTGTGCATAGATGTCATGGATTACCATGGTAACTGCTGACCTTGAACCCCAATTCAAATGTATGTGTATCTGTCAAAATGAAGGACAGAGAGGTAATCCCTCTGTAGAATTCACCCGTGTCCTCAAAGATCCATCTGTCTTTTGTTTACAAACTGATTCATAGTATGCTGTTATATGTAAGGCCTCTGTATATTATTCATAGGTTTTCCAGAAGGATGCCACGTGGACAGATGTGAGACAGAACGAAAGAAAGCGAGTACTCACTTCGAATGTCCACATTTATAAATAATCAAATGCAGCCACTGGTCTTGAGTGGATACGACAGTTGGAGAGCAAAGCCACCCTCAAGGGAGGGTGAGCAGAGGATAGAAGGAAGGGGGCGATGAAGGGCAGGTTGCCCATGATGAGGGGGGCAGGTGAGGTATCAAGGGTCACCAGTAATTAGAGAGAAGAGAAGAGGGGGAAATAGACGGGACAAGGTTAAAACAAAGTGAACTGCGAGGGGGGGGGGGGGGGGGGGGGAATACAGGAGCCGAAGAACTCCTTAATTATCCTGAGGGGGTCTTATAGAGGTAGAGCGAGGGGACGCAAGTCACCTTGATGAATATGTAATGTGCCGCCCTTGCAGGCTTGCCCAATCAGCCCGCAGCGCTGATGAATAGTCATGAGTCACCTTATGAGCATCGCCATGAGCGTCGCCATGGCGACGCGGATGTGACTGTGGCCAAGCAAATGTGATGAGGGAGAGATTGAAGCATGGCTAGATGCCCGCCTCGTCTCCTTCCGAGAACACATCTTGATCAGCAATTTGGACCCCCTACGGAGAGACGCCACCGGCCAAACAGGCTGGTAGACCAGCGTCGTGCTAAGGAGGAAGGAGAGAAAGAGCAGGAGGACAACCAGAGACAGGTCTTTCTGTTAAGAAAGAACAGGAAAAGGGGTTCCCCCTGGTGATCGGGATGTTTTACTTGTTTGTTGAACTTTAAAAAAATCTCGTTACAGGACGCCTAAAGGCAGTAAGGTGCTGCAATTTAACTCCCTGTTTCTAAGTAATTGCTTTGCTGCATTCTGTGTAGGTAACCAATAAGATAAAGTCTGCGACAGAATAATTAGAGAGTAGTAAGGGGTGGAGGTGTGAGGTTAAATAGACGTAGGAATAAATACAGATAGAAGGATGGCGTGTGTAAAAGCTTAATGAAGTGTGAAGGAGAGGATAGGAGGGGAGGGCTGGAAGATAAGCGGAACAGACATTATTCTGGGTCGCAGTGATAAGGCACAATAGATAGATGGCAGAATGAATACTGTGCCTTGGCTCACTTCCATTACAGATGTCTTTCTTTTGAGGACTTCAATATCTTGACTTATTGAGGGACAATCACCCCTCACACAGCCTCTAATAACCATTTATACAGACTACTTCATTATGCGCTGTTCAGGGCAATACCAATATTAACCATTACCTTTATATCTGATAAAAGGTATTATATCTGGCTTATTATTTACTATCACGGCAGAGGTCTTCATGCAGTCATAGCAGACGCTTTTATCCAAAGTGACTTCCAGTGATGGATGGAGATAGGACAGATAGAGTGCGCCATTAACATGGCCAGGGTTGGGGGTTTGATTCCCATTGGGTATCTACGCCACTATACTGACATCTCCTCCCATCCTTCCAATTCATCTGCCAACCTGTTGGTGGAGGTAACTGCAAACATGGCATACACATTGAAGTATGCACTCTACTCTGCTCACATTCAAAATGCAACGGTTTGAGTCTGTGTTTGTCGATTTGTTTAGTATGTGTAATCAAAGGACAGCAATCTACTGCTTTGCGTAGCATATTATTGGATTAGCAAGGGTGCTTTTGATTATTGGATGTGAGGAAGAAACAAAATGGGGGTGTTTAACTGCAGCAACAATATTATAACTTATATCAGTAATAATTATATTCCTTTCAGGCTCGCAATATCACAACTGTCTGTCTCATTAATTTCAGAACCCAGTATTACACACACACACACACACACACACACACACACACACACACACACACACACACACACACACACACACACACACACACACACACACACACCAGGTGCAGAGGGAGAGGCAGGATATATATTTCTTCTTCTAAACCCAGTGTAAATAATCATTATCTCCTGTTCAGCAATTCAATTTCACCGCCTAGTGAGTGTGATTAAGCGGTGTGATTAGTCTTGCATCAGGTGTTTGTAGCTGCCCATGATTATAAGGAGCATGGCATGTCACTGGGGGTGAGATCCTTCCAGCTACGTGGCACACATGGATTCTCGGTGTGATATTTCTGTGTCATATCTTATTGAAAATGCCATTAACTCAGACAGAGGCCTCTGACTCCGTGCCACTGTTTAACCTGACATTAAATGGACTCGGCGGCTTCTAATTTGGTCCAATTATACCAAGATGTGCTTTTATCACCTCACAATTATAGAGAAGCACTGGCCCTGTTGGTCTGTAGCCTCACATCGATGTTTACGCTGTTGTATCTTGTGTGTGTGTGTGGCGTAAACTAGATAGAATGCACATAGTATTGACTGCAGCATGCATATTTTAATTGACTTACAATCATATTCTGGGTCAATTATGCATGGATCGGTGCACTGTGGACTTTATCGGGCCTTAGGCGCCTAAACATGTCAAGGTCTATTTCCTGTTGGATTTCATCTTTCTACCCCTTAGGTAGGAGGGGAGGGATGGGAGGGAAGGAGGAGGCGAAGAAGGGATGGGCGGTTGTGGGATGGTGGTTTGTGGGGCTCTTAAAATACACAAAGTACATTAGTTCTTCTCCTAATCCCTCACTTAGTAAACCACAGTTATCTCCTCCACACCGACACCAGAGCCCGTTTCCGCTGATCGTTTCCTGGATAAAGTAATAACAAATAATGTGTCCCATTTTATTGCGCTCTAAAGTATTATAGAGTATCATTCAACTTTTGAATGAATACAAAGACAATATTGTAGTATATTGTTCTCGCTCAACCATATGTTTTAAGAAAACAAACCCAAAATCATAGAATAAGATTTAGTGTGCTCACTCATCCAAACAGCACTGGAAAATACCCTCTCTCTCTCTAACCCTAGTCAGATTCCAGGTGGATTTCTCCCTTCCTGGCACAGCTCATGTGGTGGTGCACGCAGTAATTTCACGCAGTAAATGTGACACACACACGGCTCCAAGATGGGGGCTTTCAGATTCCTGATTGAAACAAAAGCGACATAGTAATATGAAAAAACAAATATATATATGTGGGTTTAAACATTGCATTTTAAGCCCTTTTTCTTTCGCAAGTCATACGTGTAAAGTAACAAGTCTAAAGCAATCATTGGGTACAAATTAAAAATCAAACCTAAAATCAATACTTGCATCCATGTGTACACAATACATCACAAGAATTGAGTGATGAGTTCAATGTGGGGGACCACAAACTAAACAAAGGGCAAGGATCCTTAAACAACAGAGCACTACATACGACAGACAGCCTTGGCGTTGAACAGGAATTCAAACTATGAAGGTCTAGATGCTGGTCACGTAGGCTACCAGATACCACACTGACTGCGGCCACTTTGGTTTCCAACCGTCTAATTTGATTATCTAACACTACCGCTAGTGATGAGCCGAGTTCCCAGAAGCCATGGTTAAGGGGCCACAGTTGAGATTGTCAGGGTAAGATTCATCATGTGTAAGAAACCTCTAATTATACTCATAGTTTAAGCATTGCATACGTATTTGTAGTTAGTCACATGTGTAATTAAAGCGTTCTGGGAAGAAGAATTGTACATTACATACACAGTGCAAACAGATAATAATTCTGAAAAGGAAAAAAAACATATGGTGAATGTTTTCCTCTTCTTTAGTACTAAAATGTCTTTCCTATTTGTAGTTTGTAGTCATTCCAATCCAATTTACTTTCTGCCACAGCATACTGTATGTCCTTAGTTACTATCAAAGGCACCAAATTCTAGAGCCATTAAGGTAGGCTACGTATAAGCTAGTCTTTTTTCATTTGAGTGAGCCAACATCTAAAGGTTAGAAGTAGAACTGGAGTAAAACAACCCCAATGCCATAAACATTTATTAATAAAGCATGCCTGTAGATGAAACTTAATCCTTATGCGTTTGCACTCAAATGCACTTTTTGCATATAACATTGATTTCAATGTATAAAATGCAAATGATCGCCGTCAAATCTCTACACTCTGCCTATCATCTTACTTCTTGAATTCACTTTTATCTGCCCAAAGACTTTCTCTGAACCATATATTTGATGGTTAAAAAATACAATAACTCAGAATAACAAAAAGTAAAAAATTAAAAGAAAGCTACATTAATTAATTAATATTTTTTAACATTTAAGGAAACTACTTCATCCTTATGAAAATAAAAAATTGTTTGAAAGTAAACCGCAACAATTGACTGAGAAAATAAGACTTTGTGAGGTATTCTAATATAGGCCTGTGTGTGTGTGTGTGTGTGTGTGTGTGTGTGTGTGTGTGTGTGTGTGTGTGTGTGTGTGTGTGTGTGTGTGTGTGTGTGTGTGTGTGTGTGTGTGTGTGTGTGTGTGTGTGTGTGTGTGTGTGTGTGTGTGTGTGTGAGTGTTTACCTCTGTTTCGGTTCCTTGGACGGCAATTGCTAACAACAATGCAATCCAATATACAATATACATAATTATGCAGGAATCACTGGCGAGTGACTGGTTGATTGATGATTGGCATTTTGATATGCAGAGGTGTAGCGGGGCGGTCGAGAAACGGCATCCAAAAGGAAAACGGTACCGACGAGATCCGCGGCGGGAATATATTTGTGGGCGCTCTGGGTATTACTGGGTCGGCTCCTACTGGTAAATGGCAAATGGATTGCATTCATATTGCGTTTTTATCCACAGCGCTTTACAATATTGCCTGACATTCACCCATTCATGCACAAATTCACACACCGACGGCGGAGTCAACCATGCAAGGCGACAGCCAGCTCGTCGGGAGCAGTTAGGGCTAGGTGCCTTGCCCAGGGACACCTCGACACTCCCCGGTTAGGAGAAGCCTGGGATCGAACTAGCAAACTTGCGGTTACCAACCAACACGCTCTACCTCCGGAACTACTGCCGCCCACACTGCCCCCTGTTGGTGGCAGCGGCGGGTCAGAGGAACGGACACGTCTCCAGTGGACAACCTCTGCCTATGGCGACACATTAGTGCCATAATTCACTAATGTGATAAAAGATTTATTCGGGCGTATTATATTATTCCACACTCGTAGATAATAACTGCGAGCGCAAAACAGCCTCTTGCGCGCGCAAATTACCTCTGCGCGTGCAAAACAGCCTCTCGCGCGTAACAGCCTCTCGCGAATGATGTTCTGCTGTCGCGCGCGAATTTAGTTTTGGCACTATAGAGTGGCGAAGTCACGCCCCTTCCGGTAGGGCTCATGGGACCTATGAGATCGAAAAATATGAATGGGTGTCAATGGAGAGAAAATAATTATTTTCTGGTCCCAGTCTTTATATGCCCTGGATTACACATATGTTGTTTGTGGATTTAAATGATAATTTTTCATGCAAAGAAAACTAAAGAAGTTCGTGAAGAAGTTTGATAATTTTAGGTTTTATGTGAGGCCGCTTTGTGAACTACAGCTCTTCGCTGCTCTAGACGCATATGATATACGTCACCACACCCGCCCTTGGAACTCGGCACAGAGATGGCGATCTCTCTGCCCCACTTCACCGCTTTTTCCAAGGGGAGGATAAAAGCATCGAAAGAGGTGAAAACCATTATAAGTCGGGGCACGTGCAGAGTTTCAGTTATGCCGATGGGAAGATTGTCGGTCTTCTCCACGCCAGTCGCAGGGAGCGTGACGTCACATACGAGCCGTGTAGTCTTTCTCGTTGTGTTTTCTCTACAGCCTTTATCTGAACAATTGCACAATAAACGGTCGAACTCTTTGCATGAAAAATTATCCTTTAAATCCACAAACAACATATGTGTAATCCAGGGCATATAAAGACCGGGACCAGAATAAATTATTTTCTCTCCATTGACACCCATTCATATTTTTCGATCTCATAGGTCCCATGAGCCCTACCGGAAAGGGCGTGACTTCGCCACTCTCATACCAAGGCAGGGCGGGCTTTCCTATGATTGGCCGTTTCTGAAGCGCGATATTTGATTGACAGCCCTCCTTAGCCCTCCTCTCATTCAATTCTGAATTGTACTGTAAATGGCTGAAACGATAGTTACGTATTGTAACTCCAGATTCTATGAGTATAGGCGCAGCCTTTTAAGTGTCGGCCTCATTGTCCTTTAAATAGCTGAAGAAAAGCTGTTTACTGGGAGCAGAACGTCCGCCGGCGCTCGACTATATCTGCGAAATGCAGACGTCATTGAGGCACGCCGCACGCGGACGTAATTGAGGCCCACGCTGTTGGTGTCGGGGATTACAAATCTTTCAGTGCTACGGCTCACGCCTAGGGATAACCCAAGCCTTAAAATGCTGCACCTATACTCATAGAATCTAGAGTTACAATAAGTAACTATCGTTTCAGCCATTTACTGTACAATTCAGAATGGAATGTGAGGAGGGCTGTCAATCAAATATCGCGCTTCAGAAACCCCCCCCCCCCCCCCCCCCAGCATTAAAGTTTGGCGAGCCTCTGGCAGCAGAACGCCGGTGGACATTGCTAGCCGCGCACTAGCACTAGCTGCCGACCTAATTCATGTGTTTTAGACTGTTGCGGAATTTGTTATTTTTAACCACCAGAGTGCCCCAGGCCCAAATCCTCGCCTGAACACTTTAGCCAGATGAGACGCATACATTATAAAAACTCCACACAAAAAATCTTGGCCTTCCGTTGTTCGGAAGTAGATTAGCGCATCAACCTTAGCTCTTGCTGTTGTACACAGTTGAGTTTAATGCAAGTCTATCTGCACCATTGAATGTCTCACACTACAGGTTGAGTTGGTGGGGGTAAAGCTGTACCCAACCTAACGTGCCATAATACAGGCCTATAACTTTTAAAATGATGCAGTGCAGGTTTTGACGGTTAATCCCTATTTATGAGGGGGGAAATGGAATAACCATGTGGAACAAATGCGAAATCTCCTCACGGTAAGGTAGAAGATTAATAATGAGCCTTCATTAATCACGCTTTCTCAGCACCCCACTTTGGGAGTATGTTTGTGTATTCATCCGTATCCCAGGTCGAAGGTACTTCCAGAAGTGTTCGATAAAGGAGGGAGCTGCAAGATTATTTGGGGTTATTTGAAAAGAAAATTACGCAGGTTTAGTGAGTGGAGTCGCTCACTCAATGCGCCGTGTGCCGTTAGAACGCAATTGGGTGCGTGAACCGATGTATGGTGTCTTATCATGTAAAGGCTTCCTCTTCACTGCCGTCCAAGCGGATAACTGATAGCCCAACATTGGTCTCGCGGAATGCCGGTCCACCTTCAGAGCAACATATGGCTGTGGGGAATGAGGTCCCCATTCGCCCCTCTCCCTTTCTTATTATTACTTTCTAACCCAAGGTGCGCCGTTTCCTCTGCTTTCATAGTGGGGTTGGGCACCACTATTATCTCTCTCCCCAAAATTCTTTCCCTTTTCGACCCGCATGCGTGGGTCTTTTATCTTCCCCATTCCTCAGCCGATATCATCCTCAACAGTGAACGATGTTCATCCTTTATCCCACGTGACATCTCGGTCCCGAGGACAAATTCATCTTATCTTTTCTTTCTTTTTTTTTTGTCGCCGAGAGGTTCGGTGTTGACATGTGGTGGTCTCCTTTACGGTCTGACTCATACCTCTAGTAAATAGTGTTTCCTTGTATCACAATGATTTAATACAGCATTTACCTTGCTGGACCCAGCCTTCCGGCAATGACCGTCACCTTGCTTTACATTCATATCCAAGATGTCTACTTTAATGTATCTCCTATTATTTAAAGATGTTATTGTCTGCCTTGTTCACCATGCGTACACCATTTAAGGGAAAATGGTGTAACGGATACTTGAAAATGACCTGTTCATATTCAATATTCTGTTTGAATTCTACTATACTACAGACACTGTATTTTCCTCATAAGATTGTAAAGCCCTGTCAAACATAAATCCTTCACTTTTTTACTTTCACCTTTGCTTTCTGACACTTGTCGGTGCGCTACCCTTTCTCTCTTTTCTGATGTGCCTGGCTTCCTCTCCTGACTCCTTTGTTGCGATAACTTGCCCTTTCCAATCGCTTCTCACTCTCATACTTATTCTCTTATCTTGTCTCCTTCTGTCCTCTCCTTTCTCATCCTTCTCCTGTCCAATCTCCTCTCCTTCCCTCTCCCTCCCCTGACCTCTCTCTTTTCCTCCTCTCCCTCTTCTCCTTCCCCTGTCCTCTCCACTCCTTTCCTCCTCTACCCTCCTCCAACCATCCTCTCCTGTCCTCCCCTTTCCTCTCCTATCTGTCTCCTCTACGCTCTCTCTCCTGCCCTGTCCATCCACTCCTCTCCCCCCTCGACTCCTCTACTCCCTCCTCTCCTCTTCCCTCCCTCCTCCTCTTCTCCATCCAACTCCCCCCTTCTCTCCTCTCCTGTTCTTGCCCCCACTCACCCACTCCTCCTCTCTCTCCTCCCCCCCTCCCCTCCAATCCTCTTCCTCCACCTCCTCCTCCCTCCTCTCCTTTCCTCCCTCCTCTCCTCTCTTCCCTCCTCTCCTCTTCCCTCCTCTCCCCTCTTCCCTCCTCTCCTCCCCTTTCTTCCCTCCTCTCCTCCCCTTTCTTCCCTCCTCTCCTTTCTTCCCTCCTCTCCCCTCCTCTCCTCTCTTCCCTCCTCTCCTCTCCCCTCCTCTCTTCTCTTCCCTCCTCTCCTCTTCTCTCCTTTCTTCCCTCCTCTCCTCTCTTCCCTCCTCTCCTCTTCCATCCTCTCCTCTCCCCTCTCCCCTTTCTTCCCTCCTCTACACTCCTTTCTCCCCTCCTCTCCTCTCTTCCCTCCTCTCCTCTTCTCTCCTCTCCTCTTCCCTCCTCTCCTCTCCCCTTTCTTCCCTCCTCTACACTCCTTTCTTCCCTCCTCTCCTCTCTTCCCTCCTCTCCTCTTCTCTCCTCTCCTCTTCCCTCCTCTCCTCTCCCCTTTCTTCCCTCCTCTACACTCCTTTCTTCCCTCCTCTCCTCTCTTCCCTCCTCTCCCCTCCTCTCCCCTCTCCTCTCCTCTCTCCTCCTCCCCCTCCCCCTCCTCCTCCAGGATGACTCCCCAGATTCTCCCGAGCCGGAGCCCTTCCTGTGCATGGAGCCCCTCCTGGTGCGGAGGCTGTCCTGCAGGACCCTGCAGCTCCCCCCCCTGGCCTTCAGACAGGCCGAGCAGTACTACTACGCCCACAGGCCGGAGGCGGACACGGCCCTCCCCAAGCCCCCGCGGCCCACCACCCTGCCGCTACGCACCCCGCCACTCATCGCCATCACCGCTGCCGACGCTGAAAGGTAGGGAGGGATCTGTGCGTGTCTGATGCGTGTCTTTGCGTGTGAGTGTGTAATTCATCTGTGCTTAGGTCTGTCATGGTTACTTTTGTAAGAAGATATATTATCCCAGAGATAATCTGGATAAATAACATTATTGTCATTTAAGGCAACTTTATGACACTGGATTTTTTATAATTGAATAGCATAATATTGCAGGTATCCCTTTCAAAGAGCATTTCAATATTAGTTTTTTAGAATATTCAGATATTGGAATTGGAAAAGCCAATTTCCGATATCAAAGCTATAAGATTTGTAAACGTTTTGGCTGGATGCAGTCGCCAGGAAAAAAAAACATTTGAAACCCTATTTGCCTTGAGTCACAGGTTATCTTCATCTTTGGTGTGTGTAGGAGCTGCCTGAGCACACCTCTTACACACAGAGCATAGAGGACAGACGCAGAGCGACTTCTTACGCTCCTTGTGCATCAGGCACGTAACAAATAAACAACACCTCAAAGCTAGTAAAAAACAATCCGTCAAACTAAAATGCAGCAACTATCGTGCCATTGAAATATACTTTAAATCCTCAACCTCACATAGTGTGTGTGTGTGTGTGTGAGGGGAGCTGTGTGTTTTAACCGGCTTGATGGACTAGAGTGTAGCCCGGTTGATCAATAGTGCTGTGTTCTGCCACTATTTGCAGTGACAGGCCAAATTACTTGTAGCTGTCAAGGCACAGACTCTGTTTTGAGGGTTGAGATAAGTGCAGTATCTTTTATTCCCTTTTGATTGCCCCTTCCTTTCGGTGTCGTTGACACAGACAGAGTACTGGGTAAAACAGTGTCAAAAGAATAGGTTAGAACTGGAAGATGATGGGCCATAAATCCATCTGAAAGATTTAAAATGGTGTTCTGTATACAGTACATTTGTCATTTTGGTCCATTGTTGTTAAAGTCTTTAGGGTACGTTACCGCTGAGTCATTGGATACAAAAAAAGAGCATGATTCACAAAGACATATATTAATCTGTAACTCAAACTATAATGCTGGTGCACCCAGGTGTCTGACTCAAAAGCAAGATTCAGAAGCAAAGAGTCTGGATAACAATAGTTGTCCTTACTGTTAGAACAAGGGTTGGTACACAGGTTATCATTTCGATGATCGGGCACAACAAATCTAGCAGGGAGAAGGCAAAAGGAAATATAGCTTGTAGGAATGCTGGAACGTTTGACACAGAGGATCAATGATGAACTGGCACATAGAAGAAGGGAAACAAACTGACTTAATACACTAGGAGGAAAGAGGTAATGAGGGACAGGTGAAAACAATTAACTCAACAGGGTACCATCTCAGGCTAGAAATACAGGAGCGTGGCAAGATGTGACACTTAAAATAAAAATAAAAATTAAAACAATGCCTTTTTACACATACCATAAACCTTAAACAAATGATTAAATATCCCCATTGGTCAACATCTGAAACAGTGTTTCCAGAAGCCTGAGAGCCGGGGTTTATCTGGCCAGTTCTCAGTAGTCAGGGGGTGCAAGTGTTTTATTCCTGGCTATATTGAGCATCTGCTGACATTCAGCTGTACAGCACATGTAGGCAACTTAAGCTGGAGACAGAAACAGTGATTATCTGATCGTAAGTCACGGGTTGGGAGATCCCAAACAACGAATGTTGCTAGGAACATATCTCCCTACAATAGAGTGTGGGACAGCACAGGGCACTGCAACCGCAGTGCCCCGCAGTGCCAATCCCTTGAACACCTGCATGAGGAAAAGAAAGTGCTTCCATCAGGCCTGAGATTGAAATCCTGGGAAACCAGCAGGAGTACCTGGAGTGTACCTGGAGCTGCAATTTGACGTGTTGGACTGCACACCAAAATGTGATATGTTTAGGGATGTGAATAACTCAAATTTTTCATGGTCGAACAATCAGTGGGTAGTATGAACAAATAATCGATTATTCGATGTGTGCCGACATTCACAAAGGCAGCCATTGATCAATTACCTAAGTATTTCCAGTCAAATTGGCTGTTGTGAAAAAAGCATTAAACTGTCAAATTATAAATATGTTTACTTTATGTTGAAAGTATAGACCGTCGCGAATCCCATTGAAACGAATGTGATTCGGTCTTCAAAAAAGAGCTGGTAAATTGTGAAAAATTAATTAAACTGTAATCAGACAACGCAGTTATGCTGTATAGACCCTAGAGTACCTGTTGTATAAAGGCTGGGTCGAATTTCGAATTATAAATATGTACAATGCATAACGTTAGCTCTCTGGCTCATAGATGAGCGGACCTGAATGCCTCCCATTGCCAAGTCGCAAAGGTCCGTCCTATTTACTGGAGGAGTGAACAACGTTTCCGTTGCATAAGAACGTTACGGGAAGGTAATGATACTATAATGAGTACTAAAGTGTGACGTCACGTTTCCATAGCAACCGATTTTCAGTTCTACCAAATTAACAAGGGGAAATCCTATGCAAATCCTTTTTGCAAATTGATTTGCGAGTTTACTTTACCAATTGATGTAAGTAATATTGAGAATAGATTGTCTTCATCTAAAAAAAAAAACGAATGTAACGTCGTCGAACATTTCCTTTTAATACTTATATTTTAATTTTGAAAGAAACAACACATGGCAGCAATGGAAAACGCCATCTCTCGTTTTGTTGTTTTGAACTGAAAATCAGTTTGCCAGGAAAACGTGACATTTTCACTTTAGTACTCTATTGTTCCAGGTATAAGTCAAACCCTCAGGCGTTACCAGGCAAACAAAGTTATGGCTTGTGAAAAACGAATATTCTGACCCATGTTTAGAACATATTATCTTGGGTATTTGGTGGGCTTTGCCTGCTCCACATCTTGCTGGCAGCTACAGATGGCCCATCACAGGAGAGATAAGTGATTCTATTCTATTTCATGTCACTAACTCATAAGGTAGCCTATAGGTCGGCGATTTACACCAAAAAATGTACAATAAAAAAGAGGCTGCAATTATTATGCTATTCAGATTTTACTGCTAGGGGGATTTGAGAAATGCATGATTCAGTGCTCTATACTGGAGATATGGAAATGCCGATGCCAGTATACAAGTTTTGCCTAAAGCAACCATGTGTAATTTTGAGTAGCACAAAGTCGTGAGGTTGCAGATTGCAATCAACCGAATCCCCCTCCCCTCCCCCCTCCTTTTCCAATGACTACGGTGGCCTGTACTGGACTTTCTTTTGTACGGCACCAGGTAGGCTACTTCTAATGTTTTTTGTGATGAAACACTATAGCTAAACACAAGCACACGTAACAAATAATACAGCCCCAATTGTAATGAAGTTTGCAAGTATTGTAAAACGTAAACAAAAACAGAGTACAATGATTTGCTAATCTTTTTCAATCTATATTCAATTGAATACACGTCACAGGCAAGATATTTAATTTTCAAACTGATAAACTTTTTGTATATTTACTCATTTTTAATTGATGCCCGTGTTCCAAAAAAACTGGGACAGGGGCAACAAAAGACTGGGAAAGTGGAGGAACTCTCAAAAAACACCTGTTTGGAACATTCCACAGGTGAACATGTTAATTGGAAACAGGACAGTGTCATGATTGGGTATTAAAGAAGCATCCCCGAAAGGCTCAGTCATTCACAAGCAACGATGGGGCGAGGTTCACCACATTGTGAACAACTGTGTGAGCAAATAGCCCAACAGTTTAAGAACAACGTTTCGCAACCTGCATAGTAAGGAATTTAGGGATTTCATAAACGCCTCTTTAGTGTTGTTAAAAGGAAAGGTGATGTAACACAGTGGTAAACATGCCCCTGTCCCAGCTTTTTTGGAACGTGTTGCAGGCATCAAATTCCAACTGAATGAATATTTGCAGAAAAAACAATGAAGTCAATAATTTTGAACATTAAATATCGTCTTTTTAGTGTATTCAATTGGTTGAAAAGGATTTTCCAAATCATTGTATTCTGTTTTTATTTACGTTTTACACAACGTCCCAACTTCATTGGAATTGGGGTTGTACAGCACTATTATAAAAGGGGCATTGACCCTTACAGTATTACGTCATGTTGTGTGAGGAAGTGTAGAGCTCCATCTGACAAGCGGTCTTATTTATGTCTCAGACTCCGAGGGTTAAACTTCTCGGACACGCAATGGCATGTGTGGAGCTCCATCTGGCCAGTGGGTTGTTTTGATGTCTGGGTCAGAGAGAGGGTATCACGCTTCTTCAGACAGACTTATTTTAACGCCATTGTATGGCCCATTTCATACACAACATTGTTCATTATAGTGCTTTACGCAACTTTTTAAATTTGAAATCAAACCAGGTTCTCTCTCTCTCTCTCTCTCTCTCTCGAGCTTTGTCCGTTCTGTGCTACTGTAGAAACCCGGTGGTGCAACATTTCAGCCACAATGGAAAAGGACCCGCTCCGCTCCCAATGTAGATGTAAAGGTCTCATTCTAAGGTAACAGAAACGTGGTTTATTTTTTCATGGGAATATACACTTATTAAAACACGCAATTTCCGCCAAGCCAGTTCTGGTAGATGCCAAATTCTACACACTACACCTTTAATTCAAACTGAGCAGTTTGGCAAAAGACAAACCAAACAATATATACAGGGCAGGCTCATTGATTTGTACCATGTGGCAAAATAATTACAGATAATTATATATTTAGAACTCAAAATAACAAAATTGTACTACACAAGACAAAGGATCCATGCATTTCCTAACCGGTAGGGTTAGCCCAGTGCAAAAGAGATGTGGCTCGATGGTCCTATTATCCCAAAACTAGTATTCCAAGAAGACAAAAATGAGGGAGAAGTATTGTATATGAAATTGCTAGCTGTTTTAATGAAAGGAAGCTTCTGAAAGAGGGACCCACCTAGATCATAACATGGTGGGGTTAGATTACAGTAGATTATAGACGTTTAATAAAAAGGCAGAAAGTCTCTCTGTTTGCTCCAACCCTGTTTGAGTGGGACTTAACTGTCCTCATCCACCACAAAACCATGCTGCTCCTTGCCTCGCATTTCACTGTGCAATCCCAAACTCTTTAAGATCCGGCTTCATGCCAGCCATCAAGGGCCCGCGCAGCGTCTCAGTCTCTGAATAAACAATGTAGAGCGGGGCACACAGATGCCCATCTCATTAATACAAACGTCATAGCAGCTCCTATCTGGCAACATGCTACAATTGGAGCTAAACTAGAAAAAATAAAGTGAGTGAATCATGTCATCCTACATCCAGGATGATGATAGTAACGGGGAATCTGAGTCAAAGGGGCGTCATCACACATGCATTTATTAATACTGATTTTCCACAGAGCAGCTTTCTTTCAGCATGTTGGAAACAAAAGGTGTTATAATTTAAACTGGGCACTGCTCTGAGTACAGGTGTATCGTGCAAGCATGGGAACATCTGTGTGTATTTTTGGATTTGTTCTTGACGCTGCAATGCAGGTACTCACTGTCGATCTAATAATGATCATGATATGGATCCTGTCATTCGTACTGTGTGCAGGAAAATCTGTGGGACAAGCTGGTGTGTACGAAGTGTCTTGATTACAATACTATTTACTTTTAACTCCTCGATATATCAGCACAATGCTGTGGGCAAAGCATTTTGTTGAATATGTGAATAAAGCTATTATAAATGTAATCTGTTTTAGGAAAAAGCCTAATATCCATGATGTGTCTCATATCTATGTCGCTTGCCTCCATTATTTACGGCATACAAGATAAAATTCAGATTCATTGGGTTTTTGCGTTGGTTTTATTTCTGTTTGATATATAACAACATGCAAAAATATACCTTTTTAGATTGATAATTCAGCCCAAATATCATTTTTGGGAAAAAAAAAGCTTTTGTATGGATTAGAGGAATTCTGGAGGTCAAATAAAATAGTGTGTTGAGACCAGGGGCGGACTGGCCATCGGGAATACCGGGGACATCCCCGATACTATTATGTACCGGCCCACGCCCATCATCGCATCAGCCCTACAATGGTTAACACAGCGGCACAAGCGTAATTTTCTCAGAGAAAGCTATACCTATATAATCGCACTGACTGACTTTTATACTGCTACTCGCAATCGGTCTTCACACTCATGGTGACTATTTTTCCAAAAAATTTTAAGTGTCTTCTAATATGTGTTTTACAGACTTCGGAAGTCCAAAGTAAGAAAAGATCTCCACCTTATTAATAAACACCTCTAAATTGGTTCTTACACAGCCGAAGTGTTCTCAGCTGTGCGGATTGAGGTAGAGAATTTGGATTTGCATACATACACACAACGCGGCACCCAGTTCTACGCATGCGCTCAACCCATGAGGAGAAAGGGATTGTTAGCGGCGAATGTCTCCAGTTTGAGACCCGCTGAGGGACCACCGCCGGAGGCAGAGGTGCCTAAGCGCTGCCCGGCAACGATCCCTTTCTCCTCCTTGTCGTGGTTCAGTCTACTTCACATTGATGAGGACGTTGAAGAACCAGGAACGTCGGAGAACCCAACGCGGTCGTTTGAGATTCATAATATCGGCTCACACATCTTTTGGCCGTTATAATATTATATGATATAGATATCTATGTAGGCTATATGATAATATTTTGATATAGAGCTCCAGGACTCCCGTGTGTTCTAGAATATTTACAGAACACGGCTAAAGGCTGTGTGCGCCTCGCCATTGCGATACATCCACTGTAAACAGAGCGAATGGTACCGTGGCTGCAAGCTGCTCAGGGCCACACCCCCACCCTCCTCCTTGACTCGCCTCGCTCCTCCTCATTTGCATTATAGCTACAGACACCAAAACAGCGCATTTGGGGGAAGCTCAATGTGCGACTGGCTCGGAGTGGCTGTAACTCTGCACCACGGCTGAATTTCGGGAACGTCGTTATGTAACTTACTGTTTTGTTATGCACCTTCAGCACCCCTACACACACAAACAATCACACACCCAGCATGCAACACTACTGATACCACTGATGTTCACACCCCATCGTATGTTCTGTTCTGTTCATTTCTAATATATTGTTCATGCTAATTCTACCCTCTGATTCCAGTTTCTTTATTGTGTGGTCTTTCTCTGCTGACATTCATTCCTTAAGGCTTTGTAGTTATACTTGTATAACCATCTGATACTAGCCAAGAGTTAAGCATATTCATCTAGCAAACTATACCTACCTTGGAGTGTTACAATAGCCAATAATCATTTTATTCCATGTGTCCATCCAGGCAAATTGGTGGATCCAAATGTTATTAAAAAACAAACATACATATATGATGTAATTTCTTTGTAATCATCCAAAATAATATTAAGTGTATGGGTATTTTTCCCAGAAGGCCACTGACTGTTCGATACGCGCGATCCATTGAGTGGGCAACGCGGCGTGTACTTAGTGGGCCGCGCGCCGTGTATTGAGTGGGCCGGTCTGACAGAAACTCCCGGGCCACTTTTTTCCCCCAGTCCGCCCCTGGTTGAGACCTGTGTGTGTGTGTAGTTTAGTTGTTTTTGTGTGTGAGTGTGCTTGATCCTCAGCAGTTCCATTACAAAGAAATTTTTTGCACATCTCATATGAGCCAACAAAATGTGTAATTTCATAGTCAAAATATACATCAGCGAAAGAAAATGAGGGCTGGGGGGCTACGCTAACAATGGCCATTCATCTTCCCTCGGCTTCAAGCATTCATCTATAATTCAAGGCAAAAGAAAATTAATAGAATCTGGTGTTGTGGAACAATAAGAGTGGGAAAACCTGAACCATCTTCATGTGACCTTTACAGTATATGAAATTGTATAGTGTCGTCAGCGCCCAGCATATTTCCAGCACACATAGTAACTTGCTTTTGGCGTTTTTCAAAAGATAATATTCGTTAGATAGAAACTATATCTGCATCAGACGATGAACTCAAAAACTAAATGTGACATGACTATGAATCTATCTAGATATATAATATTACACCATAAGTGGAAAAGGTTATATCACATGAATCTTCACATTTGACCTACTATTAAAAAGCTTAAACATTTAGAAACGTCCTCATTACAATGGTATAATTTATGAAAGATGCGCTATGACTCACTCCATCAGGAACCAAAAATATCTAAACCAATAGGGGGAATTGGGATTCACAATACCTTTTAGCACTTGGTAAAATATAATAATGGCTTTTTGTTTTTACTGTTCAATAAACAGCCAGTCAAAGGTAGAAGCTAGACGGAATGGTAAGATGATTTGGCAAAGCTGGGTAAAATATGAAACAGGCCAAATGTATGGTATGTTAGACGGTTACATGAGCAACAGAAGGATGGACTGCAGACATAGTTTACAGTGTACTGTTCTACATCGGCCACATGGTAGATACTGTACAGCACTTAACTCAGCCACCTGGCACTTTTATGCTGCATACTATCTAAACGATGGTTACAATCCACTTGATAGATTTCCAGAAACAGGCGTCTTAGAGCTAGAGTGAGGGGGACATTTGGACTTCCAGGACACCTTCCACTGGAAGTGTTTTTCTTTTTTCTTTTTTATAATCCGAATGGTATTTGATGTGTTTTTTTTGATAGGGTTAATATTTATTTAATGGTTTGTGTTAAGATTGTGGCTGCAACCTTTTTGTCATAAAATACAAACACTGCGAACCTCAAGTGGTTTTAGAAATGGCCACAGGATAATCTGAATTATTATTATTTTTCTCTTCCACAGATTTTGCCACACCATCATGAGCAAGTTTATTAAGAGGATAAAATTGAACACATAAATCCTCTAATGTCTACGGTGAGAGCTAATACACGAGACGTGCTAACACAGAGCTCTTCATTATTGTTGTTGCGGGAAGCTGGCAAATTGAAGGACGGTCCATATAGGACAGTGGAAAACTGGCAACTTTGGTAGGGGGAGGGTTGGGCTGCTCTGTGTTTGTGTGTGCGTGTGTCTTCAGTTCCACATCGCTCAGTGGTGCTGCCCCCCCCTTCCCCATTGTTCTTAGCTGCCATCTCTGTTTCAAGGCAGCCTACCTCTCCCAGGGAAAGATTGCATTCCTGTTGTTGAAGTCGGAGAAATTGGATTCCCCATCTAGTTAGGTTGCAGCGTAATGGGCTTGAACTAGAAGGAAAGTGAGGGAAGGCGGAGGAAAAAGAGAGACACACACACACACACACACACACACACACACACACACACACACACACACACACACACACACACACACACACACACACACACACACACACACACACACACACACACACACCTTCCATGGTGAAGCAGAAACAATATTTACTGATGGGATTATAAGGTATGGCAGGATATTTCAACTATCCTACAAGGTTTGGTCCACCCATACAACACCACACATTTCACAATCCTTCCACAATGCACCCGGAAAGGATATAACGTAGAACCCATCAAAATATACATATGATGCACTCTTAATAAAAAATACAATATTTTGCTGCTGACTTTTGATCATCATAGCTACATACAATATAAAGCGCAGATAAAAAACCTTCTGAAGCCAAACTCTGAAATGTGTTCGTTTCTTTATGTGGTAAATAGTATGGCACTGTAATATGGACAGTACTGCTTCCCATCGTATGCAACCTGGCCCTCGTCCGTCCACACCTCCTTTTTACACATTGGGCATTCAGAGGAGGTGCTTAGGTAGGTTCCTCATGTTTATGGATTATCCTGTTTGCCATATTCCTTGCCTGCTGGCTCCTGCAGAGGTACTGGAAAGCAGGGAGGACGGGATTAACTGATTTCTTTCTCCCTAAACCCATGGATATTTACGCATAGCGTGCGTCAGAATAATTCTAGTGTATACGCTCTTTAGAAGTTTAGGCTACATTGTTGTTTATGACGCTCGTTCTGTGGTCTGTCCCGTGGATGAATAAACTGGCATCTGTGGAACTGCGGCAACCCCACATTACCTTGTTGAAATGGGCGTGAAATCGGAGAGAAGGGGCATATGGAAATCATCTGTAGTCAGGTCCTTTTCGACGCAATACTGTGCTTAATGTTCCTGCAATCTCGTTTTGCAGTTCAGTTAAAAGTATGCGTGGACTTATTTTTTCTGTTTCTGCGTTAATGGAATGTAATTTGTTTCCAAACCGAATGGAACGTGAACCACTCCGGGACCAACTTTTTAAGTTAGTTGCCCACCGCTACTTTTAATAGTGAACTTGGTCGTCTTGTGCACTGAGTGACTATTCTCCATAGACACGGGTGGACGTTACATTTTTTTTATCCTTACCCCCTATTTATAAACAAACCCGCTCCCGGGGATGGATTCCACCTGCGGGAAAGTAGCGACAGCATCTCTCAGCGGCGGAGCCGGCGGTGGAAGTGCCAAAGCACCCAAACATTTGTGGCGGCAGCAAAACCAGGGGACGCTCTCTCCTCTCCACCACGCGCTCGTAGTGCGAAAGAAGCACCGCGTGAGACAAAG
The DNA here is from genome assembly GCF_031168955.1 of Gadus macrocephalus. Lineage (NCBI taxonomy): Eukaryota > Metazoa > Chordata > Actinopteri > Gadiformes > Gadidae > Gadus > Gadus macrocephalus. Next base: position 17,799,744 of record NC_082387.1, read on the forward strand.
GGGCTTCTCAGATACGGAGAAATACCTCAGCTCAGTCAACATGGACCGGACTTACGCGGTGGACACGGGCCACCGGCCCGGCTTGAAGAAATCTCGCATGTCGTGGCCGTCGTCGTTTCAAGGTCTTCGACGGTAATGAGATGTTTTTTTTTGTCTTTATCCATCTTCCCCTCTCTCCTCGTTAAAGATGGGCGTGTTTGGAGGAGACAGACAGAAAGCAGGAACCAAAGGATTAAAGTAAAGCAAGTAAAGACTGAGTGTTGAACTTTGTAGAGCGCGTAACGGATTTGGTTATGGCGTTATGGGATTCATTTCAGCGTACGTCACTTTACTTGTATTCGTTCGGAAGTCACGCTGGAGCATGGGGGCTTTGTTTGATTCAGCGACAGTATGAAGTCGGGAGTAAAGAGTTTTTTTTTTTAAAGCCAATTATATGCTTTTTTTATGATGTCTTTAGTGCATCGTTGAACGCACGGTTTATTTAAAGTGACTAAAATTACATTACAGTGGTTTGCTCGTCCTTCAGCGAGGAACTGACATGAAGGGAGGCGTTGAGAAAACCAAGAGCTTTCTAATATTTCCCAATAGTAGGCTATTAGACAAGGCAGGTGAACTCTGTGAAACCGATGTATTGTCTTTGTCACGGGGTGTGGAGAAGGTCTAAATGAGATCCGCTTAGTACTCAAATTGTAACAGTTCTAATAATATAATAACCAAATATCAATAACGTCCAGTTTAAAACGCTGTGTGTTAATGAGAGGTGACGATACTTATGTTTACTCTCACGTCTGCGAGTGAATGACGACCACTTCGATCATCCAAAGGGAATAAACAGTCGTTACTTTTCATAAAGTCTGCAAAGAGGGTTTATTGTAGGTGATCCAAAAAACAAATGACAAATATTAGCGTTTGTAGCCACTCATTTGAAACCGTCTTCTTGCATATGGATAGCATACGCCCTAAATCAGTCATAGTTAGACATCCAACACCGCCCATACACATGGGAATTGTTGATAGCCTCCCGCTATTGGGCAAAACAAAACGACATCTGAGTAGGTCACCGCCATCTCTCTGTTAAACAGACGTTGCACCCGTAATGGAAAGCTCGTTCCCCTTTCCTTGGGACTCCTACTTCCCCACTTAAATCTCAGGATCCAAGTTATCCTTCGATAACTGACAACCATCCTGTCTATGCCACAGAATACTCGTAATATCATTATCATAGTCGTAATAATAGTATTGGCCTGACGTCCACACTGTTTAAGAGGCTCAGCAGCAGTGAGTGTAGTAGTCATACTCTTTGGGTCGACTGTGGTAGGATGACCAGCTGAGACTCACCAGAGTTGACAAGGTGGTAAGACCCACAATCCCCACTCATATCCTATCTCTTGCTCTGAAAATGTGGGATGCATATTACAGAGGCGATTGGATTTTGTTTTGCCATTTCTCAATGCACACATTTAGTGAAAGGACATTTTTGGGGCACTTAAGAATTTTAACTGACTTCGGTACCTCACAGCCGTTTATACATTCAACCTTTTCTCCAGAGGCTAGTTAAAAGGCACCTGTCCAATTGATGATCAAAGCCACTAAGGCAGTTTATTCATGAATGTCAAGAGGATCACGTTCCACCTGATACTGGTGCTAATTACAAAAGCCAATACCACAGTAGACTACCCTACTTTTTGGACACTGCAGTGTATTCATTAGCATTTTAGGTATATGCCCATTACACATGTTCTTCTATGAAAGGCCTAGAGGTTACACTAAACAAAAAGGGGGACAATATACTTTTTGTGCAGGCAATAAATGTATAATAACATTCACAACAGCTCGTGTCTCTTGTGTATGATGTCGGGGGGCCGCCATTCCTTTTTGCTTTTGTTTTCTGGGTTTTATGCTCTTCATCTCAGAGAGCTTCTTTTGTGAGTGTGTTGGCTTCGTTAGACAATGCGGAACATAGCCCAACAGCCCCAAGGTAAAACACATCATCTCAATGTGTCATAGCCCGAACGGAGCCCGTTCCTGCCGGCGGGTCCCTGGGAGACCTCGGCAAGAATCGGAGGCCTTAAGCAAAGATGAGATGGCATTTCTCCCATTCCTCCCCTCCTGCAAGCTTCTCTCTGTCGTATGGATGCGACCAGGAATGCGTTTGTTTAGGGGATGTTGTATTAGGATATCTCCCCCTCTCCGTCTGGATTCTCTCCGTGGCTGGAATGTCTCTGATTGGAAATGCGGCCCTTTCCCCCATTCCATACATCTTTCTTTCCTTTCCTCCCTTCTCGCCTTATGCGGTTTAGGGTGACCTTCCTTGATTTTCCCTATCCCAGCCTTCCGGATTTACTCACTGTGGCTGGCGAGGGTAAGCCCATAGAAAGCTTTCCAGCCATCATGAAGTGCAACCCACTGCTATGTCATTATATTCGATGGGTGATGGTGAGTGGGGTATGGCTATTGGTTATGTTTCTATATATAACCACAGCCGTACAGCCTGCAAACAGGACCGGCATGACAAGCGACTCTGGCAGTACAAGCAGAAGATGACTTAAATAAAGTGCATTTATTGCATTAAAATAAATATGAATTTCTAAGTCTATAATCATTCGAATATTATTCCTAATTATTTTTAATATTCAAATTATAATACAATTGTTAATGCTCAAAATGTGCGTATTAATAAAGGGGTGATATTATGCCACCAGGTGTGAGTTTGTGATTAGTCATTACAAGCCGTAGAAAAATTTGTGGTAGTGTCCCCCTAGATGAATGCTGGATAGATCAGTCTACCGAATGGACTGTAGCAAATGTTGCTCATTATTATCTAGGTGGACACTTCCACTTGTGATGTCACTAAAACACGAGAAGAGGCTGATTTACAAGCAGCTTTTCATGGCTAATCAGATTCACACCTGGTGGCATAAAATCTGTATACACAGGCTTATGCATGGCCAATACCACTATTAAATGTCCTGCACACTAGAGGGCATTCTACGAATATACATTTCTCTCTTGCCATTAAATATTAGGCACAAGGATATTACATTACCGCCGCCTATCGACCGCGTTTAATAAGCCGCGTTGTGTAATATAGAGCACTGACTCACGACTCGTGTTGGAAGGTCTTTTACATTGAACGCAATTGTTGGTTGCGAACAAATCATTGTTGAATGGGACTGCACACATACAACGTGATTTTAATTTTGCGAAAAGACGGCATCAATTTTATTCGCACCAAGGTTGTTGCCTTTTTGTACTGCTCGCCATTTATAAATCAGTTTAACCAATCACATTCGGGTATGTTCAACATAGTCGACATGGACACTGTACAAGTCGGAGAACAAGGCGGAGGCAACAGCCTATTTATGTTTTTTAACAGTGTTCTTACTGCATCCACAGTGGTAAACTACCATTGTAGACCTATCATTTTCGGAATCTGTTATATGTATTAATTATTCATCTCGATGGAGGTCTGCACTATACCAATGTTTACTTGCAATGCGGTATGTGAATATAGGTTGCTTTTTAAACCTGAAGGTGTGCAGTTGTATCACAACAATTTCGTTTTGGATACTATAACTTTCTATGAAAAGGGTGATAGCCGGTTTCAATTATTAGAACAGGGAAACTAATGTCTTCAAAGCACACCCACTTATCATAATCCCCCTCATCCATGGACAGCCATTCTCTGCACTATTTAACTCTTGGATTAAGAAGTAAAACTGCAAAATACTTGAATCCTCTAAATACATAGCATATATTGGTGAAGGGACGAGCATAGGCATGTCTTCACTAGGCTATAGATTGAGTATTCCATTCCTATTTTGTTGTATCGTGAACCTACGGACTTCAGTGGGGGTTTCATTCCGTCTGCGCACGGCACCTTCTCAACGATAATCAATGATCTTCCTCCCACTCAGGGTGAAAATGGTAGGTCTTAGCTCGTTTCCCCTCAGCCATGCCAACGTTTAGGAGTGCGTAACTACTGTTGACGGCTTTCAACTGCTGTTGACAGCGCATGCGCTACCGCGCGTATATGTCCCGCGCAAATTTTATTTTCTTAAAAAATAAAAAATATTATTATTATTATTTTTTTTTTTTTCTTCACCCCTCGCAGTCGACTTGGGATCTGTCGGCGGTCTACTGGTAGACCGCGATCGACTGGTTGGGCACCCCTGACTTAGAATAATCCACTTAGCAATGATCCACTTTTGGTAAGATAAGATAGATATTACAGTGTATTGACAAAGCCAGACACAATGTTTGAAATATAAATGCTAAACACAATTTATAATATAGATGTTTTATACATGAACAACACTGCACAGCATGACAGCTGAACAAACCTTGGAGAAAAAGCATTGGAAGCAATTGCATGGCAATTTTCTCCAAGGAAATATGTCTGTATGTAAAAAGGTGGTGATATCCAAGTCAGAAACTAGGTCACCCCCACAGCTCAGCACTGCGTTGAATAAGGGATATTTTCAGGCCAGTCTGTCTTCTCCACTCTTCTCATCAGGTGCGGCTTAGCCAACATTGGCTTTTACCTTCATCCACCGTACCTATCGCTACGCTCTGGCTGACGGACATCTTCTAAAGAACAGGCAATATTTGACGGACTGACTGCCAAGTCCTCTTGCCTGCCCGCATGCAGAGGGTTGTAGAATAACTACGAGAGCCAGTGAATTAATGAGTAGCTCTGGCTTCTAAATGCACCCTCATAAAGTGTTACAGTTTTATGTGAATGGCCTCATGAAGGCTCCTCTAACCCCCCCCCCCCCCCAAAAGGGTTTATATCTTGTGTGATACACAGGTAATAGGATGCAGCAGAGAAGCTTCTAATGAGCCACAGCTCAAGCTGCTGACAGCAGGGAGAGACCCCCCAGAGTATATACTGTGAGGGTTAATGGTTCCTCTCAATCTGTGTCTATAATATAGATATACTCCACGCTATATACTGTATATATATTCGTGTTTATTCGTGTATAGATATTTATATATACATATGTTAGGGTGGGGTTGAAAGTTATTTTGAGCTGCTTTCCTTCAACGTTTGTCCTTGTTTTTCTTCAACGTCCCACACTATTAATTGTTCTTGGATAGTCTTCGCCACTGCTCCTCTTGATCACTTCCACTTTCACACAGCGATGTGAACGGCTGTGACATGTGCATGTGGCCGTAATGCTGAATGTGCTATCCCTTTCCATCACCTTCGCACTTTCTCTTTGTCTTTCACACACACGCACACGCTGATGCACGCACGCAATTCACATACCGCACACATATAGATTGCACAGGCACAAGTGATCCGTCCATATCTATTGATTCCCCCATCCTCCAGCCCCGTAGAACCTCGGCCCTGAGTGATGAGCCCCTTTAGCCCACTTGTCTCTGGTGGCTCCTTTGTCAGCCCTCATCTTCAGACCTGCCACACATCTCCAGCACTGCTTCCCTTCCTCCTCCTCCTCCTCCTCCTCCTCCTCCTCCTCCTCCTCCTCCCCCTCTTTCTCCTCCTCACGAAACACTAATGCCTATCCACCTCCTGCTCCTACCGTCTGTTGGTGAATATAGGCTAGATGGATCAGCGGGCCGAATCATTGTCTTGTGTTATCTTGGAATATGTGTTGCTCTGTCTGACTTTTGTCTGTCTTGTGTGGAGTTAATCTCTGACCTCTATCCATCTCTCTCCAACGGATATACATGTCTTCTCTCTCTTGACAATCCTTTGTGACAATCTTGATTTGTAATAATATACCTAATGATAGGCTGGGAACAAGGCGAATCTGCAAACTCATATTTTATTTGCTGCATACTGCCATATGCATCTGGCCCAGCTCCCGTTCAGACAGGTATCCAGGAGCCCTGTTCGGTGTTGGGCCAATCACATCATTTATCTAATATTGGGCCGGTTTAATACGATGACTCTACAGAGAAGCGCCATTATGGCATTTCCATAAACATCCACAACGGTTTCTGCTAATGTGCCACACGTTATTGGTTGCTCTGATTGGTTCTGGGCATTTTGGTCTGTGCCCATGTATACCGTTCCTTGTAATTCGAAAATGAACTGAGAGGTTCCAGACAAATATGCATTTGCAAATTGGTCTGGCGATGTCAGGCTAACTCATGATGCAATTGGCGAAGAAACAAGACTGACGCTTTTTTTCTTGGGTTTTCCTTTCTGCAGTTATACAAACTCAGCCATTGTTGCTGGATGCAAATGACTAATATGGATGTTACCCTTCGACATATAGGCGCTGTCATGTCTATAGACAATGCATGCTTTAAGCATTGTGCACTGCATTCCAAGACCTATGAAGAAACAAGTTTAAATTATAGCGAGGAGGAGATGCATCAAGATGCATTCCACCGTCTATCTGAAATATCTGCCTGATTTGCTGCTTTCACTTGGGGGAAATGCAATGAGTCAGAATGCCATTGTAGGAAACAAAAGAAAAAAGGGTCTATTTGGATGCTGTCAGTGATATGCTTGGTGAAATAAGCTATGGCTATCATCATGAAGGTTCTATTTTTCCGCTTCTTCTGTTCCTTCCTGTTTAGGATTGTGTTGAATGGTCAAAGCGTCCCTGCTGAACTTGTTGTGTGCATCACTTGCACACGACATTGTTAGAGACCTTGGATGTGAGGGATCTTTTCTTATAAGCTCTGTTGTTTACACAGAAGGGGCTGATGATAATTGGGAAATATTGTCCTATTTCTTCCCCATCAGCCGATACTGTTTAGAAAATACATTATGAGTTGATTTCATGTCAAATCTAATTGTCCAATAAATGCCTGCAGCCATTTTCTCATTAAAAAGAGATTGATTTGGTCGGCAGGCCTTTGGGACAGAAGGGAGAGACCCGTGGCCCAATGGCTCCTATTTCAGGGCCATTAGTAGATCCCTCTAGATGTAGGCACTTCCAATGGGGTTATATCACGAGACATGGTGATTATCCGTGCATCTAATGTGGCCAATACTAAATACTTCAATGACGTGTTATGTCTGGCAATTCTTTTTCCAGTTGTTTCTGATTAAGTTTTAACCAATATCGTGAAAAAAATAAATCCACATTTCAGTTGTACAGCGTTCATTTTGGCATCGCTATTAAGTGAGGTACATTATTGTTTTGCACTCATTTTCTAAACGCATTGCCAGAAGGTCACCTTGCTCATTTAAGAAATAGTCGCCATGGCTACGTTCGTTAGCGGGCGCTCTGTCTACATTAGTGATGATGATCTCATGAGGATGCCATACGGACACCGAGACGAGTCAAGCAAGAGGGGGAGAAAGCTGTGAGCGGGAGAGGAGGGCAAAGGCTGGGGTAAATTGCAATGTCTGTCGATTCTGACATCCCTTCCCAACATTATTTAATTAATCCAGCACACATTTGCAGAGCGAGGCAGAATGAGGGGTTGCAGGTTGTTTCGCAGCCCCGGATAGGCTGTAAGGCACAGTATTCTCTGTGTCTCTGGACTATCCAGTGCATCTTCTGTGACGCAAAACAGATACTTCTACGTGACAAGTGTTGGAAGGCACAAATGGTCCATGAGTGCCCCCCACCCTTGGCGTCGACGCACAATTACTGTCGCTAGGTTTCGGTAATTTGGTTGAGTTTTAGACAAACAACAGAGTCGATACTAATAAAATAATTTCTGCAGATGGTGCAAGGAAGCCTATACTGCAAGCAGACCCACCAACAGTTAACAAGCCAAGTGTACAGCATAAATGAGCGTTCACACATTTTCTTTGGTTTGTGCCATCCTCTTTTCATGCTTTGCTCGTACAAACCAGCACTATTAAACGCTGATATTGCATAGGAAACATACCGGTAATGGTTTTTATAATGAATTCTTAATTGTTTTGCATGTGGAAATCAATTAATATTCAGATTTAACCATTCGAAAGATGAGTTGTCAGAGCACCAAGAGCTAAATAATAATTTGATAAATATCAGAACACCTATTCATTCTGCAATGTATTCTCTCAAATGTCTTGCCTGGCAGAACTGTCAAAATAAGCTGTCACATGAGGTGTCAACAAACTTGTTAACAGCGATCCCATCTAGAAGAGCAAGCAGTGTGCGTCACAGCTACCCATACACTTCCCTAGGCACTCAAAAACTTTCCTATCCAGGCGCGCAAACTTTCCCAGGAGTTTTTCCTGTGTTTCTGTTGCTTAGAACCAATAAAATAGCCTGGGTATTTCCCATGTCCAACTCATCCAACAAATGGAAAAGAGGAATGGCAACACATGTAATGTCCTTCGAAATTTGTCTTCAAAATAACCACCTGCGTCCCTGAATGCTGATTTCCTCTAAGGCTGGTCACGGAACCACGCCATCCCCAAAACCCCCCCCCTCCCAAGGACATTGCGATGCATCTGTCTGCGTTCTCCCTGCAGGCCTCCCAGAATGCATCAGAATCCCCCTATTGGTTAGAAGAGACAGGTTTTTTGGTTTGTGATGTCCCTGTATAATACAGGAGACGGTACATACGATGTGAACGATAATAATTCCCAGCAGTACTTCTGCTGATTCAGCATGCGATGAGACTTGTTGTCCGGTCCATCGTATTGAATCATTGTTTGATCTCTGGTCTGATGCCAGGTACAGCAACAGCTCTGAAGTCAATCCACTCACATCTGAGCAGTGAAGGCTCTGCTCTCCCCTAAATATATAATGGTTGTCCGGTTTATTTAAAGTGAAGGAAGGAAGAATTGGTTTGATAAATGAGCTTCAATTCATCATTGATTTGGTTCATTCGGTTCCACATGCGTGACTCCTTCCATAATAGTTTTAGATTGGACCGTCTCTTGGTAGACTTGCATTCCATAAAAAGAGACTTTTGTGAAGCAGGAAGTCACAGCTGCTAACGGTATTGGTCAAACTTATCTTTGAGCTGCTCATAATTGCTTCTGTATTTCTCTTTTGGTGCTGGAGTTCCCACCCTTGGCCTACTTTCAGTCACTTGCCTGACAGATATTGATGATGGCTTTACTTTTAGATTACCTCTCTCTACCCATTCGCTGCCTTTTATTCTGTATCCGTGTGTTTCCTCACTCTCTGGTGCATTGAGTGAGTTCTCTGGTGGGCACGCTAAGCTCTACAGAGCACAGCTGAAACACACACACACCCAAAAACACACACATCACCAACACAGATATATAAAAAGCTACCAAATAAAGGAAGCTGGGCTGGGCTTCGCTTTTGTGATTTTATTGTAAATAAAAGATGTATGTGATTGAGTTTATATGAAATCTGATATCTTTCCATACTATTGCACATATTACATTATTCCTCAGTTTGGATAGAAGATAAGCTAAAGTATTAATAGGCCTACTGACTAATAAATAACCTCACTGGCTAGTGGAAACTGGTGAGGAAATCTGCATTTCAATAGCCAGTGAGCCCATGCACTGATTCCGATTGAATTTAAGCACTAATGGATTTAAAAAAGAAAAATATTGGGCAGAGAGTTAAAAGAGGGCGGTGTGTTATACCCATGGTTACGACATGGTTAGTACCGTTGTTGTGTAATTGTTATGAGTGTTAAAATAAGCAATGCAGCATCTAAAATCTGCTACACACAGTAGAATTATACTATAGATATTCAGGAAGCCAAACTCTCACTCGGACGCGGACATTAAGTAAATCACTGCTCAGACAGAGATTCACCATCCACACAAACCAAAAAGGTATAGATTACAATGTTTCCGGTCATATAAGACAAATTACCATGTTTAAAACCATGTTTGGTTTTGGGTTGAGTGGCTCTTCAAGCTTTGAAGCCATAACTCAATGGACATTTGTCAATATTCTCGAAATGTAATGACAGATGTCTCCTCATTTATTTGGACGGCTAAGTAGATGGCGATGTATGAAAAATAAATAAGCGCCATGGGACAACATTTATTGATCAGTGTGTCTCAGGAGTGATACACTGATTTTCACTGACAGCACTGTGAGACCTCTTGTCATTCTCTGCTGCTTCCGTTTACCACAGAGATTCTCCACCTTGATTCTGATTGGATCCCTGTTGTGAGCAGAAACAGCTAGAGACTCTTGGCATGACAGCAAAACCCAGCTGAAATAAAAGGGTAACACCCGCCATTAAAAAAAAAACACCTGACGACCTCCTGTCAAGCTGGCAAGATCTTAGAAAATGTTTTTTTTTGTGTGAAAGAAACATCGATTGAAATGTTCCATTGAAATAAAAGGGCAGCGATGTTGTTGCAAGTCTGTGAATGACAGGCCACATATGGTTGGAACGTGGAGGTAGCTTGTTAAAAATGTTTACTCCAGAACTGTTGAATATTAAGGGATTTCTGTATTTTTCATTCACCTTTCAGATTAGTCAATGCAATAAACTGTCAGATAGCAATGATACGATATTAAGATTCACAATTGCAAGTTGAGAATCAAAGCAACAGCACCGATTGCATTGGCCCATTGCTTGGCCAGTTTTTCCAGCCAATGCTCAACATATTTGAGTATTTCAAAGGGGTCTCAGAGGGACACATTTAGCCTGTACCATCTGGTGTGGGTAATGGAAGTGCTGTCCACTGCAGATGTTTGCTATGATTGGAATCGGCTAATGAGAGAGCTAGCCAGATAATGCAGCATCTTTGGTCCTCCTAAGTGTTGTGGCGGAAACACACAACAAAACCCCACTACGTGTCTTTTGCTTCCAGAAAATATGGATGGAGTTTAAAATTCAATTGAACAAATCGTTTTCCCCATAGACTACAGTTATAACCGAGGCAGAGAAACATTGACATTACATTATTGCGTTTGGCCTCTGAAAACAAATCATAGAAAGATTGTACAAAAACGTGCCCGGTCAATCGTGCATCTGGGTTGCGGCAGTCACTTGACAATACCAATCCAGATAAAAGACATTACAACAGGATTGCTATAAATAAAGAAATCTAAGTTGTTGTCATGATTCATAATTGCATTTAGTTAGGGTTACCATAGCCGACTTATTAAGTGAAAAAATAATATGAGCAACAACATTTATTTGACATAATTTCACACCTGTATTCGATTGGCTGAAACATCTCTGGCTGAATCTACAGTATTTGGATTTTCTTCAATATTAAAAACAATAAAGCTTAATAACAAGACACAGCCGCAGGTCATTTCAAAATCAATTTGTGAGTTTGTTTACAGTCCCGCTTGGTAATGCCTGTTGAAACCGTTACCAAACTAATATTATTAGCAGCAGTATTGCAAAAATGGGCAACGATGTATTATCTCTTTTGACCAATTTTTCCAGTCCAGCGATTTTAACCACTTTTCTTTCTAACCATGATTAGGAGTGATTGTCTTAATTGTAAACATACTTTTCGTCAAGGACAGAGTAGTTGTGTTTCAAAGAGATGCCATCCTTTTGACAACGTCAGCTGTGCTTCTTTTCGCTCTTCTCTGTTTTTGTTGGCACTGATGCATCTGGCAACCCTCACTGTCATTGGCTATCATTGTTTTGTAACAGATTGTCATTGCTTTCGATCCGTTGTAGTGCCGATTTATCATTTTTTATTAAATAAAAGGCCCCCTGGGAATTTTTAGTTAAATGTTGTTGTCACAAGAGGCAGCTGTGTAGGCTTGGGGTAGCTGTGGATGGGGGATGGACATTTTGTTTTTTAAAAGACATAAGGCCATAGAGTGTATAATACGTTCTCTCTTTTTCACAAACCAATTCAATATTTGTGCCATTCTGTCTGCCATTACAGGTGAGGTGTGTGGAATTGAAGGACTTATATTTTTTTCTACATAAGAATGAGCCCATTATATCTACATACACAAAACGGCTTTAGAGAGAACACCTCTTTAATTTGTAACAATAATCTCTAATATACTTACAAATCATGTTCTTACATTTTACAGAATAAATTAGAAAAAAACAATTGATAATTCTATCAAGGAACCACATTACTTGACTCTCATCCACGTTTGAATAGGCTGCTGCTGGAGTTGAAAACAAAAACACAATTTATCCCACATGAACCAGAAGTGACACCTCCCAACCCCCCAGTTCTCACACTCTTCCTGTTAGCAGTCTCAGGAACGGATAATACCAGCGGTCTGGGACTCGATTCTCATGACTTTACTCAAGTCAGACTTGAGTCGCAAATTTAAAGGGTTGAGACTAGCTTGACCAAAATTGATAAAGACATTACATAAAGTCATGAATACCAAGTCATGACTTTGGTATTCATGACTTGACACGGATGACTCGAAACCTGAGCGCACGTCTGAAGGCATCTCCAACTCCTGCTTATTATTTCTCAATTCATTGGACATTCAGTGGCAGATATGATAAAAGAAATGTCCAGGCGGGTAGGTAGGTTTGAACGTCATTAATGTGTAACACCGGATATTTCCAATGTCCTGCTTTGCCCCATGTGCACCAGAGTGTTTACATTTCTTCATGTTTTGCTAGCTTATATTCCTTAAACACATATTCATATATTTGTATATCATATTCTTACGACATACTCAGGTGCACAATTGGTAAAGCGCTACATTGAGATTGTTCTGTGTTTTTAAGTCAAACGTGTCTTAAAAGTTTTTCTAAATAATCAGTGTACCCCCCTTGACTACTTTGGATTATAGCAAACAAAAAACACAGTGACTTCAATGAGGGGTGAATGCTGTTTTCAGATGTCTTGTTCAGCTCAATGTTCTGTGATTGGTGGAATAAAAGCCAGGAGGCGGAGCTATGTTCAGGGCAGGCTATGTACGCTTTGTTTATAAAGTAAGAGGATTTCAAGTAGCCTGACAATAATCAGACCAATTTTCAAATGTGTATTGTATGTGCATCCTGTCCGATCAAACATGATCGGACAGGATGCACTAGTTCTCAGGCTTCATTCCTGGGGCATTTCATGAAAATCTGGCAACCTACTACGATTCAGAAGACTTCTGCGTCATAGACCAACTGCTTTTCTAGGGAAGCAGTTGGGGAAATTAACATCAATATCAAATTATTTGAAAATATCTGGTTTGCAATACGTGCGGTTGGTTTTGAAAAATAAAGAACTGTTTAGATGGAAGGGACACAGAAATAAGGCAATGATAATAGACTTGTGATATTTAGTATGCTTGAAGATACAGATCCTAATGAGGCATCTGTCTTCTGACACTGAAGTGAGAAAAATACATTATGTAAAAGAGGCCAAGATAGGGAAGATCCTCTCAACCCATGCATGCAACTTGGAATAAATCAATTGTATTTAAAGAAAAACACAAAGTAACAAATTCATTAATGTATTGTGCATACATACTGAACACAATGGAAAACCAGACTCATAGAAATGTTGCGGTAACAATGATCTTGAGTCGATGTGAATGTGGGGTTTGGGGTAGCAGTATCTGACAGAGAGGACATTATATAAACAGCATTGCGATGGCAGAGGGACTCAAGGACTCAAAGAAACAGAACATCTTTGGTTGCTAACAGAGGGCCCACAGGGGAGGGAAAAACTTCCATGACCTATACTGTGTAGACATCTCTCACACACACACACACACACACACACACACACACACACACACACACACACACACACACACACACACACACACACACACACACACACACACACACACACACACACACACACACACACACACACTGTGCCATTGTAGCACATGCACAACTTTTCAAGAGGAGAAGATATTGATGTCAGTTGAGGTTATTCCCTATAGGGTTTGACTAGTCCTTTCTCCAGGGGTCATTTCTATTAATCCTGCATCGGCCAAGCTGTAAATTATCCCGATGTATTTTACAACACAAATCAATTCTTGCCCTTGATTGTCCCTGGGCCTGCTTATAGTATATCCAATTTATTCTTTAAGAATCTCCTATTATACTACTTTTCTGGTCTTAATTTCTTATTAATGACTCCTATAGAGCAACCTGACATGAATCACAGCACAAAAAACTATGTAGATTTTCAGGAAACTTGCTCTCATCTGGGCGCTTTCAGCATTCTCTGTTTCGTCACTCGGCTTCGTCATTCTCTGCCCCCTCGCCCCCCTCCTGCCAACCCCACTCCGTTGTGATTGGTTACCTTCCGGAAGAGCATGTTGCACCATTACCATACATGGAAAGTCCGGATTGTTCTACGTAGATAAATCCCGGAAATTTGAACAAGTGAATCGCGACCGGCGTCCCCAGTGTTTAGCGCTCTGCACAGCCAACCCAGACGGTCAGCAGGGAATACGTCTAAATGCATGTACGTCATTATTTGACGTTTTAGTATGGTTAAACATGACTATAAATCATTATACCAGCGTTACAATGAAAGCGTTTCTGCGGGTCCTTAAAAAGTGTAAAGTCCAATCATATGAATTTTAGGCCTTAGTCACATTAAACGTTTATAGGTCATAAAAGTCGAAAAAGCATAATAGGTGCTCTTTAACAATGCAACATCGCGTTACTCACATTGTCTCCTCTGCCAAAAAAATTAAATAATGAGACCTGTTTTGGTTCTGAAATTGTCTTGGTAAGGAATGCTAATTCTGACTTTTTTTTGTGGCTGATAACCGACACTCTTTTAAAGGTCATTAACCTTTACCTATAGAATAAATGTGATCCAGCTTCAATGTGACCCAGCCTCACCTGGCCCGAGTCAGTTTGATTGCACTGGATTAAATCAGCCATAAAGCACACACCTCCACAGCATTGGAGGTGTGTGCCTCCAAATTTAAATCCAGCATTGTCTGAGTTACGTCCTTTGGCGATGGCCATGTGAAACCTGTGTGCATGTTTAAATAAAACAGATTATTACGAAGGCTTTTATTTCAACCATATTATCAGCTATGAAAGCACATGTTTTTTTTGCATATTGCAAGCTAACAGGCAATAGGTTAGTTTAAAGTGCTCCCAGGGACAACAAATTTTGACAGATTTCTAATTGGTTAAATTGACTCGAAATGGTTGTTAAAAGACATGAAGGCTTGAACTGGGGGTTTAGAACTGATACCTTGGATTCCGACTAGGATCCCCGAGTTGTGCTGATGCGCCGTTTTATTAGATTTTTCCGAGAAGGAATTAGGAAGTCAGAATATCCATTCAATATCCATCCACCTCACTGATTAAACACCACTGCGATCTTAAAGGCAAAGTAACAAAACAATGAAGAATTACTAAACTACAACAAAAGTTATAATGGTTGAATACAAAACTTATGAAGGATACTTAGATCATACAAATATTTAGGGCCAACCCTTTGTTTTAATGTCCTCAAATGTCTCTATCGGTCAAAACTTATATTGTTGTTTAAAAAAAGAAGTTATTGTTAACATCCATAGTCCTAATCTTAAAGTATAGTCTTCCTTCATAATGTATTTGATGATTGGAGAAATTTCTGCATGTAAAAGATGTCTGATTAAGGTGGTAAGGAGGTAAATGTATCCTGCTGCAAGGTATCTGTGACAGTCATTATTAATCCCCCGGGGAGCAGATGTATACCCAAGAGAGCAGTTAAGGAAGTGTGTGTGTGTGTGTGTGTGTGTGTGTGTGTGTGTGTGTGTGTGTGTGTGTGTGTGTGTGTGTGTGTGTGTGTGTGTGTGTGTGTGTGTGTGTGTGTGTGTGTGTGTGTGTGTGTTTACATGTTCATGTGTGTTCATGTTCATGTACGGTTTTGTGTGTGTGTTCATGGTCGTGTGTGTGTGTGTGTGTGTGTGTGTGTGTGTGTGTGTGTGTGTGTGCATGTTCTCCTGCACACCTGTGTGTGTGTGTGTGTGTGTGTTTGTCCTCTTGGTAACAGAAGGTATGCTCCCCGCTCGGCAGCATGTAAAAAGGACACCACTCTGTTACCCAGGACCACACTGTTATCCAGCCATCCATTCAACCGCATTAAAACCACCCAGAAACCATTAGCACTGCACCTGGTTAGCCACCTAGCCAAGCAGCTAATAGCAAGGTGACACGGCTAGTCTGTCACCCGGTCAACATTACAGAATATCAACAATTTATTTTAATATTTAGCTTATCTATCATGAGGAGCCAAAAGATCAGCTTGCTACAACCGTCCCTCTTGCCTTATCAGTCAGCCGACTACTCCAGATAGTAGCCAGTAGTTAGTAGTAGTTAGATTCCAGTCGATACAACACACTGCACCTTCAATGCACATGTGTTTATTGTGCATTGTAAGTAAAAGTAAGCTTTTAACCAGAATAATCGAAGAATTCATCACAAATTCACAACGCCAAGTTTGGTTGTAAGGTGCTAGCTCAAATCTATCATTCACACCTTATAACCCTGTATTGGCTGTTGCCAATTACCAGCATTTAAGCCTCACTGTGGATTTAATCTGATCATAAGAATACTTTTTTTTTGCATGTAGCATATTTTTCTAATTCCTATTTAAAGTTTTTGAGACAAACAGCAGCCTTAAATAGGAGCCTATTTGTTGAGACACCTAATAGCATTGCCATGATTCAGAATGTAGGTTTAAATGCTCTCCTACTGTGAAAATGTTAACGCAGTCGCTAACACTGCATTTAATGCTGTTTTCGAGTCTACTGGAAAAGCCTTGGAGGATTTTTTTCTCTTGATTAATTATATTTGATTAAGAGTTGTTTATGTTGCTAATGCCTCGCTCAAGGCTAACCACAGCGAGGAAACGCCAGCAATTGGTATGTGTGCGAGCGAGGCTAGTTAGCAACGCAGCCATCGAGAAGTCATATGAATAAATAATAACCCTGCCAAATCCCTGACACTGTACATCTGTGCACTGATCGGCTTAATGGGGGAAAACAGAGTGGAATCCTGTCGAGAAATGCTTCAGTTTGAAGCGGTGTGGGACGGCTAAATGGCTGAGAGCTGTGCACCAGAAGGAGATGAACGCAGCACGGAGCTCAGAGAGCCTCTTAAATAAGTGACTCTTAAATAACGAGCTGCAGTCGGTGACTGGCGTATCACAGGGGAGAGAGAATGACTCGCGGGGGCTTCATCGCGTAACCTCTCCTATCTCGGCAGATCCACACTTTGACGTCTCCTCTTGCCTCTTGTTGTCACTGTGCCCCTCACTGTCTGCTTGCGTTGCAGCCCTCGCACAGCCATTGTGTGTTGGGTGTTTTTGTTGGGTGATTTTGTTTTTCAAGTGTGTTATTGAGAGCAGACGGGACGATAACAGCCATAGAAAACCATAATTAGTTTGACAGCGTCCCGCCCATCCCAGCCTGAAGAAGAAATGGCCTTGTACTCCTTATTACTTTGTAATGGATAGAGGCGTTATTTCCGTTACTCAACATTCAGTGACCACACCAGCCTCAATTTATAGTATTCTCTGCTGTAGTATAAGAGGTATTATTTGGCTGGTGTATTCCTTTAAGACTTTGGTGTTTGCTATCTCTCCCCACAAACTGTTTCTAATCAGAAGTTTTCTCAAAGAAAATAGTACACACTAAACACGATCATTAAGGGGACATGGGAGACCTCTGTGTGTTGGTGTGTGTGCATGCTTTTGTGTGTGGTTGCCTGTGATGCACTGACACACGCCTCACGTGCGTGTGTGTTCTTTCGAGGTGATTGTCCTTGGGAGGGCTCTTAATTTGGCAAGCAAGCCCCGAGCAACGGGAGGGGTTTATAAAAATAAAAGTGCACCGAGACTAGGATTGGAGCATTTCCTAGGAACCACTCCAGGGGAGGGGAGAGGAAGGTGGAGGCAGGGGGAGGCCGTCAGTGGGGGGTGTGGTGGAAGGGGTGGAATGTTAGGGGTCTGGAGGCTACATGGACGCTGAAGGCTAAAGTAGACATTTTTGGGACTGTGAGAGAGCCAGCCGGTGGCGGTGCACTGCTATCTGAAAGTGCAACACGATGACAGCCATTTGCATTGCAATTACTGCACCGGCTAGCCCCCCCGTCGTATTATAATATTTAGATTTATGGATATTATTTCATCTCTTCCTCTCCTCCTAGCTCTTCCTTAATCTTGTGCAATCAGAATGGCTGAACACTCATAATGCAACATAGAAGGCATTCAGTCCAATGCACTGCTTTTGCCAATGTCTTCATTTATTATTATATTTTGCTATGAGCCAGTGGGAACCGCTGTCCCATTCTGAATGCAGTCATACCTAGGAGAACAGTATAGTTTTTCACTAAACATTTTTCAATTAGACTGAAGGATCTCATGTTGGTGCAGTGCCGTGATATTTGTCCCTCTATCGAATAAATAGGCTTTCATTGTTATATTTTTCACTTATTATAGTGCTGAGATGGATATTTTCCTGAAATACAAAATAAATACAATTTTAAAAAGAAAACATTCTGTGCATTAGCAGGTTGGCAAAAATTATTATATCTGAAAGGTTACTGGCTACATCAATACCTCCGCTATTTAATCAAACATTTATTATGACTCATGGATATGAGTCATAAATAGGTGTTATATGTGGACAGCTCAAGCGGTAAAACTCACCTTGTTCCTTAACTAGAACTGGCACAGTAGATTAAAAACACAGGCATGGGTGGATGGAGTTCAGAATGAACAGTCTTTATGGTGGCAATCTAGACTGCACTATACTGAAGTGACATTCATGTTCTATTTGCATGTGTAAAGCAGGGTCGAGCAGTGCTATACACAAACTAAATTTGTCTGTTTGCACATCGGCCAACGGCCGTACAGGCAGACATTTCTATTTCATGTTATTTAATCTATTGTTCAAGGGTTGTGACATTACATTAGCAGATAAAAAGCTCTTTGTATCAGGGCTTGCAATTTTTTTTAATAATCCAATCTACATAAGCAATATCTAAGAATTGTACTGTATTGGAAAGCTTCTCGCAGAGAACGAAGACAACAAAAAAAATAGAAAATATATCAAACAGCTGCAAATGTTAAGTCAACTGGATAATTTCAATAAGTCTTGTTATAATGATGTATGAAAAGCATTTTTTTTGATATTATGGCAGGGTTCTTCCCCGGAAGTGTAATAGTGGCACGTCATCGTTTTTTCGGAAACAGTTCAGTTGGTTAAAACACACGCTTTTATTTGGGCTTTGCTTCAAAATCAAAACTACAGTATGATGAGTCAAGTCTTGCTCCTTAAATTATGTATTATTTATTTACTTCATTCTGTGTTACCTTGCATTACTTGCTTTTCCTCTTGTTAACGTCTCTCCTTGCTCCTGTGTTTCCTGCCTTGAATCGTCCCCTGTTGCATTGATTGTTTTCACCTGTCCCTCACAACCTCTTCCATCCAAGTGTATTTAGTTTGTTTCCCTCCTTCTCTGCCAGTTCGTTTTAGTAACTCTGTGTCTAGTGTCGCAGCATTATTTGTGTGATGATGAGGTTTGTTATTTCAAACAAATTTCAAACTGCATTGAATCATTAGTGTAAGCCAGTGATTTTCCACGTTTTTTGAGCCGCGGCACACTTTTTACATTTAGAAAATCCTGGGGCACACCACCAACCAAAATGACACAAAATGACACTCTAACACAGTATATATAATACATATTGTAGTGGCGATTTGTCCTCAATAAAACAATAACTTGAAAATTAAGAAATCAAACAAAGCAACGTAATCAGAATCGCCACTGAGGCACCAGGGACGACGAATCTTACCCAGTGCAGGGGAAAGAGTCAACTGTCCAGTCGTGAATTTAGATTTCTGCAGGTTTATTTTCCGATCTTCCAAGCAAACAAAACAAATGTGCAACAGTGTGAACCTGCAGCCTCACTCCTTTGTCTCTCTTGTACAGCTGGTAAAAAACCATGACCCTTCCCAGTGCCTGTCTTACCTATGCCCGCCACCTCTATATATAGGCTAGTAATAACTTCAAAACAAAAGCATAAACAAACTCAAATTAATACTTATTTATAATACAAACGAGAAAATAAACATAAAAGTCATATTATTTTATATTAAGCAAACAAACTAAATAAATGTTTTACAATTAAATCTAAGAACTGCATAGCTCCAACACATATAGTTAATAATATAGTTTCTAAATGTATTTATACTGTGTACCGAACTGTTGCCTCTATTAAAGACAACTCTATCTGTTTCTACCGGCCTGTCGTCATGATTTGTGGTTTTGAGTGTGTCACCTGTTTGCACCAGGGTTCCAATTAAAGCGTTTCTGCGGGTCTTAAAAGAAAATTGGTTTATGGAACCAAAAACTACTAATGCAAACTGTGCAACCCGGTAGAATTTTATTGAAACCCGACCAGCTAGTGTGTCGCTGGGGCTATTGTCATCTCCTCTCGTCAAATGACAGCTACTTGTTTCTGTCAACGTTAATTAAGTCTACTATTGGTAAATGCAACTTCAACAAGATCTATCTCCCCCTGTTTGAGAACAACGCTGCACTATGTGCAAGAAAACGCTCAAATTAGGAACGTTGGGCATAAAGGCATAAGAGTCGCATGGGAAGTCAGAAAAACATAATTATACTACCTGGTTCGTGTAATGATAATAACACACATTACAATTGGCGGAAAATTTTGGCTGGGGCTAAGACCTCTGGTTACTTGTTTTCACAAAGCTTTTTTTTCTGTCATACAGCGGCTGACTAACAGTTAGATTAACCAATATCTGCAGACAAAAGTCAACTACAATTTCTCTAGTAGGTTTGTCACTTTTTTTTTTTTATGAAGCGTCACATGATACTCTTACAACTCTTACACACAGTTCTGTGTAGTCATTTCTTTTGATTGTGAATACATTTATTTACTTTGAAATTAATTCTGGCACCTCGATTTCCATATTCGGTACCTCGAATATGGAGTTGAAATAGGTATGGAATTAAATCTGTGCCATCTGATTTTGAAAATAAAAAGCCATTGAATTCGAAGCACTGAATATTTATGCATTGAAATAACGTGTCTGAATTTTTTGCCTCTGAATATAACTCTTTACATTTTTCAACAAATCATTTTGACCTTTATTTTTCAATGTTAAAAATTTCACAATTTTAAATTTAAACTTAAATATTTTCATCTTCCCCAAATTCAACATGCCAAAGTCACATGCAAAATTCAATGTAAGAAATTCAGTGTTAACATCCGGGGACCCAAGGAAGTGTAATCCATCCTAGATGCTATATTGCGGTCAAGCAAGAGAATAACTACTACATCTTTTTTTGCAGGAATTGGGATAGAATGTCTAAAGAATGTCAATGATATTAACATTTTCTTTTACATTTTCTTTATTTTTCTCGTCTCCCTTCATACGTCGCCATCCTCTGTTTCCGTGGGCTCTTCACCTGCCCTCCAATCAAATCCTGACCTACTCCAGGTAAGGGCACTTTTGACATTTAACCCGTAATATACTAGTAACGTGGCAACAGTTGCCAGTTGCCAGTTATTCCTGCAGTGGTGGACAATTTGAATACCAGTTTTGCTGTTTTTTCTACCCATTTTTGCTGTTAATCCAATCCTCCTATCCACTTTCACCTATTCACCGCATTCTCTTGTGTAAAGTACTTGGAATTGTTGAAAGGGTGCAAGTATATAATTCAAATGACAAGTATATGTACCACTGGAGGGCTGCACTTTCACTCCCATATGCACTGTGAACCATCCTTAACCTTTCACAGAAACTAGAGGGCTTGTGCTTGTGCTCCTGAGACACTCATGGATGTCCACAAAGCATATCAAAAGGCAGTGTTATTGTCTCCGGTCTTCTCCTTTTACCTCCATCACTCCATCCCTCTACCCCTCCATCTTCCTACCCCTCCATCCCTCCATCTCTCTACCCCTCTACCCTTCCATCCCTCTCCCCCTCTATCCCTCCATCCCTCAGTTTTATCGCTTCTCCTTTACTTCCCCTAATAACGGATTACTGGGTAAGTGCCAGAGGGACATGGGATAAATTAACCTATTGCCATACTGTCTGAAATAAATGGAAGCGTTTCACCAAGAGAAAAAATCCCACAGAGCCCTCAGTCAATTTCCCCTTGTGCTCGCCTCATACTGATACACATACATACACACACACACACACGCGCGCACACACACACACACACACACACACACACACACACACATACACACACACACACACACATACACATACACACACACACACACACACACACACACACACACACACACACACACTCTCTCACTCGACCCCCAGCAGAGATCCAACCGCTGGCATTGGGGTTGGGCGTTTTCCGATGGAACTGAATATCAAGATTGTATACAATTGTGACTGTGTCCGTTTACAATACCGTATCAAGATATGTCTCTCGCTATAAGCGTTTGTTGAATGCTTTGCTGCAATTATTTGTAGTTCTCTCACTGATATTATCTCAGGTTGTGTTTACTGTCCGCTGCGGTCATTTGAGGCTAGAGAATGTGATCTGACGTCAGCCAATCAGTGGGATGTACTCGAGGGAGAGGCACAAGCCTATGATAATAAATGCGCTAACATGGCAGCTAGCACTGTATCACCGCAGGACCATGAATTAATTATATAGAATTGCAGAAATTCAGAGTACAATAAGATCAAGGTTGGAAAAGTTTCTTTATTCTTTATGTCTGAGAATAAAGATGGAATTAATGATTGCATACATTAGCATACATACATACATTTGTAAGTTATTGTAAGTGAATTCAGAATTTTTGCAGCTAAAAAAAAGTAATTGATGTTGTACCATAAGATTTATGACCATGTAGGTTGGTAATGTATCTCTAGTCACAGAAAATATGGGTAAATCTGTGAATTGTTTTGAAAAGATCTGTAGAAGGACCCGCAAACTTGCACAATACACTGTCAACAAATACAAAACTATTTGTGATTGTGTTCTTTTTATTTCAATACATTATAACTTAATTTTGATCAAAGTGTGTAAACAACTCATTGATTACAAAGTCACTACATATCAATCCTTTGAGTGTCGAATCTGTGATTCCTTGAGAATACTTTTGGCACATATTGCCTATCGAGCACATCTTATAAGATGTGTCCTGGCTTAATTACAAAAGTAGCTTTGATTCTTTGGTTGCACCGTAAACATCAATGTTTTGGGGAGAGGATTTAACTAATTGGATAGGTCTGACTCTAGCTGCCGGATGAATAAGGGTTCCAACCGGGCCAGCGCCCGTGATGTCCAGAGAGATAGTGATTCTCTGAATGCACCGGAGAATAACCTTACTGGGTCGCTGTTTCTCAGTCTCTCTCTCTCTCTCTCTCTCTCTCTCTCTCTCTCTCTCTCTCTCTCTCTCTCTCTCTCTCTCTCTCTCTCTCTCTCTCTCTCTCTCTCTCTCTCTCTCTCTCTCTCTCTCTCTCTCTCTCTCTCAACGAGACCTGCTGGGAGATATGCCAGGCCCTTTTCCTAACTTTGAAACTCAGCACTATGTATCAGCCCAGATCTATCACATCACCATCTCAAGAGGCTAATGTTATTCATAGACCTGTGTGTATGTTGCGCCTATTTGTATTTGTGCCTTTGTTTGTGGTGTGTGGTTTAAGTGTGTTTGTTTATTAGTGATTTACATGTGTGTTGGTGTCTCTGTGTCCTGTGTGCATGTCTCCTTGTTTGTATGTGTGCCTATGTGTTTGCACGTCTTTGCTTGTACATAGGCCTACGTGGTTGAGTGTTTTGCACATGCACATGCGCAGTTGTGTGTTTTGTGTGTGTGTGTGTGTGTGTGTGTGTGTGTATGTGATTGTGTGTCCGCCCATGCAAGTGGTGATCATGGGTTGACTTCATCTCTAGTGTGTGTATGTGCCTGCCATCGTTCCTTCGTTCCCATGCATATTCTGGTAGAGCACTGACACGTTAACCTTTCCAATCAGGTGGGGGGAGGTAATTGGACATCTGTGTCTGGACACTGGTCCCTGTGCCAGTTCTCTGGCTAAAGCTCCCCCCGCCAGCCTGGCTGAGGGTCCCCCAGCAGGGCAGGTTAGATGGGTTCCCTCACCGCCTGGGAAGGCACAAATATAAAATGTGGAACAGCTGTTGAGGAGAATGTGGGCGATGAAAAGAGTAGCGAGAAAATGAAACGCTGTGTGTGTATGTCGTGCACAAGAGGGATTTTTACGGTCGCAGAAAGATATGGAAAGATATTTCATTATTCAACTTAGCTTTTTTGGCAGCAAGGTCTAATGGGGATATCCATGTTTTTATTTGTAATGAAATGTGGAGCGTTCGATCTTACCGCTTGCAATCACCTCCCGCTCTGTGACGAGGTGAATGTTTACACTGTATGTTCAGCAATAAGACCTAGCCATGACTCACTTGAGGACAGCCAAACGGTACTGCTGTCTCTTTGCAACGCCTTTTATCATGTCTCTTATCTTGTGAATGTGGTTGGTGCTTCATCCAGAGTGGTTTCCACCCGTTTTGTAAACCTCTTATTGGTGCTCCAATCACCAAAGAAAATACCAACCGCAGAATAGTTTGCTGATGATCAATATCCAGTGGTTTTTCAATTGGATAATTTTTCCATGTTTTCCCGTCAGAAGAGTGGAGTGGCTCTGACCGACTCTGACTCTGATTAACAGCGTTCTCAGTCACGTTGTGTTGTTCTGACACAGTTAACAATGCCTGAGGCCGAGATGAGTTCGAATAGAAGTAAAAGTCAGATTGGAGAAGCAAAAAACCCTAAAAGCTATTCACAGAATACTGACTTTTGTTTTGAATGTTATGGCTGTCGTCTTCCTCCCCAGTGGTTATTATGAGGTCTTAAACAATAATCAGTTCTCTATTCCCTACTCTTCACAGAGCACTAGTGACTTCAGAAAAGTATTCACTAATAAATGCTGCCCCCTATTGGTTCTAGGTCTACAGGACTTTTTTACTGGATATTAGGTCTACAGGACTTTTTTACTGGATATTTTCCTGTGTAAGTCATTAACCTTATCGTTTGTGTCTCTGACAGTGTGTTAATACTTAAGTAATATGTCCATTTAAATTTAATTTGGTGTGTGCATTTATAATTTAGAAGGCTTGTGCACATTGTCTAATATGCAACAAGTATTTGTCTCTGTTGCTACATAACTAATGAGGAATATGCTGAGAAATATTGAATCATGACAAAATAAGTTTGACGTTCTGAATAAAATGCATGCATAAAGATTAACATATTTATATACACCTCCCTGACCACCTGAGGGCTCCACAGACTACAGCTCTTTTTAAACGGAACCTCAAAACCCATCTCTTTAAAAGAGCATTTAGCTAAACTTTCTTTGAGGTTCCCCTTTTAATCGTTTTTTTTTTTTTTTTTTTCTCTGAAGCACTTTGAGATTCTTGAATATAAAGTGCATTATAAATAAAATGTATTATTATTATTATTATTATTATTATTATATCCTAGCACAATATGAGACCAAATACAATTTTGTTTTTGTTATTATTCACCACTGTACTAGTTTGATTGATTATTTTGTTTAACAACGTGAGATTTATTATGTAATCATGCTTTGCAGTGATATTTGTCCACCATGCATTATCCAAATATTCTGTTATCATGCACTATTAAAAGACGTCCACTTGAGGGAGACACACGTTCGGACAATGCTTACTTGCTAACTGCCTTGCTACAACACAGCAGGTTGTAAATACAAAATGTCTTACCTTCCTTTCGTCCTTCCTTCCTCTTCTCACCCCTTCCTATGTCTGTATCTGATTATGTGTTTCCGTAAATTAAGAAGGTCCATAATGGGCCTAAAATCAACCCCCTACAACCCATACATAGTACGTCTTTAAGGATGTGAAATACTGGAGGTTGATGGTACCAGTTGAGTAGCCGGTGATATCAGGTTATGATGACTCAGACCGGGTATATGTCTTGACCCCCGCTACATAATGAATAGATAGGACACACAGATGTTTGGCTAAGTTAAGGTATTGTTGTTCAAAAGCGGTTCATTAGCTGCAAAGCGTTTGGCGCGCACACACACACACACACACACACACACACACACACACACACACACACACACACACACACACACACACACACACACACACACACACACACACACACACACACACACACACACACACACTCTCTCTATTTGCTTACTTCCTTTCTTTTGCATCTTTTAATGCTCAATAGGTCCACTTGTGTCTCTCCATCTCATGGTTGCCCCTAGTAAC
This sequence comes from Gadus macrocephalus, assembly GCF_031168955.1. Taxonomy (NCBI): domain Eukaryota; kingdom Metazoa; phylum Chordata; class Actinopteri; order Gadiformes; family Gadidae; genus Gadus; species Gadus macrocephalus. The sequence continues at coordinate 17,825,820 of NC_082387.1, forward strand.
AGAGGTGTAGCGCAAAAATAGGTCTTCCAGCGCGGCAGCCGAGGCTGGCTGGGGCTCCAACTGAAAGGCATAAAAATAGAAAAAAAGGCTTTCATCCTGGTTTAGGGTTGAGACTAGAGAGTAAATTTAAGGAATATAGAAAACAAGTAAATGGTTGTGGAAGCAGGGGGAAAATGGGTTTTCGCGAGGCAAACCTGTCTGTATTTGAAGAAGGCCATTCGGCAGCCTTTTCGTATGCCTCCTGTGACACTTGCAAGGTGATGATAAATTACACGCTGTCCAATGAAGGCTAATGGTTCTCCGTCGCTCTGTTCACCCTTCTTTGAGGCCTCTGTGTTTAAACGCGTTCAAATTTGAATGATGTTCTTCTGATGTAAATTTGCAGCTGCATATTAATTGCCGTTGTGGTTCAGGTCCCTCTAAGGCAGCATGCTCTTCAGGGGGGCCGATCTCTCTCATATGCCAGCAGAACAATGACAAAGTGCAGCCGAGGCCGGTGGGTCCTAATGACTGATCATTGAGATGTAAAGGGCCCGACCGATTTATCGGCCTGCTGATTTAATCGGCCGATTATAGCCTTTTTGAAAATAATCGTCATCGGCCAAAAAGACGCCGATTACAACCGATTTTTTTTAATTTTTTTTATAAATGTTATTGCGATTAGTATCCTGCAGATTGCGCTCCTACTCGCCTTGCTAACTAACAACTTTAGCTGGAGTAAAAAAGAGGGGATTGAATTTTACCGTACAACATGAAAGCACGCTCGCTCAGGCAGCTGCGCGCTCACCTCACCAATGTACACAAGACGCGTTGTTTGAGCATGTTGTGCCTGTTTTTCTTTAGGTCCCAGGCCATGTTAATTTGTTATACTGTAGACTCTAACGGTGAGACCATACTGCTCAGCACGCACGTGTTAGTCACTGCTCACGAGCGCAGCACATTGGGAGTTATTTATTTATTTTACATTTTACATTACACTCATTTTTTACTGTAAATGTATTCTAAAACACTCAAAGATTTTGCATTCAATTCACATATTCGTCAAAAGTGTTTAAAGTATATTTAAGGTATCAAAAACTACGTTTTATTTTTTTTTAATCGGCCGATTAAATCGTAATCGTAATTTTTCTCTGAAAATAATCGGCATCGGCATCGGCACTCAAAAATCAATATCGGTCGGGCCCCTGGGAGCCGGCTCATTCATTTCCTCTCGCAAAAACAGGCGGTTGTTGACTTGGCCTGTAGTTGGAGGTAGAGTTACAGTTCCTGTTGATCTGGGAATTTCAAACAAAAGCTTTTTCCTTGGTCATTTTTTTTTTATCGTGGGTGTGATGAGTCTCTTCCTTGACGGTAACTGTCGTAGTCTGTGAGACAGGGTAGTGAGACAGGGTAGCTAAGTCTAATTTTGGAAAACTGATTTTAGAGTTGCCTGGATAAACAGATGAACGTTAAACATGTAGTAAAAATGATTTCAATTGAGTGACTGTGGCACATTCAAAGGTGCTGTAGGTTAGATTAAAGAGGTATAATTTGAGAGTAATTTGTTAGAAATTCCATAGCCATCAGTCTTCTAATAGTGCATGAAATGCTCTATGAGAATATTCTCCGGTTGACTGCGTCTGTGGGACATTTTAGATTAAAGACCGCTGCCGGCTCATTTCTGACCAATCAGCACATTCCTTTCCTGATTGGTTCAGGGAATGCATTTTTCTGGCAAATACAAATTCAAGGCAATAATAAGGGAAATGTTGAGAGATGACTACTGGTTGCTATATTTTTTTTCGCCTTCCTCAGACACCTTATCAGACCACCTATCTTTTTTACTGCCATCTTGTATTGCTGCCACCTTCCCATTTAAACCGTTCTTAAAGGGGTTGTTCTGATATCAAAAGCCTGAGGAATATCCAGTCAGAAAATGGCAACCTCTGTATTCTGTAAAAAATGAAAGGTTGCTGGGCAGAGTAGAGATGGAAGAGGGGGGAACCTTATTGCATGATGGATTGAAATATTTATGGAGCTTCTCAAAAATGGATGAAGAGCAAATGGTCTCCCTGATTGTCTGTGCGGCTGTCCTACTTCCTGCAGTCTCTTTCCTCTTGACCACACACTGAATGCAGAAGCCCCTCTGTTCCATACTGCTCTGAGGCACACCCATTATGTTGCACTGCTCTCCGGGACACTGTAGGCATGTGTGTATGGGTGTGTGTGTGTGTGTGTGTGTGTTTGTGTGTGTTCGGTGTGGACTCTGGGTTACCCAATAACAATTGTAAGCTTTCGAATACACACACACACACACACAAACGCATCATGCAAACATGACATTACACTCTGTCACGCTTGCTTCCAAATTCTTGTTTCTTGCTCCTCGTGAGCCATGCCTGCTTTACACACTCAAATATCCATCAGCCTCTTCTCTCTCTTTTTCTCTCCTCAGGCACTGGGCTTCATAAGGAGAGCCGCGGTGTAGTGCTGCACTAAGATAAAGGGTGGGGGGGTTGTATGTTTGTGTGTGCTTGGGAGATGGGCAGTGGGGGGTAGTTGGTAGGGAGAACGGAGGACCGAGCAAGGGAGGGTGGGGAGGAGGAGGTGAGAAGGAGGACCTATGAACACTGTTCAAGGGGCAATTCCGTCGAGGAGTCTTTTTACGCTGAACACGCACACTCACAAACACACACAGAGGCAGGCGTGCTCTCGCTCTCTCTCTCTCGCTCTCTTTCTGTGTCTCTATTTCTCTCTCTCTCTCTCTCTCTCTCTCTCTCTCTCTCTCTCTCTCTCTCTCTCTCTCTCTCTCTCTCTCCCGTGCTGCTCTCCGTGGTGCTCTAAAGGATCTGTAGCTGGGAAACTAACTGCAGTCAGCAATCAGTCTGTGAGTGTGCATGGAACGGCAGTCAGAGCCAGAGTGCTAGGACTGAATGGGAAGCGACCCGGGCGCATCGTGACGGCAAGCCGGTCTGACTTTTGGGGAGGGGGGGGGGGGATCTTCTGCGTCCCTGCACCCGAGCCTTTATCCCTTGTCCTATTATCATCAGTACTATTCTCATTATCTTCCACCGGGACTCCGGTGGATTAGTTCAGTGTAAAGGTCTCCTGCAGGGCTGGACCACAGTGGCCTGGCAGGGGGGGGGGTGGGGGTTTGAGTGCTGGGGAAAGAGAAGGACTGCGTTGGAAGGAATTCCCCTTTTTGCTATTTTTCCTCCTCTGTGTGCTGCAAGCCGGAGCGCTGTGCCTCGGTCCACCTGTCAGCCTGCCTCCACCTCCACAGCGGCCGCAGCCACAGCAGCATTCACATCATTCCTGAGGGCTTCCGTCCGCCTCCGGGTGGGAAAGGCAAGGAGTCGGAAGGCAGAGAATGGGATTTTTCGAAGCATCCTCTGGTTTCTAATCCAGGTGGGACCATTTGTTCGTGTTTTTTTGGACCTATAAAGATTACAATTACCGCGGAAAAAACTTGAATCCTTAATTATTTTTGGGGCGGTCCCATCCGACTTCTAGTGCAGCGGGAGTTTTTATTGTTTTTATGGTGGCCGTCCCCTGGTGCTCTTAAGGTCTTCGTTGCCTCCGGGTCGCAGCCATGGCCCAGCCGGCCGGCGTGGGGGTGGCGCTGGCCCAGCAGGACACGCTGGCGGTGCCGCCCATGCCGAAGCACGCGGGCCTGAACGAGGACCTGGTGAAGATCCTGCGGGAGAACCTGCTGCAGCCCGACAGGCCCCGTGGCCACCGGCGCTCGCCGTCCTCCATCTCCCCGCGCCTCTCGCCGCGCAACTCGCCGCGTCTGCTGCGACGCATGCTCCTCAACAACAACAACACCCACAAGCAGCGGCGCTTCACCGTGGCGCACACATGGTGAGACTCCCCCCCCCCCCCCAACCTACCCCCACCCTGGGGTGCAGCAGAATAACGCCTACAGAGAGGCGATCAATAACCAGATAAAGCGGGGTTGAAATGTTAATAGTTGGGTTTTTTCACAATCTGTGTGTGTGTAGGTTGTGTGTGCTAAATTAATTCACAATCTGTGTGTGTGTGTGGAGGTTGTGTGGATTCACAATCTGTGTGTGTGTGTATGTGTGTGTGTCTAACTGCGATTTCTGTCCTTGTGCGATTTCTGTCCTTTGCACGTGTGTGCATTTTTGTGTGTACATCCAAGTGTGTGTGTACGTTTTTTTCGGCGTGTGTGCTTTTTTCGTGCATGAACATGCAAGTGTGTATACCTGGGCTGGGGTACCTGTTTTTGTATGTGTGCATTGGCATCTGCTCAGAAGAGTTTATACTTGAATTTTGTGCTGCACTAAAGGCAAGCTTTCAAGGTCAGCTCGGATTGTGTGCGTGGACCATAGTTTGTTTGCCCGGAGACGAGGTGGCGTGATGAGCTTTCAGACTGATTAAACGGCTTCTGTTTGCTATTCACTCTGAATGCTCTAGTAAAATGGCTTAAGTGTGTCTGTGTGCGTGCGGGCTAAATCTCATTTTCTAGGGTTTTCACATACAATCCCCTGGTGGACACGGGATGACATTTCAGGCTTCCCCGACCTTGTTGCTCTTCCCCTTTGTTTCTGCTTGTGTCGGTATGTGCTTCTGCACAGGCTTATAAATGAAGATCAGATTGCACGGACTGCTCTCCCCTCGTCTCCTTCTCTCCTGCTGTTGTTCCCAGTCAACTCCTGCCTGCCTGCAGTTTTTGCCTATTAATTAGTCTTCTATTCCTGGCCATCCATCCCAGCTCACTGGCACACACCCACGCTGCTCCCCCATCCCCCCTTTCCTCCCTCCTTCGCTCACCTAATCCCCACATCCCTGCCGCATCCATCTTCCTACTCTCACCAAATCCCTTCCCTCCTTGACTATTTACTCCCCCCCCCCCCCCCCCCTTCAAAGCACACACGGTCAATTGTCACCATCAATTGTGAAGCCAATTTCCCCATCTTTGTACTGTAAAGAGTAATTAAAGTCATTCATCTGTAAAAATAATAATATATTTTATTGGAATGTAGGGCTGGTCCAAATAGCCGAACAGATTTCGGTCAAAGTTTATTTGAATAGACGGTTCACAGAGGATATCTTGCGTTTTGGAACCTAATAGAAAATAGATAAAGAAATAAACGTTTAATAAAGAAAACGACTGAACTATTTGAGTAAGTAATAGATCAAAATTGCTAGCATTATCAAATTAACCAAAGGCTTTTATTTACAGCCAGCTAATCATATCAGCCATGGAAGCACTTGTTTACATTTAGCTTGTAGGAGGTCAACAGGCTAGTTTTGCCGGTCTATCAGTTTTGACAAAGTAGTACTATGTAGAGAGCGAATGTAAGGAATTATAAATACTTATATTTATGTATTTTTAATAAATATATTTTTACATGAGCAACGATAAAAAAACAGGTTATTGGATGTAAGTGGTTAACATCCCTAAAACACACATACACACTAACACACTAACACACTAACACACACACACACACACACACACACACACACACACACACACACACACACACACACACACACACACACACACACACACACACACACACACACACTGCTTCATGTAGTGTGTGTAGTCCCTTTGCCAAAACATATTTCCTCATCCTTATTTCCCTGGTTGCCATGCCTACACACCCGCCCACTAATCCCTACCAAATTCCCTCCATATTTTCCTCCAGTCTGTCACTCGACAGCAAATATATATATTTGCTTTTATCAACATGGTTGAAGAAAAACTTCAGAGTGGATCTCAGGACTCAAGTGGCATTCCTTTGGTTTTGATTGGTGGTCAGTTACATTGCCTTCGTAATCTCCCCCGGATCCCGGAACATTAGGGTAAGACTCCCACAATCTGATTGCAGAATGCAAACGTAGCATATGTTCTTCTGCTTTTGCTTTGCATTAATTGGTCCTATGAACTTGCATTTAGCCTTTTCAAATCTGTCCAGGGCTTGCATGTTAAAAATTTCACCTTTTAGATTAACGGCAGTCAATCACAAACCCTCATCATCTTAACAACCGTGCTGAAAGATCAAGTAGTTCTGATGTCAGTCATCTGCCAAGCAGCATCAATCATCACGCTCCTAAAGTGGCTGACAAGACGTCGAGCATAACCGCTGCCCTAGTCCTGCATTAACATCCATCTGTGGATCCCCATGTGTTCATTCTCGCCTTGCTGACATCCACTAATCAAACAGCCTTCACTTCAACATGTCTCTAAAGGATAGGAGGGAAAGGTACGGTATTAACGCAACACTAAAAGGATAAGAAAAGAAACCATAGTCCAAGTTAATATTTATATTGCTGATATGATATTTCAATGAATCAGAGATGCTCACAAGAAATTATTTGCAAGTTTAAGGCAACTCACAAGTCACGATTGATTGTATAAAAAGTTGGTATTAACCTCAGAATATAATTTGCCTGCTATGATACTTTCTGCCCCCATCCATATGCGCAGGCAGAGAGAAGGACAGCTACAGTGTTCTTGTTCTCTACCGGAAAGCCAAGGCTTTGGTTGCTAAGCTTTGGATAGATAATGAGTTATATTTCTATTACAGTTATATTGTCATTATTATATTGTGTATGTGTGTGTGTGTGTATATTTATTACATAATAATGCCTTATAACTGGTGAGAGATGATATGTGTAGAATGAACACCAAGGGCATAAAGCTGCACATGATAATGAGGGAGGGAATGACAACCATCTCGTCAGACATTTTCTTAATGGGAAGACACATAAAAAAACTCAACACAAGTCTTTTGAGAAAGGGTCCCAAGTCAAAACTCTTTTGAGGAAGGGTCTATAGTCAAGTCTCAGCTTTTTTGAGGGAGGGTCTCAAGTCGAGTCTCAAGTCTTTTAAGGAAGTGTCTCAAATCAAGTCTCGAGTCTTTTAAGGAAGTGTCTAATGTTAAGTCTCAGGTCACTTTGGGTGCGACTTGAGTCCATGTCGCTAACTCAAGTCCATATCTCTGCAATTTACCAATTTAATATAACTCTGTTACCAGAGCAGCACTAATAGTTTGCACAAGTGATGCTGTGTTGCTGTCCTTGTGTACTCAATTTAGTCTGGGACGCTAATATCGGACCATGGTCTTCCTGTTAAATGCCTTGACTAAGGACAGGAACACAAATGTCTTGTTTCGAAGAGTATGCCCATACAAAGCATACTTTGTGATTATTAAATACTCAACTTTCACACACAGGGACAGATACGTTTATAAAGCGTGTGTGTGTGTCTTTGTGTTTGTGTGTGTGTGTGTGTGTAAATGTGTGAGGAAGCAGAGTATAATGAAGCGATACTTTACCCCCGCAGTGTCCTGAAATCTGTCCCACTAAAACTATTTTTGGAGATGAGTAGTTATGTGTTTGCGTGTGGGCTGCGTGTTTTTGTGGATCTGTCTGTGCGTGTGTGTGTGTGTGTGTGTGTATGTTTGTACCCATGTGGGTGTGTGTTTTTACTCTTTCCCTCTCTGAGAACGAGGTGAAAGTGTATTGCGATGAATGCCATCTTAATGTACTCCAATCGCCTTCTTATTGTTTGGCTGCTGCAGGGAGGCACGCAAAGCTGCCGTGCTGTAAATTTAATGACACACACACGCACACACACACGCACACACACACGCACACACACACGCACACGCACGAGCGGGCCGCCCCCAGTGGCTGTACTCAACACTTGATTAACAAGACAATCCTCCTCCACAGAGCTATTGGCTCTAATGTAGCACTCGCACTGTTGCGACCGGCGGACTCCCAGTCGGGACGCAGTAGACAGCTCCGGCTCCGGCTAACGCCTGGCCCTCAGTAGACATCAATGGGTCTACAATCTACATCAATGGCGGCGGCAGCAGATTGTCTGGCAACTCTCCAGGGGGGGCGACTGGTTTGATCCCGGAGCACGGGTGTCTTACCCCAACAGCCGGTTGTTGTTGATGCATTGTGTTGTCGTGGACACGCTAATTGTATGCTAATTGTGAAGGGGTGAAAATGGGGTAATTGGCTTCAGAGAGCTGGAGTGGACTGGTCATTATGCTGCAATAAGAAAAGCAACCTTCGTCCATACATTTATATCACGTTGAATTATCAGGTTCGATTTTTCTGATGAAATGGAAAAAATCATTCTGTAAAATCCAAAAAGACAAATTGTAACGTTTACCATCTGTTGAGTGAGAAGAATATTTCTTTGTTTTACTAGGAACCCTGACTAAACAGTGAATATTGCTATTGATATTTAATAATAGTGAGTAAACGTGTTGCGCACACACACAAACACACGCACACATCATTTTATGAGGGTGTGTGGTGATGCAGCTGTGTGGGCTAAATAATGGGTGGATTTGTGTAACATTTTATTTAACATTTCCACAAGGCGTGCTTTTATGTCTCTGCCACGTTGAAAGAACGTTAAAATACGAACACTTGTTGTCCCTCTCGGACTCATAAAAATGACCCTCCACTCCCTCCCGGGTGACCTCAAATCAATCTGATTCCTTACTGTTTGGTGTGTCAGGGTAACAGCGGCTGGCATAGCATGTAGCGGCGCAGGGTCTCTTTGTTAGCAGGCAAGAATTTGCTGAAGCAGAGCAGGTGGTTCATGTGTGCTCATGCTGATTTTTTCTCACACAAGGCCTGGCTTCTGGCCGTGTTGATGTCATGCTGCAGAGCTGGCTCTGGAGGGATGGGAGGGAGTGTGGCACGCGGATGGATGGAGATCCTCAATGCTAGCATGTGGGTGGAGGGGGAAGATGGATGCCAAATCAATCGGTGAATGGATCGGTGGATCAACGGGACGGAGGGGGGATATGGAGGAACGAACGAACGGTGGATGATGAATACACAAATGGTGGATTGGCTTTCATTAGTTGTGTGGGTGGATGGTGAATTACAAAATCAGTTAGATGAAGATTTGATTCATGGATGGATGGAGATTTACACACAAACGATTAATCGATTAGCTCTGAATGCACTGACTGCTGATTAGTGGAGTGGGTTGGGAAGGGAAGATGCCATACCAACTGTTTAATAAACTGTAACTTGATCAATAAATACGTGATGAGCACCAAATCCATTGTGATGATATATGCGTTGTACTGAAACGCTATATCAACCAAAGGGGGAAAAAACATTATAGTTATTTTAATTAAACCTATAGCTATACAGTATGGCTAAAGATCAATGCCTGGCAGGTTATATGGGAAACAAGTCAAAGAATGCATTCAAACCCGGCACTAAATCAACCGATGACAACATAAACAGCTCTAGATCAGCCGGGACAGGGGAGGTTGGCAAAAAAAACAACGGGATCGGATTAGGGCAAGAGGTGGCCTGTAGAGAGTGTTGACGTGGGAGGAAAAGCCCTCCTGGTATCTAACTGTAGCTCTTGTCCCTGTTATATCATCGCATTCTGCCACTTCTATCTCTCCCTGTCTCGTTCTCACTCTCTCTCTCTGTCTCGTTCTCACTCTCTCTGTCTCGTTCTTACTCTTTCTCTCTCTCTATCTTGTTCTCTGTCTCTTTTTGTCTCTATCTCTAGCTCTGTCTCGTTTTCTCTGTCGCTATCTATCGCTCTCTCTCTCTCTGTTTTTCGGTCTGGATCTCTCTCTCTCTCTCTCTCTCTCTCGCTCTCGCTCTCTCTCGCTCTCTCTCTCTCAGACATCAAGTACAGAGGTTATGACTGTCAGGCTTGTTACACTAATGGCTGTTGTATTTCTGCAACTCTCCTATAATTGAAGGAGCTTCTTATATAAGTAGCATAGATTTCTCAGAGAGGCTCATTGGTTCCTCATAGAGTCTCGTCGTGTTCTCCGATTTTTAATTGGTTAATCAGGGATCTCTCATGGAGTAATTAGAATCGCCATTGAGATTAATTCATCATATTTTTTTGTGCGTCCCATTCAAGACATAATCATTCATCATTGTATTTTTGCAGTGAAATGTTTGTGCAGTTTGCAAATGTATTTTCAAAGCCAGACATGTCTATCCATATATTGTCTGACTTACTTTATTTCCCCAATGAGGCGGAAAAGAAGAAATGTGAATGGATTTTCATCCTCTTTAGTTTTCCCTTGTTTCTAATTGCAAGCATAATGTGCTACTTCATGCTTGACGGTTTGCATATTGTATTGCACTACAAAAAATATATAGTCTTAATGTATTCCCTGATGACAATGAAAGCCTTGTGTGCCTTTACATTTTGCCTAAATCTGTAATAATGGCATTACATGTGCATGACAAAGCATTTGGTTGACGAAGAAGCTTGATTTTTAACCAACATGCTTGAAAATGATGGCTGCATATTCTCGTGGCCAGCAGCATTCAATGGGGGTCAAAATCAACTCAAAAAGCTGATGATTCGTTATGTCCATCTCTTTAAAAAGATGAAATGGAAGTAAACATACAATAATGTCTTAAATCATACTGTAGTTTTGTTCTGGTATTGTGGTGGTATTACATTCAGAATAACAGCCATATCAACAGGTTAAGTATATCATGAAGGCATTTAATTTCAAACAAATTAATTTCATAGTATTAATTTTGAATGAGTATTAATGTTAAAGCACAGGTGAAGTTGCGTGGCGTAATCCGTCCTCAGCTGAACATATATAATTATCCGTACACAATCCCTGCTTATGGTTTTAATATAGTAGTATCTAATGGAGGATATATAGTTTGTTGTTTGTTGATCAAATATGGTGTTAATGAGGGTCATGGGGGGGTCAATAGGCCAGCTGGTGAAGATTGGAGTTTAGAAAACCCTTGCTGACAGCGATCTGGGCTCATGTCCAAAATGAGTAGCAGTGATAGCCTCGGGACCAGAGCTTCCTGCCTTTAAAGACATTGGGAATGTCTCACCTTGCAAGTTACTTTCCATAGTCTCCTTCAAATGGTAACACACAGCTGCCTAGTTGCTGCTTTCATCATGTTTGCACCATCAAATCCTTGCAGAAGGGATTGCATCACATCGTAAAGTTTGTTCCGTCCACGTTAAGGACCTCTTTGACTTGGATGTCACGTAACTCAAGTAAGATGAGAGCTGTCTGTCATTTCACCTTGCCTACACCAAGCAAAGTCTTGAAGCGGACATTGTTTTGGCAGATGTGCATTGAATGTTTTGTATTGAATCAGTTGCCTGACAAAAAAAAATAGTACTCTGCTTATTACCAAATTGAAGCTAACCAGGATTTGTCTTGGTAATTAATGTTGAAAGCAAACCATTCTTAAATAATTCATGCCATTTGTATCCTGTAAACATCCAGTCAATGATATCTGGCATCTTAGGGACCATTAGTTCTGATTTGAAGGCAAAGCCATGTTTAGTCGTTCTTGGAAATTGCCTTTCAGTGTCATTTTTCAGGTTCCGGTTTTGCTGAAGTTACCATTTCAAATGCTCCGCTCCATGCAATATTAACCAGCACAGTTATTTGGAGTTAGGAAAGCTTTGTAGTATCACTGCTGCTGATGGAGCACTACATCGCAGTCTCCCAAAGCAGGCAAATGACCACTAAATCAATCCGATCAGGCATACACACACACACACACACACACACACACACACACACACACACACACACACACTTAGACACAACGTATCCTTGTATCATCCTTTCAGAGATATATCTTCTGCAATATGACTCAGCATTGACTTTGCATTTCAAGCTTGTGTCTGATCCAGTGTTAGGATGAATAGAACACAATTTAGTGTGTTATAACTGTGTGATAGAGAGAGAGGGAGAGGGAGAGGGAGAGAGAGACTTGTATGTTGGAGCTATAACACAGATAGCTTTATATTCACTTCCGAGCCGAGGTATGAGTTCTCCTGGAATGACTGCTGTAATCCAATCGACTGATATGAAAAAATAGAGCACACCTGAATGACAACAAGGATTACTTTGACATGGGCATAATCCGATTTTTCTCTTTAACTGTCACGCAACATATTTACTTTCTTCATTAGCACCTCTACGATGTAAACCGCATTACGTTGCCAAGACAATAGCAGAGCTTTATGGATAGGTAGCAACAAGACCATACCCAGATTGTTACCTGGGGTGCTATGTTGCTACAGTCATTTAAGATTCTAAAAATAGCATTAGAGGAAAAAAAACGCTTCCCGCTTCTTGTGACATGCCTGCGGCTTACTTAATGTAGGTCAGGTTTGTTTGTTTAATTTAAGAATGATCCTTGTGACAAAGGTTTTCCAGTGTAACGTGCGGCCATGTTTGTCAGGGCGTGGTTGCATTCATGGCCAATATAATCAATACTTCTCTGAGCATGGCCGGCGCTTATGGAGATCGAGGTTTTCAACCAATTGAACGTGTTTCTCTGCTTTCCTCATCCCAATCTTGTCGCTTTTAGATGGATCAATCTGTATAACTGTGCATGCCGTAGATGGCCTTTAAGCAATTTCTAACGTGCCTGACATTTTAAAAAACATTCGCAGCTGGTTCGTGACTCGTAGCAGATCAATAAAGTCTTTCTGCTTCTGTGGATTTCAACCCTGTTCAGAGGGTCCCTCTTCCCTGTACAACCAACTAAATCACTCTCAAGTGTAGTAATTGAACTGTCATCGGACTATTCATGGATGTCCATATGTGTGTCTCTTGAAGTCCCTGTGATTGCTACTATTGTAAACTCAAAGCAGCAATCACTGCTATGACAGACATGGAACAAATCCAGAGTTCCTGGATCTGATCCATGTAACTAAAATGTAATGACACCTATTGTGTAAAACCGATTTCCAAGGCATTTCTCCAAGAATCTGCCAAAATACTGAGGCTCGTAGATTACATTTCACTAGTTGGAGCTGGTATAACAATTCTGCAACAACGATTATTTCTTATTAGATCTTAATTACTTCCTTGTTCCCTTCCATTCCATTCCACTAACGAGAAATGCTGTTTGGTTATTACATCTGTCTGTCAACTGATGTAAACCAGCCATGCTTTAGATGGAGAGACCATTATGCAAAACCTAATGTTCACAGAGTCCAGAGCAGTCTGGGTGTGTGTGTTGCGTGTTCGCCAAGGTAACTGAATTATGATCCAACCGCAGAGAATAGGGATAGGGAGGGCCACAGCTGAAACCACGGGCTTCCCAATGGTGTCTCTTTCTTTAGACTTCACTGAAACTGAAAGTAACGGAAAGCTCCATTCCACCTGAAACTGGGTCTTTCAATGTTTTTATTACATTCATGCAACAAGGATTGTCCATAGAAACATTGGAAGCCCAATTAATGTGAGATGATTTACTTGTAGTTGTTTATTTGTAATAACAAAGTGCTAATTCGACCCGAAAGCAGTGGCCTACAAATACAAACTATGTTGAATAGGAGTCTTATTGGGTCAAATTAATCTTAGCTGTGTTTATTTCCGCTGTTGTTTCAAACGTTATCCATTGATAAGTGGGCCTGATAGGTGAAATCCCTAGTCCTGGCTAAATGTTTACAGATGAACAATTGCGTCACCAAGTGAAGCTTGGGTAGACATTCACAAATGCCTGCAAGGCACCATCTGGGACACCCAAAGTTTGTCAACTGTGCTTCTCATTCACGATGCACGTGTTCCTTCTCCGAAGCACTCTGACTCCCTTCTGAGTCCGTCGCTATAAATAGCATAGGGGTTCATTATCCCCTACTCCTGCTTACTCATCGATACAATAGCTTATTTCGATTCTGCAGCATCACAACTCTGATTGGATGAATGCAGTGATGAGCTCCCGACCAGTGCTAGGAGAATTAAATGGTTCCAAAAGTGCTCACTTTTGGAACCAAAAGGGAGCATGGTTCTGCCTCAGCACCTCCATGGCGGAGAGGGGATTAACCAGAGTCAGAGCAAGGGGATATTCTGCGTGGACGGGTAGAGGATCTGTGCGTAAAGCGGCAACGACTGGCAACAGGCTTTTAACAGTACACCAAACCAGTCCACTGCGGAAGCTAACGAATGTCTCGAGCTAAATGTAGACACATTCCCACCTCCCACTTGGACCGCTTCACACTCTCACCACCGTGGAGGAAATAAGATGAAAATAAATAAGAAGGAGGGGTCAGGGACGGAGGAGCAGAGGGGGCTGGGAGGACATGCAGCGAGAGAGGGAGATAAGAGAAAATGGGCCCTAAAGCGTCCATTCTCCTTTCAGAGAGTCTTATTAGCTTGAGGTGAGCCTCCTTTGCGGTGCACCAGTCAGTCTGAATCCATTGGTCATGGTTGATTATCATTGGTACACTGAGCTCATTAAAGAACAATGCCAAGTATAACACTTTCAAATCATTTGAATGCCAAATATTCTCCCAGCTGGGAACTATTCCATTTAGGTTTTCATCCCTTCACTTTGTGATAACAGGAAGAAGCATAACCTCTAATGGTATTTTCTAATTGGTTTTTTGCTCTTCTTTTTCCCAACTCAAATGATTCAAATGAGGGTGTGTTACAACAACCATGCAGTTTGGAAGCGTGTGTATCATGTATCAGTTAAACGTTTGAGGCAATCAGTGACATTGTTTGTCTCCTCACTGCTCGTTCGAACCAATATGTTCCTTTCATCAAACATACCAAAATACAAACCTCGTCCCCACACAATGAATGACTAATGCCTATGATCTCAGACATAAACGTGGAAATATGCACACTACAAAGGTATTATAATAGTTATATAATATCCTATTGCTCATTTCCTTTCATCTCACCCCGATCAGCCCACGGGTGAAGCTTTCATTTGCATCCATTTTCCACACCATCCTTCCCTTCTATCCATCTCCCCGGACTGAGCGTCGCTCTACCTGCCGCCCCCACCTCCCCCGTCCATTTTCTTATCTGTTGTTTGCAGACCATGCTCTCATACTTAGGATCAGGAGCTCTCTGTGAGACCCCATCATCTCGTCCGGTCCGGCTCCATCACCTCAGCCTACACCCAACGCACACTTGTGGTTTCAGAGCTCAGTGAAGCAGAGCACAGCGAATGACAAGCATCCATTGCTCAAGGACTTCACTCAAAAATGTGTGTGTGTCTGTGTGTGTGTGTGTGTGTGTGTGTGTGTGTGTGTGTGTGTGTTTGCGTGGGACTGTGTGTGTGCTTGGGTGTGTGCAGGTTTGTGAGTGCGTGGGGTTGGGCGTGGCTGGGTGGTTTTTGGAAACAGATGACGGTTGTGTTATGATTTTTAATGAGGCAATAGCCCAATTAGTATGCAGCTGCCGCCCGCGTAGCGAAAGCCGTCCCTGTGGCTATTGATGTCATCCCTTGATCATATTTTACTGCTGCTTCCAATATCCGCCGCTTTATGACGCTGTGTTTTCATCTTGTGTCTAGTTGTGTGTGTGTGTGTGTGTGTTTGTGCACAACCCTGGATGAGCTTGCATGTGCAAATATAGACAGTTCAAATATATTCCGCTGTTGTTGCGTTTTTTCTTTGTACATGTCCATTATTGGCTGTGGGGTGTTTATTTGTGTGTGTGTGTTTGTGTGTGTGTGTGTGTGTGTGTGTGTGTGTGTAGCCTGAGATTGTCCGTCTCCTTTGTTGCACATCTGTGTCATCTTGTTTGAGTCTCATTCTTATTATGTGTGTCCTCTGCCGCTGATCTGGTCACCGGGGCCATCGGCTCCAATCGCAGGATTCAATCGGGGCTGCATGGAGTAATGAAAGACCCAGGACAGATTGAGCAGCGTGCTCTTTGTGTGAGAGCTAATTGGTTTGCACCACATCCCTCCTGAAGCAGTAGAGAGGTGGCGAGGGAAGGAAGGGCAAGACGCATTACAGACTGGCAGAGAGAGAGTGAGAATAGGGACGGGAAGCGAAAGAGAGAGAGAGAGAGAATTTAAATTTGTGCACAGGGGTGTCTGATTTGAGTGACGTATAGTTTATACCCGGTAGAAGTATAAGAAGAAATGCATTTTGGAAGTTTCAGACGGGTGGTCGATTATTTACGTTGATATTGTATATGTTGTGTCAAGGTAGAAGTTGAGTTCTAATCAATCTTGTTGATTTCATTTCTCTGCCGTACTCAATATTTTTCCATTTAATCGTTTCAAATACACTGCATAGTTGTAATGCTCCATGATTTGACCACATTATCCAAAAGAAGAGACAGACCAAATAGATTATGCTCAATGATACCAAGTATCACAACAAAAAAAGTTCTACCTATCGATATCATATGAACAGTACAAAAGTATATATATTTAATCCATTATGATTATATACATCCATTTACTGTAGATATAAAGCACCAATGCATGCATGGTTAATAAGACAGGGGCTATTGAGACACAGCTTCTCCAAGATGGTGGCCGGAATGACAAACGACCAATGAGGGTGCACAGCGGGAGTAAGAGGGGGCTGTGGGGGGCTGTCATGGCACTGGGAACAGGGTTGAGTGGAAATAGAGAGCGTTGTGATTGGTGGAGTAATTTTATGTCAAGCCACACGGCAGCGGGTACATTGGGAGTGGCACGGAGAGAATTAGTTCCCAATTGAATTGCGGACCACTGTGACAAGCCAGCATTGATTAGGTTCATGGGCTATAGGGAAGGTTCAAAAACATGAACTGTACACAGAATTCGAAACCATGATAGTTTTCTTCTCAATTTTGTGTCTGGGGAAAGGAGAGTTATTACAATATTTATACTTTCATCGAACCAACATTTTAGAGTCTTCAGACTTCTGCAAAATTCTGACTGTAGTATTTTGGGATTTCAGCTAAGACGCTATGTTCTGAAATGCGTTTGACTTTGGCTTATTCGATTATGCTTTCTGATGTTTATTCAGTCTCTTTCACTCTTTCACTGCTCTCCTTCCTTTCAATATGTAGCAATGGTCTTTTTCCATGGCACCTCGGACCATTCTGAACGTCTATTCATTGAACCTATTATTTTCCTGAGTGTGCGTGCGTGCATGAGTGCGTGCGTGTGTGTGTGTATCTGTTTTATGCAGGGGTATTGGTATTAATTTTTTCGATTGCTTTGCATTTCTATTTTTAGGCCGTTTATTATTGCAGCTAAAAATGATTCTGGGTGGCCTGGGAGGGGGGGCTGGATTATTTCATGCACTGATTACAGATACATTTCACTGCTTCCCCGCCTGTCAAAAAGTATCACACTGATCCTGGTAACACAGGGTGACACTCCAAAAGAGGAAAGGGACAGAGCATGCATGATGGGTTTAGGAAGGAGAAGTAGATAAAAGAATGCAGAGGCTGTCCTAGTGTCGCTTCTCTTTCACCCATCCAAAATAACCTACTGCCTTTCCATCCCCCACCAAGCACTTCTTTCATAGATCCATGTGATGTTAATGCTATAAGATCAATCACAAGCCAGACGATCGGTCTCAATGTTAACCTCAGCCTCTACCTTGACAGCAAAATGCTTCTTAATTGGATTCCTACACAGGGACAGGCATCGAGTGCAGGTGGCCACTGTAGCTGTGACAGTGTGTTTGTTCGCGCTTCAGGGTCACTATCCACCATGGTATTATTTTTCAAATTTGTCATTATTTTTATGTTGATTTGAATATTTTTTGCTATGAATGTGCACAACACACATACACACACACACACACACACACACACACACACACACTGATGCAGGCTGCAAATGGCTGCTCTTGACAAGGGAACAGATTCCCCTATGGGACTACGATAAGCGGATTGAAAGTCAGCTATTAAATGGATGCTGCAGCTAGTGGGGCCCAGCCATAGCAGTGTGTCATTACAGATAAATTGTTTATTGTTCTAGGTTATCGTCAGCCAGAGCTCCGGGGACTATACCATTTCATTTAACTGTTTTCATGCGCCAGACATTCCAGCACTTGACGGTTTTTCCACATATAGTCCAAATGTGGGAAAAAGGATTCCAAGATGGTGTGTTGTAAGATGGTTTTGTTAATATATGTGGTTTTTGTCCATCTTGTTCTGTCTGGTAATTTCCCGCTTGCAATGCTTAGATCATGCCATTTCTAGATTTGTGTGGTTCTGAATACATTCACATTTCTTTCTTATTCTAAGGATTTAGGGGTTTGGGTTATTGTGAGATCAAATGTTAACATATTTAAATGTCTTATTGAGATTTCTTTCTCTTTTATTTACAAACTCATTGATACTGGAACTGAATACTATTCATCAATACCCCTTACTTCTATACAGTCAGTACAGTAGAGTTAAAAAGACGAAAAGTCATGTTTGATGCATGCACATTGTTTGACAGTATGCATGCTTTTGAACTGTGCGACCCACATTATAATGATTGCTTAAACTGAAATGTCAAACTGGCAACAGTTCTTAGAGGGATCTACATAAGAAACAACTAGGGCCCGACCGATATTGATTTTTGAGTGCCGATGCCGATTATTTTCAGAGAAAAACTACGATTACGATTTAATCGGCCGATTAAAAAAATAAAAAATAAAAAATAAAAAACATAAAACGTAGTTTTTGATACCTTAAATATACTTTAAACACTTTTGACGAATATGTGAATTGAATGCAAAATCTTTGAGTGTTTTAGAATACATTTACAGTCAAAAATGAGTGTAATGTAAAATGTAAAATAAATAAATAACTCCCAATGTGCTGCGCTCGTGAGCAGTGACTAACACGTGCGTGCTGAGCAGTATGGTCTCACCGTTAGAGTCTACAGTATAACAAATTAACATGGCCTGGGACCTAAAGAAAAACAGGCACAACATGCTCAAACAACGCGTCTTGTGTACATTGGTGAGGTGAGCGCGCAGCTGCCTGAGCGAGCGTGCTTTCATGTTGTACGGTAAAATTCAATCTCCTCTTTTTTACTCCAGCTAAAGTTGTTAGTTAGCAAGGCGATTAGGAGCGCAATCTGCAGGATACTAATCGCAATAACATTTATAAAATAAAAAAAAAATATATAAAAAAAAAAAAAAAAAGGTTGTAATCGGCGTCTTTTTGGCCGATGCCGATTATTTTCAAAAAGGCTATAATCGGCCGATTAAATCGGCAGGCCGATAAATCGGTCGGGCCCTAGAAACAACGCACATTATTTCCCCTTCTCTAACCTCACAAGGCGGGCTGTTTGATATTGCGCATCCCTTTGATCTCGGAGAGAGCCCTTCCTGGTGATTGAGTGGCAGTCCGTAGACCCTTTCCCATTTGGGTTCTTCATCGATTTCTAAGAAAAGACGCATTCGCACCATTGTCCTTTACAAAACATGTACTCTGGTTTCCGTGGCAACGGGCAACGGAGCTGGACGTGAACCCTCGGCGGGGGGAATCCTTTGTTGCCGCGCACGGTGGCGTGCTGGTTTTGATCCTTCCCTGGCGTAGGAGCAGAGTGTAGTAGGGCACAGGGTTGGTAAAGCTAAGCTTAGTTTCCTTCCTCTGTACTAGTCTGTTTTCATGCCAGGGGTTTTGGTGTTAACGGTCCTCCTGTCATCAAAAGAAGAACAAAACAGAGAAATATTGCACATATTTAACACCTTATCAGTTCTGGTATCCATTGTTGCGGAACCTGTCACACCTGCCTGGCTCTGCAGAGGAGGAGAGGCAAAAGAAATACCAGCCTCAGACTCTGGTTCTACAATCTATTTGTGTTTGTTTGTCTGGCTGTCCTTGTTTCATAAATAAACATGCCTTGATATTTGACAAAGCAAATCTCACAACCAGCTCCTCTTAATTAATTGCTCTGTTTTTTATAAAGCTACAAAATCTGCAATGTGTGTGTGTGTGTGTGTGTGTGTGTGTGTGTGTGTGTGTGTGTGTGTGTGTGTGTGTGTGTGTGTGTGTGTGTGTGTGTGTGTGTGTGTGTGTGTGTGTGTGTGTGTGTGCGTGCGTGTGTGTGCGTTTATGTCTGCGTGTTTGTGTGTGTTCCCATGTAGCTGTGAGGGTGTAAGATTGATTCCAGAGTCAGCAATGCTTAATCTCCCTTTAAAATTGGGTATTGGACAGAAAGCTTATCTCAGCAGCCAGAGAGAGAGAGAGAGGAGCAGTAGCGGAGGAGGGAGCGGACAGGAGGGGGAAGAGGCAGAAAGCATTGAAATGGAAAAGGTTGAAGGCAAATGCGTCAGTTTTTCGCCCGGCACATCCACTCTTTATTTAGATGGTTTTTCTGGAAGACAGAGAAAGCGCCTCTGTGTGCAACATTTAGGAACCGCTGCGGGGGAAATTATATCAGCTGCTTCTTTTAATTATCGTTATGCCTTCTTGGGCGTCTTGCCACCATAGTGATCATGAGGCAGAGTTAAACGGCCCGGTTGACGTGATAGACTTCCAGTGGAGTGTTTGCTCGCCATGCTGGCTAGCGGCTGTGCAGGTCGTGGTGTGCTACGCCTTAGAACTATTGGAACAGTGTTTGATTGCCCGTATGTTGTTTTATGTTTTCCTTATGATGAGACAATAATCAACCATGTGGTGGAGTTGGAGTGATAGTCACACTGATCCGATCTTCCACGTTGAACATACACTCAAGCCGCGACGTAACCCGTCTTGTTGGTCCACAAAATGATGGCTTCGTTATTCCCGGGAGCCAGTTAAAATGTTGCCTTGAGTTTGAGTTTCTCACCGTCAGTTCAGGGCAAAAGGAAAATAAAATACTGGTCCAACCTGTCGAACAAAGGAGCTCTGAAAAGAGGCGATAATTGCAGTACTCTTAAGACACACTCCCAGAGCCTCTTCAAATACACCACATGATTCGAGCTGATCCAAACGCTGGCCAATTACGGGCATGAAATAGGGAGAATTGTGCGTGAACTGTCCTTCATTATTCAGTCTAAGCCAAGCTTAGCGCTGTGGTTCGGCAGAAACCAGATTGACTACCTGCTGCTATGTTAGTGCAGGTCTTGGTTGACACACACAGAGGATTTAGCCGTCTTGCACACACGTCTGCCTGCCTATGAGCAGCCAACGCATCCGCGTCGGCCGCTCATATTGTGCGTATGTTGGGAGGGAGCAGATGCACATTTGCGAGAGAAGCCTGTGTGTGCAGTGTCCTGTCTAAATAGACACAGGAGACAATGGAAATATTCTGAAGCAATTAGCAGGTCATTTCTAAAACCGTTTGGTTCGATGACAGACTAAGATAGGGTCATATAGGTGCAATGTCAAGGTCCTTTTTCATGTTGTGAGGTAGAACACGCTTATCGACGTGTGACCTATTTCATGCAAAGGTTAATGTTCCTAAAGGAAATTATTGTTCATGTGCAAATGTTTATTCATAAATGAAAAAACAAGATTCATGAAATAAATCCTACCTTGACTCTTATTGCCTGTGTCCGGATTTCTATTGAACCGGGCGGTTTTGCTGGGAAAATTAAGAAGGTGACTTTGTAGGGTGGATAATGGCAATTATGCCTGTTCTTTCATAACTTTTAAATTTGTACGTGGTTTAAATATGATCCTAACTAACATTCTCTGCATTCCAGTGCTCTGAATGCCAAATCTTGAGCAGGCTGCAGTTCACGTACCAGCCAAAGGGGCCAGTAATGAGAAGGAAATTCAGATTCTTGCGCATAACATTTTAAACGGTTTCAGGCCATAGTGGCTGGGCTGTGAATACCAGTCGAAAAAGGTTAGATTAGTTTCCCAATATCTTCATCCTACCTGTGGGCATGCTTGAGCTTATGAAAAGCATATTCTGAATAGTGACAGTAGATGGTGTCTATACATTAGGGAAAGCCAATGGATCAGATTAGTATTCAATATTTTTATCGTACTTTCAAATTTTAGCTCTGTAAGAAGCTGTATCTTGACGTCCTGTTACAATTTTCTACAGGCTTCCGGTGAACTGAACAGCTTCTTGAACTACACACACACAACACCCCAAGAGCTAACTATCTCCTCTCCCCGGTTTTTATTTGTCTTTCAGCTTCTCTTGTTCTTCTCCAGGCTGTTGGCAGGTTGGAAAACGGCTAAGAGGCTGTTATTCCGCAGTCGTAAACAAAGGGAGGAGGGGAAGAGACAGAGGGCCGCTGGGCTTGTGTGGTGGTTCTTGGGAGCCAATGCGAGCTCGACTGACGTCAATGCCGCCCTGTTTGGTGCATTCATTGTGGAATAGCCTGAAAACACATGTGCATGCCAACAGATAGAGAGACACACTCACACTCACTCCCTCACTCCCATACACACGCATACTCAAACTCAGAAACACACACCACCAAACTAACCAAAACCCCCTAACGTTACTACGCTGTCTACCAGGGCATTTGGGTTTGAACTTTGAAGTTTGTAATTCTCTAGGCTGGGCTGTAATGAGAAGAACCCACCTGTCCCCCCCCCCTTCAGTGCCCTTTAACAAGCTGTTGTCCTCCGCTCTTGCATCACGCCCTTTGTAGGTGATGAGCTGTTTGATGTTAATAAATCACTAGCAGGGAATCCATTCCCTCCACACACACACCGGGCTCATTAGACACGGCCAACCAGTGGGAGAGCCGTCCTAGGCGAGCGTGCACACATCCACAGCAGAACAAGGGGTTTAATCATGCAGCATTTCAGACTCGGGCCGACGGGGCCGAGGGGATAGCAGACAGATAGACGGACAGACAGACAGATAGACGGCGACACGCACGCGCGCAGACAAATGCACGCACACACACACACACACACACACACACACACACACACACACACACACACACACACACACACACACACGCACACACAGCTCTCTGTGCCATCAGCGTCCCCCGGTGGAGCTGCGCTGACTGTGACTCAATGTGTTCATGGAGGGGTCATATGAGGGCCAAAAGCCGGGTGAGTTACAACACCTTATAATGGGGTTTTCCCGCTCAACGCGAGATTGAGGTTTCACAATTTCACACAACCTCGGAAAAGGATTTGGCATAAATCTCCCAAACACCTATCTAAGAATCTCTTGAATGGTGACGAAAGATATGCCCTAGTATCCCATCATGTCCTACTATGCTTATCCTGCTATGAGGTATTTAACTTTGCATGGCAATGATCCCGAGAAGGAATACAATGGAATAAAGATGACCAGACATTTCAAATTACATTGACTCTCAAATGTACAGCTGGATACTAGTGTAGTGCCACAGAGGTGTCTCCCAGCCAAAAGGTACCGACTTCTATCCCCTTTTGCCCGCAGCCTACCTGTAGGCCTACTGCTCCATCAACAAAGTTGTCTGGGCTATCTGTAAGTGTGGATTAAAGTGTCGGACAAATGACTCCATTGTAACATAAGGAGAAAACGCAAGGTTGGGTAGCTTTTGAAAGATTTAACGGTGCGGCCCTGGGAACCGGACTCCGCATTAAGGTAATGGGCCGCTCAGCACATGTGAGTGACTAAGCTCCAGATATTAAGGCCCTCCTCTGGTGAACAACAACAACTACTCTACCCCACAGGGACCTCGCCGGCCACATGAATGGTGAAATGGCACCGTGTTTTCACTATGTACGATATATGCTATTACTATTTTTGTTGAGCGCTCACAAAGTGCACACAAATGACCAATAGACGCCTGCAGGGAGAGCACTTGGATGTATGTTTGCTAAAGACTTTTTTCCATTCGATGTATGCTGCATTCGGCACTCAGGATCTCATCCCCGTTGAGATTCCACTCGCTTGATCGATAGAGAACCTGATGGATGATACAGAACAGAGCATGACAGAATATCGCTTGTGCAATTAAATTCCTGTTTAACTGAGCGCGTAACAGTTTTCATAATGATTACAACATTTGTTAAAGTTTGTTGAACACTTATTGTCACCAGGACACCATCTGCACTGTTTAGCGGTGTTAAGGCACTTGAATCTGTGAGGCTTTTTTTTGTTGTTAAGTTTGGGGAAATATGTGTGGTTCAGTTGATCATTTATTCCCGTGTCTGGCTGCCTGCCTGCCCGCTCTGAACATTTATTTTCTATCTATCCATCTGTCTACGAATGTCTCGTCCTTGTGTATCTATATTCATGTTGACCTGTTTGCATCTGTTAATCAAAGGGCTTCACTCTCTCTCTCACTCTCTCTCTTTCTCTTTCTCTCCGTCTCTTTTTAAAATTGTCCTCCCTTTTTTGTCTTACAATTTGACCCCCACCTTGTGTGAGCCCCTGAACGATAGCCTGTGCCTCCCCCTCTTCCCCTGGCGGTGGCTGGTGGGCCGACCTCTACCAATGCCCTCGCCAGCCCGCCAAAGGGAGACAAGGGTGGGCAGCGTCAGGGCCTATTTCTCAGATCAGTTTTCCCTCCAGTGCTGTGTTTTGTTATGCTCAACTTGTGTGTGTGTGTGTGTGTGTGTGTGTGTGTGTGTGTGTGTGTGTGTGTGTGTGTGTGTGTGTGTGTGTGTGTGTGTGTGTGTGTGTGTGTGTGTGTGTGTGTGTGTGGCAGAAAGAGTGAGTTCATGTTCAACTGATTGCTGGGGTTGTGCACAGGAAGCCCCTCGCCTTGTTTACCTCAAATTACATCTCCTGTTGTCAATACCAGATTAACCTGTTAACCTCTCTCTCTCTCTGTCTCTGTCTCTGTCTCTGTCTCTGTCTCTCTCTCTCTCTCTCTCTCTCTCTCTCTCTCTCTCTCTCTCTCTCTCTCTCTCTGTCTCTGTCTCTGTCTCTGTCCCTCCCTCTAGGTAAGTGACCCGACTGCCCGAGTTTTGCCTGAATATATCAGATGCTTCGTAGAGGTAACACTTGACCATGGCAAATTAAGGCTATTTCCCACACAACGAGGATTAGCCTGTTTTGTCCCAAGCCAATATCATTCTTCCGAAATAAAAACAAAAAACAAAAGCACATTCAAAGCAAGTCCAGGGACTGCCATGTCCTGTAGAGTCCAACACAGATGTTGTGGGATGGATATATGTTGGATGAAAGGATGTTGGCACCACATAGACTCAGCAGCTCTCTCACTTGTTTGAAATGTGCTTTTGGACACCGGAGGTCCAAGGCACCTGAGCGAAGCAACATCACGGCACCGCTTTATCCTGTTGTTTGCTAACAACGGGGTAAAAAAACATTGAGAAAAGGGTTCTCTATCTCTTTTTTCTATAATTTAGCACATAAAGCAGTTTGCTGATTTTATTAGGTTTATGTACTCTCATGATTGAAGCATTTTTTGTGTTGTATCTTCATGATGGAATGCACTTCAACCAACACAATGCTAGTCGATTTGGTCCAAGGCATCAGCGAATAAATATAATGCAATGGTTTACATCTGCAGTAATTCACAGAACAAAATGGTGCAAGGGTACAAACGCATTTGACTATCAATTCCGTTGTCGACACAATGCATTATTGGATGTTGTATGCAAGAACTCCCAATTCCCAGCTACATGGTGGGAACAAGCGATATGCTGGCTGCAAGACCTTCACGTTTTGTTGCATGAAGCGTTTCTCTTTCCACCACGCTCAATATTTACACTACTAACTAGATATGACAAACGTTTCCCTTGCCACTTTGCAAGTAATTAAGGAGGGTCCCACATGACCTAGTTAAGCGGTGAAGGTTGGCCTTGTTTATGGGAGACAAACGGTGGTGGATAATTAGTTCCATTAGTTCCAACTTGTGATCTGCTGACAAACAATGAACTGGCACACAGGAAGTGCAAGAATGTGAAGGACATAAAAGTCAGACGAAGCAGCATATATAGGGAGATGCATTATGAATTGCCGAATAAACTTTCAGAGGATAAATACAATGTGAAAACTATTGCCAACCACACGGTATCTCTAGTCTACAGGTGGACTGGCAGGTGCACTTGCATTCATTTCTCCCTGCGATGTGAGTCCAACACCACATACGGCAAATCTGTTTATCTCATTCGGTAATGTAAAGGGTCAAGGGTCGGCGCTAATTAATTTTTTTGAGAGAAGAGGACTCGGCTGCAATCTGTCTCGGTCTCCAGGTTCCCAGATGGCAGGGGTTCTGCACACACCCTAATTCAGCTATTGATAACCGCTTTTCTTCACTAGCTAACTAAACAGAGAAATGGACACCTATTAATAGCAACTGATAGTTAATGTTTCAGCTTTGACAGGATTTCGAAACAGATAGTAGTTGTTTCTATCTTTCCGTTAATCTTTTTTCAAGATTGATTATTTCACAGCATTAGCATTGAGGAAAAAAAAAGTCTATGCAGTATTGCTTCGATCATCAACTATGTACTGCAATGATGCCAAGACGAAAATGGTGTTTGTGGGGGGGAGGAGAAAATATGATTGCCTTTCAGGCTGCGAGACGCCTTCTGATGTAAGTGCATGGGAGTGGTCCCTTTTGAGTGCGTCAGCATGAAGGGGTGCCAATTGCTGCAGGGAGCCGTGTGTGTGTGTGTGTGTGTGTGTGTGTGTGTGTGTGTGTGTGTGTGTGTGTGTGTGTGTGTGTGTGTGTGTGTGTGTGTGTGTGTGTGTGTGTGTGTGTGTGTGTGTGTGTGTGTGTGTGTTGTGTGAACGTGTTTTTGGCTGTATGTGTATGATTTTGAGACTTGTGTTGACTAGGAGTTCCCTTCTGGCAGATCCCTTGTTGCTCCTGGCTGTTATGAAATTGTTTTTAATGCGTTCCCTTACGGCTCAACGCAAGGCTGTGCAACGCAACGCCTGCGTGCCCTGTCTAGCAGGGGTGTATGAGAATGAGCCACAGTTTTCAGAGAGTCTGGATAATTAGTTTTGGTGGCGTATAATTTGTATGCATAGGGTGCTTATGTATTCCCCACTATGGCACAGCAGTGCAGCAACTTCAAGAGATTCTGCGTCTGCATTTTTTCTCATTCTTTTCCTTATTTTGCATTATTTTCCATTTTATCCATTACATTTTCTCTCTCTCTTTCACTCCATGTCCCTTGTTCATTAATTCCATCTTTATGTACCTTTCAAAGCTTCAATCAATTTATATTTAAGATTTCTATTCCGCGATTTCCTGAATCCTTTTGTAACAGTAACTGATATAAGCCATTGACAACAACCAATCGTTAATTAGCCCAAACTGTGTGAAGTTCAATGCACACATGCTGTGTGAGTTGTACTCAATATGGGTGTTTTAATCAGATTCAAATAAAACCGCAATAATGGGTAGAACCTTTATAGTGTTTACACTGTACATTTAAAATGATGGGAAACAGAATTCCATAATTGACCTATAGGAGGTCGAGACTCATCAGGAGAAATGGTGGGCTGCCATCATGATTCCTTTCTATAGCTTATACAGACAGGGGATGCCAAACCTCTCTGCCCAGAGCAGTCAGGGTAAGGCGTCTTACTAAGACAGACCTTGACACTCGCTAGGAGGAGCCAGGGATCGAACCGGCAACTTTCAGGTTACCAGCAAACCCGCTATTATAATTATGTTATAAGGGTGGTTATCGTGGTAGAACGCTCCCAATTGACTACAGGAAAGCATTAACCCTACACATCTTCCATCGCAGACGGAAAACAAATCGATTCAGACTCCATCTTCGCCAATGAAATGGAAAAAAACTTATATTAATTGTACCTCTTGTTTCTAAAATGTAGCACTTGAAGCAGTTTGCGTATTTAATTCATTTAATGTACTTGCATGATTGTCATAATGGTCGAATGCATGTAAAGGCCTCAGCTAAATAAATGTAAGGTAATTAAGGTTTACTCAGGTGTGCATCAGAAAATGCATCAGAAAATGATGTTTCATGAAATCTGATGCAGTCTTACGTATCGACTAGTTTGAGTTCCTTCTGTTCCTCCATGCAGATCTAATGGATGAGGTCTATTTCCCCTCCAGGCTAGGTAGCCAAGCAGGAAACCAATCACCTTTCACACACTCTGCCAAGCAAGGCCACTCACATTACACATCGGTGCCTTTTGACTGCGTTTCTGACTTTGAGGAAGTACGAACTACACAAAACAGCGATTGGGGCCTGGAATGCAGAATACACCCCTAGATTCCTGAGCTGTTCCAAGACTTCCAAGAGTTGATTAGCAGACTTTGATTTGTAGTCTTTATACTACTAATATACCTTTTGACATCTTCCTGACAAGATATTTGGTAGTGTCGTTGTGTTTTGAATACATCCCTTTTTCATTTGTTTTGGTTATTTGCTTTTAGATCCTCACTTTCAGATTTACCGACATTTACTATACCTTTTTTTAGATTAATTGAGAACAAAAATGTATGTAAGAGCTGTTTCCAGATCAAGTCATTCTCCTCTTACATTACTTCTAAGTTAATTATCTGCAGTACAATTATTTATAAAACATTAAGTTGTTTGATTAAAAACATTAACATCCAAAGAGATTACTTCCTTTACACAGACGCATACGCACGTACACTCTCTCTTTCACTCTCACTCACTCACATACACAGACACATAAACACAGACATACACACACTTGCTAATAGTAATCAGCTCTTATGATGTCGGGGGGAAAGTTGCTTTTCATGCTGTCAGTAATGCACTGTAAATTGTACTCTGCACCACTTTATGCTTATTCATAATGTGTCCTATTGACCTATTGCCTTTTAAATCCAGCAGATTTAAAAACTGTGTTTAGTTAGTTGGTGAGCTGGGAAAGAGAGTGTCACCTCTAGCTAACAAATGATTTTTCCACTGTACAATAATTAATCTCCCCTTGACTTAAATGGAGCAAGTTGAAACTCTTCATCAGGAAGACATAGAAGTCTTAAAAAGCCATTTTCCCCGCCCATCCACGAAGAGCGTCTGAAGCATTTTAGCCAATAAAACATTTACTGAAACCGCCTGCATCTCTCTTTTGCTCTCCTTTCGTTTGGCCTCCTCTCCTGCCCCCTTCTCTCCTTCTTTATTCTCTTCAAATTTCTTCCCTTTAATTCTCCGCTATTCCCTTCTTAATTTTCCATTATTCCAACCTCTCCTTTTTTGTGTTGTTTTCTATTCCCGTCTTCCCCTTCCTCTCCTCCCCTCATCTCTTCGTTCTTTTCATCTTATCAGTAACCCTTCATTTTCCTCCCCTCGCTTCTCTTATCCTTTTCTCTGAAAAGGATCGCCTCACCGCCCCTCTCTCTCTCTCTCTCTCTCTCTCTCTCTCGCTCTCGCTCTCGCTCTCTCTCTCGCTCTCTCTTTGTGTTCTTCTCTTCGTGTCTCTCTTACATAATCACTGTAAAGTCCGACACATTTATCAGACGGCCTATACCTCTCCATCTCCTCGGAGGATAATGGAGGTGATGTCAGACCTTCCCCTTGGCTCTACAGTGAAGGATGCCGCGGTTTCTCTTACATGTTGTGTCTGGTCCGGTCCTTGTACCGTTCCATCCGTCTCCTTCCATGCATGCATGTCTCTAACCTCGGGTCAGAGCCCCCTCCCGCCCATGGAGACCACCAGTGGGCTGACAGAGGTCGTGTTTGTAGCGGTTGGAGTGCGAACGAATGGGGCCAGGGGGGCGTTGACGGATAGACTTTTAAATGTCACGATAGCCATGACAACAGACCGCAGGGGTGACGGGTACATCTCTGTCTGCTGCCCGGCGCCCCCCCACGTCCGTAGCATTCATTCTCCATGTGCAACCAAGCGGAAGACATGCCTGTTTGTGAAGCCCTGTTTGCGAAAGAGACCAAGATGTAGTTCCTCCGAAGGCCGATATTGGTTGGATGCGCAATATATATCTTAATTATCTGGGAAGGAACTGCGTTGCTTTGATTCAGTACCCAGCCGTGCAACAGTTTGTCTTCGCTCTACAGAGATTATGTCGCAGACTGAAACCAGAGCGCAAGATCATTTTTACTGTCTGGTGGCCTCCTGCTAACCTGTAATTAGTTTAACAGTTTAATGTTGTTAAAGCTCCACCCTCGCAATTCCCTCCAACACGCGGGGCCTTTTCATCATTCATATGGCCAAAAAAAAATAAAAATGTGGTTCCTGTTGGTTGTCAGTTGAGGTCATGGGTAGGTAGGGAATTTATTTAATTTTTTTATTTTATTTTTTCCAGCGGCAGCGAATGATAGGTAGGTTGTTTTCATTTAAAAACGCGAAAATTCGCTCATCCTTGTACAGAATGAAGAGGTGCTGTACCAAAACGTAATTATAGAGGTGCTGTACCAAAACGTAATTACATAAAAAAAAGAAAATTTTTTTATTTTTTTTTATTTTTTATAAAACTCATAAAATAATTTGGGTCGCACATAAATTGACAGGGTCGGTCGGAAACCGGAACCAAACAATATTTTTTTTAGGCCTATCCCTTAATAGTATTAGGTCAAACAAAACACTGAAACCCGGTACAAATGTGTCCTGCGGTTAGTTGCTATTATGCAAATATGTCTCTTATTCACCTCTCTATTGTCATAACAATGAGAAAATTAAATGCTATCTGCTAAGGTTTAAGTCGCCATCTTGCCCAATACGTTCTTTTTCTTATTGGATTATGCCTCTCTTTGTATTGATAACATACTTCTGTATATTATGTCTATTTTTAGGAGATCATTATATTTTTCCTTATTTTCCTATTTCTTTAATTGTTTGCTTTTGTCTCACTTGCTTCACTTGTTCACACGTTTAGGGCTAAGGCAGTCAGGTGAGCAGGGAGCCATCATTGTTTCAAACCCAGGACTAGAGTTCCGCCCGTCAGAATGCAATGACCTGTGCGGCTAAAGAGCCTTTGAGCAATACACCACGCCTCCCTGAGCAGACCCAACATGCTCCTTGCTCCGGAAATGGATTTCGTGAATACTGACGTTGAGATTGTGTGTCGCTAAGCAACCGGACTCTTGCCAGTATCAATCATTTGGCTCGTCGAGGTGGCTGTCCTATAAAAAGATGTACAAGGAAAGCCAAGCCTTGTGGAAAAATTACTTTGCTATGCAGTCCAAGAAAGAAGCCAAGACCGACTCTATTTCCGAGAGCAAAGAGATTGACATTGATGAGTAGCAGTCTTTAGGTTCAGAGAGTGCGGCACCCGACCACATCTGTAAGAAGAACCAGATGCCTGAGTGTGAATTACACCACAAACACAATTTGTAAAAGGCCTCAAAATTATTTATGGCCATTAAGGAAAGAAACCTGTTGAGCTACTAAAAGGTCCCCAGGCCTTTGAGAGATTAGCCCTCGTTCTGGTTCAGATAAAAGAGCAGTCACCAAAATAACATAATCCACTTTTTGCGGCAACAAATGATATACCAAATGATCAAAATGTACAAATTTCAAATTGACAATCTGGCTTTATACATTTCTATAACATGTATTATATAAGACGTCGAGCTGAACTCACTGATGGTGCTGTATTTTAGTGATTGTATGTTCATTTTTCAATTCTACAGCTAAATATTGATCTCAATATTTACATCTCAACCACAAAGAATGGGAACAGCGAGAAATATGACATGTCAATCAGCTGGCACAGAATATAGGAATACTTGGTATACCATACATGTATTCTAGGTGTAGTAAAATGCACCAGATTTGAGTCACTTATTTAAAAAACTGAGGCTGTTCTTTGTAATGGATCACAGGAATGATGCGTGCTTTTGTTACACAATGCATTATCTTCTCATCGTCGTATATTTAAGTCTCATTACATCCTAGTCAAGCCTACCCCATCAATTTCTGACCTTTGCTAATTCCTCCCTCCCCGGGGGGTCATCTACGGGTCACATCCTCTCCCTCCAGGCATGGCTACTCGCACCCAGACATAGAGCCCATCCATCTAGTGCAGTGATTGTGTCTCCCAGTTGTGGAGGCAGTACAGAGGGAGATGAGGGGGGGGGGCAGCAGGGGGGAGTGTGCCAGGCAAGAGCCGAGGCTGCCACAATGACACAACACTGGTGCATTGCAGAACAAGTCTATTTTTGGCGAGGGGGGGAGCAGCAGAGCTGACACGTTGGCTATAGGAGTCAGGGAAAAGGGGCTGAATTTGTCAGCTGGGTGATAGTGAAAGTCTCGGACAGATTGGCTTATCGTGTTGTAGGAAGCGGCACTCAGCCCCATCCCGGAGTTCAGGGGTTCATGCACAATGTGATGGGTGCTAGGGAGTCCCTTTGTCTCAGTTATAATTCATGTGTTCTATTATTATTATTTTTTTCTTTAACTACCAATTTTTAAACGGTGTGCAACGTTGAATGAATATAAAGACAGCAATGATAAACACATTATAGTTATCACATCACGGGTACATCCGAAAGTCAGAGAAAACAAGGATTTTTAAATTATTGGGACAAATCCCAATAATTTATATAGAGCTTTGTTGTATGAGGCAAATAAATGACATATCGCCTTTGTATATGTACCACAACCAACCAATATGAGTTACCCAAAGGAATACTTCAGCTTTAAACACTTTATCATTCTCTTAAAACATTTTACATTCATTCACTATTCATTCCAGGATAAATTTTTCCAATAGGGCTGATATTGTACGGGGCCCTATTATGCCATTTTTTACTGTTTATTATTTAATTTGTTTGACCTCATAGAATTGATTTACCACAATAAAGGGTTGTCTAGCGCATTATTTCTTCTCCTACTTTTATGAGTATTACAACCCCTATGTGAAACAATCAATTCAGGCAATCTGTCACTCTGCCTACTATGGCTTCGGTGCTACCTTACCAATTATATATTATAACTCACAGATATATTATAACTCACCAATTATATATTATAACTCACCTTACCAATTATATATATATATATATATATATATATATATATAATTTATGTATAATTTATATATAATTTATATATAATATATAAATAGTATTATGTCTTTCTGTCCATCTACTTCTCTACTCAAACTCGATTTTGCAATCTGATCCATTCCCCCCGACCCCAGCGTGTCCAGTAACACAGCAAAAGTTGATGACGCTCTCCCATTGACTCCCAGCAAAAGTACATGCTTACGTCACCATGTACCGGAAGTAAAAGAAAGCCGCGGAGAGAATCCCAACGAGCCGTTTCTAGGCAGCTCGGTAACAGTGATTTGCGGTAGTCATTTACTCCCCCTTTGGGAATTTTATGGTATTGTAACTTTGCCAACCATTTATATACCCCAAAACATATGTAAAGCGCAATAGGAGAAGGAAAAAATGGAAAAGCATAATAGGACCCCTTTAAGCGTTATTTGCAATTTTTCAATTGCTGTCTTGTCAGGCTTACTGTGATTTGCACCAGTGTGCTATTTTCCTACGTGGACCATGATTAGTTCTCACTAGCCCCTTTCAACATTAGGAGGCCACATTCTATAAACGGTACATTTAGAAATGGAATAAATTAATCACATGTATTATAACGATATGCATAGCAGGCTCCATTATAATTGTGAATGCTTGCTAGTCCTTTGACAGCCTCCTACTATGATACAACATGCCACACGGGCGATACAATTCTGACCATCCCTTCTTGTCGAAAGTCGCGGCTCTCGGAATTCAATCGTGTACCCCATGCTCTCTGAGAAAAAGACACAAACCGAGACCTTCCACAGGGTTGAAGACAATACTTTGGTGAACATTTCGGTATGCAGCTATCGCTCTGACCAGCAAGTTTATGCTCAGGGAAACAAAGGGACCTCCAATGAATCGCTGCCCGACGGGGTCGGGGGCTGCAAGTCGAGACGTAGACGCCTTGGCCGCATCGGGGCTCCCCGTCTCCAGGACAGACCAAACCTGCGGGGTTGCCGGGGACTACCAGGCCGTTTCCTCTTGGAACGAGGCCTTGCCTTGGCAGCTCTTCGGAGATCAAGGCCACGCCCCAAGCATGCAACGCCAAAGTGCATTCCTGTTTTTACGAGGCTGCTGGACCAGCACAAGTGTGTGTGTCCTCTTTTT
This sequence comes from Gadus macrocephalus, assembly GCF_031168955.1. Taxonomy (NCBI): domain Eukaryota; kingdom Metazoa; phylum Chordata; class Actinopteri; order Gadiformes; family Gadidae; genus Gadus; species Gadus macrocephalus. Next base: position 17,859,467 of record NC_082387.1, read on the forward strand.
GAATTACTTTTTGATTTCTCACAATAGCAACAGTCAAAGTATAATAATTGGGGATTCAGAGACAGAACCCCCTGAGCTGTTATGTCATATGGGAATGAAACAATTTGATACATATGGTTGATGCCACAGCCATTTGAAAACATACTCTCATTGTAAACCCTGCAAAGTGAAATGCTACACAAAACGCTAAAATAGGACCGTAGGTCATTTAAGACACATATCTTCAAAATGTAATTAGTTTGAGCCAGTAGGTTCTGATATAATGAGCAAAAACTTTTGCTCAATGTTTTCTCCGGAGTACCTGACTCTAAAGGACTGTTTATAGCTTATTAGTGCATATACTGATTGGGTGCTGATTGCTAATTAGATCCAAAAGAAGAATTTGCCACAAGAATTATTTTTAGAGCTTATTCAACCTAATTTGAAGGGAGGTGGGGGTACTTGGAAGGAAAAAGAATATCTGCCATCCCTTGCTAAGATGTCTGTCTCCACCGCTTATAGGCCACAATATAACATAAGTCCTCAAAGGTTCCCTGACAGCGTTTAGTTGCTGTATTTCAGCAAGTTCATGCCGTGTGCACTTCGCAGCAATTCATCCATCTTTGTTTTAGTGGTTTTATTGAATTATCTTTGGAAAGACCACTTATTCTCTCATCATGTACCAGATAGTGAGTTTTCGAGTTAGTCACACAGTTTGAACACCAACTGTTACTGAGCAACATACTCACCAGATGGTGTTGCCATGACGTTTGCCTTGGGTCACGGGCCATTGGTATTTTAATATGGCTCCATCTGTACCTGCTCCAGGGGACTATAGGCCCATGATGCAATCACCATGGGCCAAGCTATTAACAACGCCGTTTTACTAGATTTCACACTATGTCCTTTAAGCAGGAGGCGTTGCTACTCGTTGGAAGGACTCATTTGCATAAACACAGCCGTTCCTGTTTGTATGAGTGGCTGAGGGAAAACAACAACTCTGTAGTGGAACTGCATTGGATGCAAGAGAGTACCGGTAGTTTGTTTGTGATTTGTAGTTCATGTATTCATTGTCAATTCAATAATGTCATACATAAATATAGACAAATAGTAATACTTGTTATGGTTGGTTGGTTAGGTTACAAGCCTGGAAGGAAATGTAAAAGCCCTTAGAAATACAATTTCAAAAAGCAATATGACAATATGAAAGAGAGTATGCTTTGCAAACGTTCACAGCAAAGACACTACTACCCATCTGTTATTCAAATCAAAACGTACAAAAAGTTTAACTTCGCCTGTACTCTGGAATTATCTTTAATTTCATGATGGAACAAATGTTCCTCTGTTGAAAGAGATTGCCTCCTCAAAAAGATGCAAGGATCCAAATTCAACGTGTTGGTTTGAGATGCACACACTTGAGTAGAAGCCCCACTCCCCCCCTCCACCCTGTATTATTTGTGGGCATCTAACAGAAGCCCCACTCCCCCCCTCCACCCTGTATTATTTGTGGGCATCTGATTACAACTATGTAATCTGAAAGGGGAATGAGTTAACCTTTCGCTGAATGCCACAGCAACAGCCTGTGAATGACAAGCAAGAGGGACTGGGCCCTTGGCATTTCCACCACCATAGATCCCTGTGACGGACAGCTGGACCAGAAGATGGGCTCCGTCACTCGCTCGTTGTGGGTCGTGTTTTAATCTACTATTTCATGGCGAATGGCTGCGACCATCGAGGGAACATTAACAGCAAACCATTGGATTCTTTAAACCCCGGATTCTTTTTTTTTTACTGTGGATAAGCTGAACCTCTTTGTGAACATTTGAGCGCCGAGTGCCTCCTTGTACGATTGACATTACATTTTACATTTAGGGCATTTAGCAGACGCTTTTATCCGAAACGACTTGCAATAAGAACATTTGTCAGAAGAGAGAGAAACAATATATATCACTGTTACTACAGTAAAGATATTCATAATGAACACATGCAAAGCATTTACAATTGCTAGGTTAACCCATTCCCTGTATACAACAAGCTAGGATAAGACGCTACCTATGCTAAGTATATAAAGAATAACTGCCAGGAAGTACAACATACAATAAGTGAGTACGGTACGTCATGGCTTCATCTCTTCGCAGCACTTTAAAAATCCTTGTTGTCTCTGACTTTCGGATGCACCCATGATGTGAGTGCAATGGGCAGAAGTGGAAGACCCCTGCAGCTGAATCTGTACTGCGGGATGGAATATGAGACTATGATTTATTGGCAGACATTTAGCCTATGTTCCCAGGACTATCGATCTGGAAATAAATGAAGAAAAAGTAGTTGGCTAAATGTCGGTACACATGAAATCGATACCCACTTGCTCTGCTGTGTAATCCTCTCCCCCCACGCACACGCACGCACACACACACACACACACACACACGCATGCACGCACAAACGCACACGCACGCACACAGGCTATCTGTATAACAGCCAGAGAGAATAACAGATTTTTTTACTTATAACTTGTATTTAGGGGACAGAGGAGAGCAGAGGATTTGTTTGGCAATTCAACAAAGAGCCTTGAAAGACATGCAGTGGCATGTCTAATACTAATATTTCATCTTTCATCAATATTCATCTTGTCAATCATAAGTGGTTGTTTCCTCTGTTCTTCGCCCACGGGCCATTCAATGCAAGAGAAAAAGGCTTCTTCTGTTCATCTCCTTGTTTTTCTTTTGTAAACATGAGTAAGGTGCCTCTACTCCGCCTCCTCTATCCCCACCTGGGTCATTGTCTGTGCGTAGGCATATACTCTTCCTGTTTCTCTTTTTTCTCTCTTGAATAAAAAGCTCTGTTTTCCTGTGCTTGTTTTTTCCTGTATCGTCTACTTCCGTTCCTTTGTAGCACTCTCCTCTCTCTCACTCTCTCTCTCTCTCTCTCTCTCTCTCTCTCTCTCTCTCTCTCTCTCTCTCTCTCTCTCTCTCTCTCTCTCTCTCTCTCTCTCTCTCTCTCTCTTCTCTCTCGCTCTCTCTCTCTGGCTGCCAGCATGAGTCGTGACAGAACACCAATGTTTGGCAGAGCAAGGGGCAAAAAAGCCCTCCAACACAGGCACTGTGATTATGTAACGCTTCTCTCACACACACACACACACACACACACACACACACACACACACACACAACCATACTCACAGGGACATGAAGCGCACATGATGTCCCCTGGAATCTCTGCCCAAGTGTGAGCATTTTTATGTGTTTGCTTGTCTGGGTATACGTGCCTGATTCAGGAAGGCTCCAATCACAGTTAACTGGTGTGTGTGTGTGTGTGTGTGTGTGTGTGTGTGTGTGTGTGTGTGTGTGTGTGTGTGTGTGTGTGTGTGTGATGGCATTCTCCCATGTGGATATCTTGGGGGGTGGGAGGTCCTGCTTGTAAACCAATTTAGATAACATGTTTTCTATACATACTTTTATCTAGTTTGTGTGTACAATAGATTACAAGTAATTAGTAATTAACTCTCCATCAAATTTACGTTTCACCTTCGCCCTGTTCATCTTAGTTCAGTCAACCTATAAAAAAAGGAATATGTTCATACTATATTATACATGCAAGTTGTTGTGGCCCAAATTGACATCGTTCCCGCCCCACTGTCGCCCCGAAACATAATCCTGGGGCAATTATTGATGCCTGCCCCCTTTCACCGCAAACCCAAATCCTTTGGGTTCCAGAGTTGCTCAGCCCATTGGCTGCCTGCGGTGAGTGAAGGCACAGGCTTACAGCCATGGCTGTGGGCCGGCGCTCTCATCCGCTGCCAGCGGCTGACAGACTGCTGACGTGTCCGGGCAGGATGTGTGTAAGAGGCTGCCTTGGATCTTGTTTTGTTAGACGGAAGCAGCTACGGCAATGCCACGGCTACTTCTTTACTTCTTTTAAGTACAACACACACACACACACACACACACACACACACACACACACACACACACACACCACACACACTCACACACTCACACACTCACACACTCACACACTCACACACTCACACACACACTCACACACACACTCACACACACACTCTCTCTCTCTCTCTCTCTCTCTCTCTCTCTCTCTCTCTCCTCTCTCTCTCTCTCTCTCTCTCTCTCTCTCTCTCTCTCACACACACAAAGATTGAGACATACACACACAGACCCTCACACACACAAGGACACACACACAGACCCTCACACACACAAGGACACACGCACACACCCAACACTGTGAACGTCAACTACAGAAACCTGTTTGCCAGCGGTATACACACACATACAAATACTGTTGATGTCATGTGAGGGAATATGCTGATTGATACAAACACACACACACACACACAGATTGACAACACTGAATGTGGTTGCATATCTGTGCATGAGTAATGAATGGATTCCGTTATTTCTCATTAAAATCTATTTTATAGCCAGCTATAAAGAGAAGTTCAGTTTTCTTGTTCTGATGGCTTGATGCTTGTGGGCGGCATCAGGGACTACATCTGGTGTCTGAAGTCATCCTGGTACAACAGAGGTATGCATTACAGAAACCAGTCTTGGTGCTCACATCCTGGAGAACAAGTTTGCTGAAATGAAACAGCACTCCCCCCCCCCCCCCCCCCCCGCGTTTTATTTTACACACAAGGGCAAACACACACATATACACACATTCCGGAAAATCTGTGTGTGCCTGTGCAAGCATTGCATAAATACAAACTGACGTGGACAGACACGAGAGTCTGGATAAGCTGTATGGATAGAAATGTCCTGGGTAGATGACAAGTATCCACTCCAGAGATAAACAGGCACAGGCAAACGGAAAACACATAATATTATGTTGACGAGAAGCAATCTAGATAGTGGCAAGTAGAAGAATAGAATTAAGAAAGTAAAAGGAATTTGAGGGATATGGGCTTTCCAGCATTTTTCTTCTTTACGTGGAAAAAACCTCGAACTGAGTTGTGGTCATTCCCGTTGCTGACAGAACCACACTCTCCAGGGGTTGTGTGTGTGTGTGTGTGCCTGCAGTGCTGGTATGCACTGGCTGGGGCGCCTTGTGTCTGGCGTTCCCTTCGGTGAATGAAGTGGAGCAGTGTGTGCGCTAAGAGGATCAATAGGTTCAGCTTATAGGATACCGAGAGAAACGCCTCCTACCCTCTCCCGGGGTCAGGACATGCCACACTTCCTGCTTCACTCAGAGAGCTACCGGCCAAGAGGGAAAGGTAGAGAGAGGCGCAGACAGAACTGGCGAGAGACAGACACTACTTTGAAGGGAGAGAGGCACAGAGGCAATTGGAGAAGGAGAAGCCTAGAGAGAGAGAGAGAGGGAGAGAGAGGGCGACGACAGGGACGCTTTGCTGTGTTTTCTTCTCTACATTTCCTCCTTTTCCCCTGGGAGCTTGTGAGCAGACCCGAGAGAGAAGATGAGAGAGCGAGAGAGAGAGAGAGAGAGAGAGAGAGAGAGAGATGAGAAAAAGGGAGCCAATTGACGTGCGAGAGAGGGGAGGAAGGCATAAGACGGAGAGGGAGTGTGTGTGGTTGCGGTCTCGTGTGTGTGTGTGTTTGTGTCTGTCTGTCTGTGTGTGTGTGTCGCTTGTGTGCGTGGGTAGGTGTGGACATGCTCTGTCATGCTGGTGTTGAATACAGCTGCCTCCATGATCCGCGGGCAGTCCGTCAGGGGTGGGAATGACTTCCGGGGTACGCCCCCCTGAGCTCCCCGGAACGCTCACCATGTGGATGTGGGACAGAGATTCCCAAACACTCGCTGGACGTAGGATCCCACGGAGGAAAAGGAAGGAGCAGCAACAGCAAGCGTCGGCGTGGGATTAGCTGGTGGTACGGGACGCCGGTGTGTTGTGTGCTGACGCCACAGCACGGGTAGTCTCTATCCACCCCCCTCCCTGTCCCCCCCCCACCCCCCCGGGGAGAGAGCCGCTCCTGAACTCCTCGCTCCTCATTGGACCATTCTTGTTTGTTTTTTTCTTTTTTGTCTCTTTGACACACCATTCAGCCCCGAAGCGGGATCTCCACCTTTTTGTTTCCAAGTGTTTGTGTGTGTGTGTGTGTGTGTGTGTGTGTGTGTGTGTGTGTGTGTGTGTGTGTGTGTGTGTGTGTGTGTTGTGTGTGTGTGTGTGTGTGTGCGCGCGCGATCGCGCGTGTGTGTGTACCTGTGGTGACTCGACGCAACATTGGATTCCT
>NC_082387.1:17865751-18078251 GCF_031168955.1 Gadus macrocephalus
GGCTAGGTCCCACCCTTAACCCCACGTCATGAGGGCATGCAACTCACCCTGCACAAAACACACCACACACACACACACTGACACACAGCAACACACACCCACAGCAAACTGCACACACACACACACACACACACACACACACACACACACACACACACACGCACACACACATGCGCGCGCCTGGGGATCCTCTCTGCTCGCTACCTTGGTAAACCTGGGGGGATGGGGGGGGGTTGTTTGTGCAGTCCTGTTTGAGCCCCATCCAGCAGATCTCTTGTTCACGCCACCTGGTGACTAAGTAGCGGGAGTCATGGGGTGGTGCGGGGTGCACAGGGAGGCCAAGCGTATTGGGTGTTGAACCAAGGCCAAGCCGACCACATCGAGCACGTCTTTGTTTGACGTAGTCAGCCACGTCATAAAGATTAGTATGCACACACACACCAAAAGGTTAGAGACAGGTTATGGGCGGTTCGAAACACGGTTTGACCCGTTCACTAAGCCATCGCAGAGACTCAGAGGCGAGTCCCCGAGATAAACAGAATTGTTATGTGGGTGCACCGCACGTCGAAACACAACAGATTTCCGTTCAAATACTAATAATATTTCCCCCCCCCCTGCTTCACTCATTGCGTACATGTGCTTGTGCCTTGTGTATGAGTGAGGGACTTTTCTGAAGTTGGCATGAGTTGTGACGCTGAGGTGGCACAACAACAAGACACTAAGTAACCAGACACTCACTCAGCTCATAGTGAGAGAACTCACAGATGCAGTGCAACAGTAGCAAGAGGTAGAGAGCCTGCACTATTAATATTAGCGTGTGTGTGTGTCTGTGTGTGTGTGTGTGTGTGTGTGTGTGTGTGTGTGTGTGTGTGTGTGTGTGTGTGTGTGTGTGTGTGTGTGTGTGTGTGTGTGTGTGTGTGTTTGTGTGTGTGTGTGTGTATGTGTGTGTGTGCGTGTGTGTGTGTGTGTGTGTGTGTGTGTGTGTGTGTGTGTGTGTGTGTGTGTGTGTGTGTGTGTGTGTGTGTGTGTGTGTGTGTGTCTGGCAGATATGGGAGCATTTCCTGGTTATCAGGGGCTGTTTAGTATCTTCCACTCACACACTTACTGAGATCTCAAAGGAGGCTTCTGGCCCGCCCCCTTTTTTTGAGCGGTGCTATGGTGCAAGGACAGCCTGGTAGGAATCTGAGATGTAGAGCATCAACTATAACATATCCTATTAAACAGGATGACAAAGTCTCTGAATAGTGCTTTATCTGAAGTAGTCCAAACTCAAGATTCAAGACTCATGCTATGTATAGTATACTTAACATCTGTTTGATTACGTTATCAGTGGGTCACAAGACTATGTTTATTGAAATAGTCCATAGATCAAGTTAAATTCTCTTTTTGATATTTGCTTTGATATTTGCAATTTCCATATTGTTTCATGTGTCCTGAGGCCTCATAGGAAGCGATTTAATGTGATTGGTTAAAATTATACTACCATACGTACACTTCATTGAACACTTAAACAAGTGAATAGAGTCTTACTCACACACACTGTCACACACTGATCTTCCATGGCACTTTCCTTTGACTCCATTCATGCTCACTCAGCTTTCTAAAACAAACTCAGGGTCCTCTTCTCAGTCTCTTCTTTAACCTAGGGGTCTGAAACAGGGACCGTCCCCAGAATCAAGACCTATGGTCGTATGGCTTTATCTCACACACACCTTCCTTCACCTTCAAAATATGTCCATCCCTCAAGTTTCCACCATAGACATATAGACATATAGATATCACAGCTGTTGGTCCCAGTTTAGAAGTTGTGTTTGTGCATCTTTGTTCGAGATCAAACAGAAATCACCATTTGACATGAGGTGGTTGTTGAAGGCTAATATTGCTAATGCCTGTATTAATTAACGCCAATTATTGAAAGGACTCGGATGCATCTCAGTTTGGCATGTGTTCTTCATTTCAACCCCTGTGCTTTTCTACAACTACTCTTATTGATTTCGTCATCTTGAAATAGTTTTATTTTCATTATTGTTTTATGGTTGTGTGCACTGGGAGTCTGTGTCCGTGTGTGCCTTATGGGTGGGCCTTTGCAGGTCTACCTGCAGTGAGAGAATGATACAGAGAGACAGAGGTAGGTCAAACTGTACCCTGCAATGTCCTACAGTCAATATTATGTTGGCACAAATCATCTGTCAATCTTTGTCAAACTACCCGCTGTTGTATGTTGGAGGGACCATTCCAACAATGGTCCTGCTAACAGCTACTATAGGATGTGTTGGTTATGGATAACAGTCCAATTTCAGTTGAGGAGTGTCTGTCAGAATAGAAAAGTGTAAAGGAGGGTCATTTCAAACTTAGGAGATGTGAAGGTATTGCTTCGGAGATGCAGTTCTGTAAAAATGATTGATTGATGGAATGTTAAGTTAGTACATGATCATACCCAGTTCATATTTTCAACCGGATTAAAATATATAATTTGAATAGTGATCATTTTTGTTAATCCATCATTTATGACTAATAAAGTTACTTATTTACTATTATATACATTGAAAGGTAGTTAGAGCTTGGAAGGAAGGCTGCTTCGAGCATTGAATTCTGGTTTGAGAACGGCCGGTGTTTCACAAGAGTCTTTTCCAGATAAGTCCTCCAGATGGATGTGAGCGCTGATGTTCACCAGATGATGATTGCTGTTTCTTAAGCTTCCTGTCTGCTCTACAACATCAGTCAGGCTAAATGTTATCCCCCCACATCTTGGGGCCCAGATCATTTCCCTTTTATAGATTGGACTTTCCGATCATCGTTCTCTCCTCCCTAAGATATTTTGTCCAGATCTGTCCAGCCCAACTCTGCTAATCGTCATGTTTCTCCCATCCCATTGTTTTAAAGCTGCAATGTGAAGAATTTAGTGGCATCTAGCAGTGAGGCTGCCGTTTGCAACTAACTGAATACCCCCAACCTCCCCTGAACTGGCTTGCAAAGTGCCAGTGGGTACTTCCAAAGTGCTGCTATCATCTACGACTGCTTTATATATTGTATTTAGTTATTAAGTCTGTGAAACTAAAGGACATAGTTTAGAAACATGGCAGTGCAAAATGGCGGGCTACGTGGAAGACGACCCGCTACCCAAGTAGATATAAAGGGAATCATTCTAATGCAGTGAAAACACAAGTCTTATAGTCATTGCCTTATACATTACCTTAATTAAAACATTGTGGAATTTTATTAAAACATTGTGACAGATGCCACATTTTACACACTGCGCCTTTAAGTCTCCACCATACCTACCAGAACCAAAAGAACCTATGCTCATTCTTTTGGTTTGTTCTCGCTAATTTAACAAAGTCGGCCAGCTCAGGGGTTTCGGGTAGGGAGAATGAGCCCCACATTCCCACTTTGATGTCACATATTAGGCGTTTGCCACCCCTTGCTGGTTTTAAAGTAATGCCTCAGTCCCAAAGTCTGTCCTGGCCGGTCATGCATAACCAATGAATATGGGCTGATGCATGCCTAACTATGCGTGTTGCAAGACACAAGGGGCTTAAAGGAGATGTGGGGGCTGGGGAAGGGGGTCTGTGACGTACAAACGTGTGGGATTATGACTCAGCTATTGGACATATGTCAAGTGTTCACCTGCTCATGTCACTCTGCCTTGTGTGTGTGTGTTTTTGTGCGCTGTGTGTGCGTGTTGCGATGCAGACGATGTTGAACATAAGCACACGCATGTCGCGTGACGTATGGCACATACGCATGTATGTATTTATGGAGAGCATGTTTATGTTATGTCAGGCATGGGTTCCGCAACCGGGACTAAACAGGGCTAATAGATGGATAATTCACGAGGCGGTGGGCACTGTGAGAAGCTGTGTTGAGTTTTGAATAGTAGTTAAGGCCAGTAGTCCATATAATAATGGATCATATAGTAATAAAAACAAAACAGCTAGGACTGAAAAATAACCACAACAGTAATCATGAATCAATTTATTTGTGCTGCACAAAGACACAATTAAAAAAAAAATATATATATATGGGTGTGCGTGTGTACAAGCTTATGTGTGTGTGTACACATGCGCGTGTGTTTGTGTGTTTAGGCATTTGATAATAATAGGAATAAAAATAACCACCACCACCACCACACTAAGATTTTTTGTTGAGTATTTATTTGTTGAGTAACTGTGTGTGTATGTGGGAGTGTGTGTTTGGTATTGGTGATGGAATGGTCATTTGAAAAACTACTCTTAAAAACTAAACCTGATGTGTCTTTTTACTGACCAACTAGAACCTCCTGCCGAAATATCTGAAGTACACACTTTTACACTGCACAGGTTGCACAAGCGGGGTCTGATAATTTTATGAATTATATGAAAATATTTATTTTCCTCTTACAAGAACCTGACACTGGCCACGTTGCAGTGCAGCAGTCACCAAATACCAGTTATTGATATATTCACCTTTTTGGCCCAAAAAGCATGTTTGTGGGGGTGGGGTGAGTGTCTACTTATGAGGAAGAGAGAGAGAAGCCATGCATAATAGATGGCTGCGGGGGGGGGGTGTGTGTGGGGGGGGGGGGGGTAATATGCTAGGATAATCACTTCTCCCTCAAGTATTACTTGCCTTACAAAAGAGAGAGAGAGAGAGAGAGAGAGAGAGAGAGAGAGAGAGAGAGAGAGAGAGAGAGAGAGAGAGAGAGAGAGAGAGAGAGAGAGAGAGAGAGAGAGAGAGAGAGAGAGAGAGAGAGAGATACTTTAATAATCCCAGAGGGAAATTATTTTTGTCACGAACTCCAGATATACATACACAAATAAATAAATAAATATTAAGAATAAAATATAATATAAAATATAACATATATCCATATCCATATCCATATATATCCATATACATACACACATATACATATATATATACATATACATACAACATAAATACACATACATACACAAAAGATAAAAGATACAACCTAAGAAAAACAAAATATACAAATAACAAATTTAAGGACAATATAAATATATATACAACACCATATATACATACATATATATATATACATATACACACATACATACATATATACATACATATATATATATATATATATATATATATATATATATATACATACATACACATACATACACAAAAGACAGCACTGTACAAAAAGAATTGTACAGTATTGTGCAAAAGGTGCAAGAATTATAGTCCTTGTTTGAGGTCAGAGATTACAGAGAGGGACGGTGTCTGACATTCTAAGGGAGGCGTTGTAAAGTTGAATGGCCACAGGCAGGAAAGATTTCCTGTGGCGCTCTGTGGTGCATCTGGGTGAGAGGAATCTCCTGCTGAAGGTGCTCCTCTGCAGGGCCAGTGTGTCAAGAGAGAGAGAGAGAGGGACCTACTCAGACAAAACTCAAGCCAAAGCCAAGTGTGTACTTTTCCTTGACATATGATGTACACTTCCATGTACTTGATGTTCTATAGTCACACATCACGTAATCCAAACATCAAGATCAAATGTTGGATAAACTCCTGTCGTGCCTGACATGGAATGAAAACTCTCAGAGGACATGTGTTTGTCTATATTATTCATGCGTTTGATCAGGATGTATTTATGGGGCACATCTAAACAATGACACTCCATGATGGAACGAATGGCTTTGCGTAAACAATATGGGCCATTGTCTTTACAGCTTAAGCCTCACATGGTGTTTACAAATGGAGTTGGAACGTCAGGGTTGGCCAGCCCAGGGAAACTGAGCTGTATTGTTTTGATGAAGGCCCTTGGAGAGCTCTGATGCTCCCTGGTGGTTGTTTCTCTGCTCCCATCACCTTCACTTCCCCCATCTCCGCTGAAGGAGTACAGAACCCAACTTGAAATGTAAAAATTCGGGGACACAAGTGTATCAGGATTTTTATATTTTATTGTTTTCTTTTTTAATTCTCTTCCTTCATTACCTTATCACCTAGCCTTTATTTTGTTTCGTCTTGGTGTGATTTGGTTGTGTGTGTGTGTATATCCTACATTATTTGTTGTGGCATACATACATGTCATACAAAGCAAGCAAGCTGTGCTTAGGCTTCAAATATGTGTCGTGAGACAGCCCGTTGTAAGAACGGAGTCGTTGCACTTGGAATGGTACCATGTTTGTATTTGCCTTTGTTGATGTAGCTTGAAAATCAAATGTGGTGATAAGAAAAGTAGTTTATCTTAAATATATGATGAAGCACAATGCTGAGTGCTTTAATATTCCAAACCAAACAGCCTCCGCGCACCCCTGACAGAGAAGTCGCTCGTAAAAGAATTCCCCTCACTTCCTCCAGTCTTTTCTCAGCACATCCCGCGTACACGCACAGGCAATCGCTAGTTAGGCTAGCGCTGGCGTTAGCATTACAATGTGCTATGACCGCTCCAATCTAATATCTAATGGGGATTAACACTATGGCCACTTCTCAGTGTAGGGATGATGACACCCCTCTGTGTCATGCTAGGAGGGAATACCCCCACCCTCTCTCTCACTCACTCACCCCACCCTCCTCCTCCTCCTCCTCCTCCTCCCCCTGACCTCAGGTCCGGGGCCTGGATTATGGGCTTGTCTGGTAACTGTAGCGATAAGGCTGATATCCCTGGCAGGCCGTGTGTTGCCTTTCACCTGGGTTGACGCTCACCTGGGAGACACTTAGTAGCCCGCTCTGACGTCACGGCAGGATGTAGCCTCGCTGTCGTCGTCGGCAACGGCTTTCCTTCCACGAGAGCGCAGGGCGTAATCTGAGCCGCGCGCTTCCCGGCGGGGACGGATTGTCGCAAGCTCTCTGCACTCCTGTGACGCAAAGCAGCGACGATAGGATAGAGAAACCGGCCCGTAGAGATGCAGGGGGGGGGGGGAGGGATCTGCATCTTCGGGGTGCTCCCGTGGCGGCGGCGGGGTAGAGCGTGTACGTAAGGCCCAGTCCTATTCGCATTCCCTCTATCTCCCATACCTCCCTAGCTATCTCACTCTCTAATCAAGCTTAAAAATCAGCGTTACGCTGAGGCTAATAATAGGACGGGTCAGTGTGTTGGCTCTGGTTTATTGTATTTAAAAAAAGATATAATAATAATCATTGGTCGGTCGAAGCATTTGAAGAACCTCAGTCTTTTAAATCGTAGAACATGTTCTATAACGTTGTATTTCCTGTGTTCTCCCCAACAGTTTCGATGTGGACAATGGCACCTCGTCGGGCCGCAGCCCCCTGGACCCCATGGCCAGCCCGGGCTCCGGCCTCATCCTCCAGGCCAACTTTGTGCACAGCCAGCGGAGAGAGTCCTTCCTCTACCGCTCTGACAGCGACTACGACCTCTCGCCCAAGTCCATGTCCAGGAACTCCTCCATCGCCAGTGACATGTGAGTCCATGAAGAACTCTTTCTGTTCCGGTGATGGACGGCGGTCCCATGACCTTTCTTCCCGCCTCGTTCACATTGTCAAGCCTAGCGAGGCTCCAATGTTGTTTTGAAATGTTCTGATTTGAACATGCGTCTTATCTCTGTTTGTCTGTTATGTTAAAGGTGACAACCCCCCCTTGTGGCTCGACATCCGTTGCTACTTTATGTTCAGGACTCAATGCTAAAAATATCACCCAATCTGTGAACGCCTAATCTCTTCCTCTGTGTATATTTTAGTGGGGAGGGTTTTTGGACTGTTTGTTTCAGGTCCACCACAAGTGGCCTGTGGATGACACACTGACACCTCACTATCACCTACATCGGCCCGGGCCCCAGAGCCAGTAGCACCACCTGGTTAGCTGTGTGGGTGACAGCAGATTCTGAAGTGTCCCATTGAGACTACTATTCATAGCACAGCCCTAGCACGACACGATGGGGTCATTCTCAAGCATCGTTAAGTCTGCTCCGTCGACGGGACCAATAGGACAATGAGATAGTTCTTTCCTTTTTCTATTTTTCTCGACCACAAAGTTAACCTCATCCTCCCTGAGCTGAGCTTCCACATTGATTCCATGTGTACAGCAGCACTACTACTACGTCTGAGCTACACTGATGCTAGATTCGTCCATTCCCATATGGCCATGGCTATCGAGTTACAACCACTGCTACAGGAAATAAAAAATATTGACGGAACGCAGAAGATCCAATTTGCAGGAGGGACAAATAAAGGAAACAGAAGATGGTGGAGATCATGAGGTCACTCAACAGGTCCTCTCTGTGATGTGAAGGCCAAGCCTCATCCTGTACATTTAGGGCTCCACAACGATACAAATAAGATTCCTCCAGTTAGTGAGGTTTGTAGTATTTTTCTGTAGACACATACAGCTATGCCCACCTCTCCCATAGCTCTTGACGGGCCGCAATTTAGTTAGTCAACTCTTGTATCTCTTTGAAGGCAGAAAGTTGCCACTTCTAGGCACAGTCAGTGCTAATGTGCCATCTCTAAAAGAGGTTGTGATGATAAAATGTATGCAGATTTTGATTCCTGCTTAAAATTTAACCAACTGACGCATAACCAACTGAAATTTGTTATCATTCAAAAAATGTTGTGGAAAACAACTGCTTCACCATAAAAACAAGCAGATTGATTGTCTCAGCATCGTTCTTTATTACTTTTAGTAAAAAGATAATACTAAAACCACAACTATTGTTAGATGATCAACACAAGTTATTAGGTGTAGCCTATTGTGTCATGATGGAAGCTTTACCCTACCCTGGGGCAATATGTTTTTTTTTATCTCTTTCTTGATACACTAATTGTTTCCAGTTCATTGAGTCCAACGTGACATTAGACTGATATTACAGACAGGAAATATGCAATCTAAACAGACGCCGTTGGTAAATTAAACCTACTCCTATTTGTTCATGTAACGATAACGCATGAAAATATTGACATTTTCCGCCACATTAAAAGCACAGTAGGCTTTGTTATTCTTCCATAACACAACATTAAATAGTGGAACCAAACTATAAATGTGGTCGTTTTTCCAAAACAAAACAATGGCCAGTGTGTGTGGTGCTGGGGAGATACTCCTTATCTTAGCATAGGCTAACAGAGTGTGACACCACGTGGCTACGCTGGTCGTCAAGACAACTGTCACCCCAGACAAACAGCAGAGGAGACACCCGGTCAACAAGCGTCTTTAGTCTTCTCTCGGGTTAAAGACATATGCGGAGAGAGAGACTGAGAATAACGAGCGGAAAGAAAATAAACCACCCTGCGGTGTGATGATGTGTGTCACCGGTCTGCAGAGTTATCCTCCCGTTCGGTCCATAAGAACCCATAGAGATGACATTCATCTGACTGTATGAATATAAACAACCGTACACATTGAATTTAAAACCAGAAAAACCTGTTGCAGTTCATAAAAGCCTATGGCTATGCCTTTGCAAACCTTGTGATAATTATTCAGATTGTCAACCAGTAGAGGGACAATCTGAATATAGACACAGCTGTAGCTGTGTCTATAGGTGCATCTGCATCGTGACACTGGTATTAGTATAGGATAATTAGGATATCATTCATAGGTATACCTACCTCAGGATAACTAACAATGCAGCTCTAACTTTGTATGACTTTCGCTCTCTCTATCTCTCTGTCTGTCTGTGTGTGTCTCTCTCTCTCTCTCTCTCTCTCTCTCTCTCTCTCTCTCTCTATCTCTATCTCTATCTCTATCTCTATCTCTATCTCTATCTCAATCTCAATCTCAATCTCAATCTCAATCTCAATCTCTATCTCTATCTCTATCTCTATCTCTATCTCTATCTCTATCTCTATCTCTATCTCTATCTCAATCTCAATCTCAATCTCAATCTCAATCTCAATCTCAATCTCAATCTCAATCTCTATCTCTATCTCTATCTCTATCTCTATCTCTATCTCTATCTCTATCTCTATCTCTATCTCTATCTCTATCTCTATCTCTATCTCTATCTCAATCTCAATCTCAATCTCTATCTCTATCTCTATCTCTATCTCTATCTCTATCTCTATCTCTATCTCTATCTCTATCTCTATCTCTATCTCTATCTCTATCTCTATCTCTCTGTATTTTTCAGTCATGGGGACGATATGATTGTAACGCCGTTTGCACAGGTGAGCATTTCTTTCTACTTTCTTATGGCTCAGTTTTGATGTCACTCTCTACAAATGCGCTTGTGTGGACTTTTGAAACAAGAATCGCCTTGTCTAACGTCTGCCTTTTATCCTTCAGGTTCTGGCCAGTTTAAGAACCGTACGAAACAACTTTGGTGCCCTCACCAACATACAGCAAGACAGAGCGTCAAATAAGTAAGTTGTATTTTCTTTAATGATGAAGGATTCATTACTCATTACATAACAAGATACTCATCTGTACACATGTTATGATCAAATGTGAGTATATCTTATTATATACTGTCTGTACTGAACATAGCAAACTAGAAGATTAAGCTAATGTGTTTTCAGCATTCAGCAACCCCCCCCGCCACCTTCCTATTCCCCCTGCCTTCATTCACATGCAGAAGCAGTTTCTACTGTAACGGCTCTTCCTTCATTGTCAAGCTTTGTGCGCCCTCTGTTGTTATTAAGGGGGTACTACAACAACAACCTGGGCCTGTTCTATAAAGGAGCCCCCCTCCACCCAGACAGCACTTTGTGAACAGCGATATAAGAGTAGAGACCCAGGGGAATACTGCATATTTACAGTTGACAACAATGTAGAGCGTTTGGATGAATAGGCTGAAAGAAATGATTTTCAGGGAACATCAGTGAGTGGTTTTTTGTCTTTTCCCTCCATTCCAGGAGATCACCCATGTGTAACCCACCTCCTTTCACAAAGACCTCCTTTACAGGTATGTGTCTAGCTTGAGTCTATCATATTGTGTGTGCATCGTCTGTGGGATTCAGCATGAAATGAGCGCTCATGTACAGTATATGTTTAAGACTAGCTTGCTTATCGCGTTTCTTTCTTTCTGGTGTGATTGAGATAAAATGAATGGATGCCATGTTTGACGGGGCTGTTTGTAAACGATGATACTGATACTGTTGTTGTTGATGGACGGACCCTCGCGTCCTATTGGGGGAGCCAGAGAACATGAAAAGTAATATGAAACGTGAATGGAATAAGAAATATTGCTTGCACATTTGAAAGGGGTGAGATTTGCTGGAGAAACTCTGGTTACGGTTTAGTGTGTTTTTGATTTTTATTTTCGAGTGCGTACTGTCGAGTATAGACACACCCTGCTAGTAGTCTTGTCCACCCCCAAGATCCCAAAGCTAGACTCAATCAGTAACAGATCATTATAGAGGTATGTACGCGCGTTCTGTGATCTCTTTCAGCAGACATGCACACTCACCTCTCCCATACCTAGCACACTTTTCATTTGTCAACCCTTGTAAACTCTTGAAAGCAGAAATTTGACATTTATAGTCACAGTCAGTGACGATGTACCGCCTCGATGAAATGTTTCCCTCCCCTTTTCTCTTTGATGGGTTGTGGGGGGGAGGGGTTTCCCAGCATTGACTCACTTTCTGAGGAATCTCTTTTGACATGAATAGACTTACCTTCAACTATAGTTTTGATCTGCTTAGTTGTTAATTGTGAGCGGAAAGTCAAACATACCTAATGCCTCCGCAGTTTTAGGATACATTCATTCAACGCAGACACACACACACACAACACACAACACACACACACACACACACACACACACACACACACACACAACTCATGCTAAGCCATTAATACATTATCACATATTTTATTTTCTCTCTATAAAAGCCTCACAAATATCCCATCTTCAGATTTGCAGCCCATAGCATTAAACATGCTGTTATATGGGGATATTGACAAAACCATGCAATGTTTAGCGATCATATTTCATATTGCAGAGCAATAATGGGGGAGGAGGGGGGGAGTGAGTTTTGTTCAGGACCCTGGGTTGAATATATTTTCCTAACATAGAGAGAGAGACCTGCATAGCTGGGCACTGTGTCCCCCTCCACTGAGACACAATAAAATGTAAAATGGCCAAAGGGATTTAATTAGTTACTTTGAATTATACAGAAGAGAGCCTACTATATAATCAGACTACTATGCTCCTTCATTGACTTAGTAGAGTAGAGTATAGTAGGCCTCACGTTTAAGCTGCTACGCTTCCCTACTTCTACCCAGTCTTCCCCTGTTGGCTCCTCCTCCTCCTCCTCTTCCTCCTTCTCCTCCTCCTCCTCCTCCCCCAATCTGGCCTGTCAGTGTATTTACTGGTCATAGGAATATTGATCAGATAATGGAATTTACTTTAGAGCGGTCTAAAAATAGCGCGAGCCACTGACCCTTGACCTATTGCCGAGGAAGGGATGTGCTGTGTCAAGTTAATGAGACACGCTCTCTTAATTAGCCACCCATGCGGCTCCTGCCCTACAAAATGTCTGAAATAATAATTTGGAATAAAGGGAACTATTATTTTGCTATAGTTGGAGGAAAAGAAAAATTTTCAAAGAGAGTATTAAGTAATTATTTTCAATAATTACCCATACCTAAAAACAATAATGTAATAATAATAGTTTCCTTTATGATTCGATTTTTTATTGAGAAATGAACATGTTGTAGTATACTTATACTACTTACACTATACTATGCACTATACAGTATGACCTAGTAACCGTAAGGCACACCGTAATGCATGCAATTGGCTTATTTCCTGCATTTCCTGGTATACCTAGAAATGCATCCTTTTATATTATTACCCCTTCTTCGTCTCCTCTCCCCCACTCTCACCCCTCCTCGACGTCTCACTCTCTCTCTCCTCTCTTCTCCACCCCTTCCTGTTCTCTCGCTCCTCCTTCTCCTTTCTCTCTGCCTGCATGTGTCCCCCATCCGCCCCTCCGCTCCACCGCTGTGGAGCTGTTCCGGTACAGAGTTTGCCTGCAGCCTTGCATCTGTGCGGCAGAGTGGCCTCTCGGAGCACCGGTGTCTGATGTCGCACTGAGCATGAGAAGAATGTCATTGACGTCAGCGCAGTCGCTGTCAGAGAGAGCAGCACCCCAGCCACTGACACCACATCAGGGGGAGAGGGAAGCAGGGCGAGAGCAGGGAGGGATTGGGGGGGGGTGGGACAGAGAGAGAGAAAGAGAGACACAGGGGAGAAAGGGATATTTAGAAAAAGGGAGGAAATAAGAGAGGGAGAGGAAGGAGGTGTGTCATAGCAGGACTTTGGAGGAAGAGGCTGCTTTTTGGGGATTTTTTTGTGGCATGGAGACCCAGAACATTTCGATGCAAAAGACAACATGCACCCAACACATATAATTACAATGCATCCCTTAACTTTAATAGCTCGGCTGAGCCTGTATTTTGTTTAGTGCAGGTGTTGTACGGTAGTACATTTTATTTCTTTCAACATCCAAAATCATTAATAGTGATATTTGTAAAAACAAAAAATGTATGATTATACAAGCAAAATCTCACACATGATGAACATCTAAACTCTAGCCACAATAGGAGATGGATTACGTTTACCCCTGTTCACGTGAAGCTCTTGCCTGTGCATGTGGAACAGCATTTCAAGGTGCTCCCATTCCCATATCAAATGGCATGAGCAGCGCTGGCTCTTCTAAATAAGTGCAGGCATCAATATTAATTGGCTTGTGACAAGGTGACATTTTCTGTTTGTGAAAGCTGAAAAAAATGAAAGATTGTGTTGGATGCAATTGCTGATAACATAAGTGTGTGATGTAGTGTTTAAGTCAGTTTCACTCTTGCAAACCCTCAAATAGAAACGTAGGTCCTTAAATCCCGGTGCATTTTTACGTTCATTTCGTATCCCCTGCTCTAGCTAATATTTCCCTTAAATGTGTATTGTAAATCAAACGATATGAATACAGATGTCAACTCATTAAGGTACATACAAGACAGGGAACTCCCTATTCCAGCTCCATTCCTCTATCAATCTGGCCCATGTTTTACCACCGGCCCTTCCCCATCCACAGTGCAGTCCTCTCTGGCTTTAGAAACAGCTCAGGGAGAGCCGCACGTTTGGCTACCAGGGACGCCGATGCAACAGCAGCCCTCCCCCTATACACACAGCATCTATTGGACCACACGCTCCAGCACAACACACACACACACAACACACAACACACACACACAAGCAATGGATTTTAAACCTTTCCTTTCTGGATAGCATGGACATTTTTCATTGGCAGACCGGCTAAGGACTCATACAATGTGGTTTTGTTATGGTTAGCTCTGCTCCTGATGGATGTGTGTGAGCGTGTGCATGTCTATGGGCGCCTGTGCGTTTGTGTCTGTGTGGCTACGGTGTGTTTGAACAGCCCTTCTGGTGAGCTGGTCGGCGCGCTATGTCCGATCCTGTCTTTCTACGGTTGTGGACATCACTGGGATGTGAACTCTGATCGCCGCTGAGCTTCTTCCAGGACGGCTCTCTCTCCCTCTCTCTCTCTCTCTCTCTCTCTCTCTCTCTCTCTTTCTCTCTCTCTCTGGTGCACGCGTTCGTGTTCTCCTTCAGACGTCCATCCCTCTCCACAGCAGACATGGGCCTGCTAAGCAGATTGCTCTTCATCCTGCTTCATGAATGGATTAACTCTCCTCTCGCCGACTGCAGACTCAACTTGAGAACCCCGGACCTCTAGATGCTGTTTAAATGGGGTCTGTCGTGCATGGGAGATCATGAGTTTGATCTGCCTAGGTGGATTTCCCCCGTCTCGCTGCTATCTTCTTCTTCTTATTTTTGTTTTTTTGTACTTCTTTTACCTCGGAAGCTCTGCTGAACTTCTCCTCACCTTGCTAACCCACTCCTCTACGGCCTTCGGACACGATGAGATTCGGTTGAGAGTTCCCTAATAAACTGTCCTGCAACAGAATTTAAATCGAGACTGTTCCTGTGGTACTTTGTTTTTTGGGAGCAGTGGAAGGAGAAATTCAGCCCCTTTGGACACTACATTTTTTCCAGGGACAGGCCTTGCCTTGAGGAGCCCACCGTAGACCACGGGGCTAGCATTAAAAACTCCTGGCCCAGGCTCTCCAGCATGAAGAGTCTCCCATGTGTTCACTCGGGGTATCCCAGCGTAGCTGTCTGTGGGGTGGGAGACCCGGGCAGGCCCGGAGAGTCCGCTAGCCCTCTGAAGAGGGCCCTTACTGATCCTCTGCCCTCCTGTCTCGGTCCTGCAGAGGAGGCCTACCAGAAGCTGGCCACCGAGACCCTGGAGGAGCTGGACTGGTGTCTGGACCAGCTAGAGACCCTGCAGACCAGGCACTCGGTCAGCGAGATGGCCTCCAACAAGGTGAGAAGAACTGTCTCCTTCACACCTGTTATAATCCTTCAGGATTGAGAGCACTGTGTTACCACTTACGACACTACGAAAAGGGAAGTAGACATGGTCGGGAATGATAATTCACTACACCACCTCATAACCCCTGTTTCACTAATATGCATGCACGCCTCCCTAGTGAACACAGTAACACTAACATACACACTAACATATACCCAGCGCTATGTCACTGAAGTAGGTCAAAATCATGTTAGTTCAGTACACCTAATACAACATTACTTTGCCTTTGAGCGAGCACTGTTTGGGTCTGCTTTTAGAATATAGCAAGGTAAATGAAGCAACAGTGTGTTCATCCACTTTGTGATCATAATGAAAGGTTTCTCCTCCTCAGCCGTCTGGGTGTTGTGTAATTTCTTTGCTGATTCCCAGAATGCAATTTGGCGCATTTGTTGTGGTGATGGTGGAGGTACCAACACTGTGCTTGCACCTCCATTTTCATTTCTGAGAAATTCTAGTCATTACATTTTCGTAATAAGTCCCCTGACAACCTTTTTTGCTAGAGGGATGAAGTTAAAAGCTGTTATGAAGACTTCTCATCCAACAAATAAAGCTGTTGAAATGAATCATTCAAACCTTAACTGGATCATGTATTTATTCATGTATATAGACAGTGTACAAAATCCCAGGAATATCCATTGGTTGATATATATTGATAACATTATGACACTGATAATTATCAAACGCTGAATAAAATGATAGAGAATCGATTCGATTTCTATTTAACCACCCCTCCTAGCGTTAATGTTATTTCTTTACCATCAAAAACTGTTATGCTCTAGATTCCCCCCCACAGGTTTATTCCCCTCCCTGCTAGATAGATAGATAGATAGATAGATAGATAGATAGATAGATAGATAGATAGATAGATAGATAGATAGATAGATAGATAGATAGATAGATAGATAGATAGATAGATAGATAGATAGATAGATAGATAGATAGATAGATAGTGTGGTGTCTGGCTGTTGTAACGTGTACTGTTTCTACAGTCAGCCAAGGGGGCACGCATCAAGGTGCATGTGTTGTTTTCTCTTTGTGCGTAAGGCAGAGCAGAAGCATTGTCATGCAGGCACAGAGCTATGCAGTGAGCATGCCCAGTCCCCTTTTTACTGAGAGGTGGAGGTGGTGGTGGTGGTGGTGGTGGTGGTGGGTGGTTGGTGGGGCCCTGCCATGGTGCTCTGCATGCCGATCAGCTCTGGGCTCTGGTGATGTCACACACCGTGATGTCACAATAGGGGGAGGGGCACGGGGGGGGGGGGGGGGGGGGCGCGGGGGGGGAAGATGATACGCTGTGGGTAAGACAAGCCAGGACAAAGGAACACGCGCGCCATGCACACAACCTCATCTCAAAGATGTCCGCGTCACATTTCATATTTCCTTTTTGTATTTTGACCGGGTGTTTTTTTTGAAGAAAAAGGTCTCGAGAACGCAAGGGTGTAAATATGCGGTGTCTCACCGTTGCTCACAGAGCGCGGCTGTCTCCGGTTGTCATGGCAACAACCACGGGCCTAGCAAGAGAAAAAAAAAAGAAAAACTGCCTTCTCACTCCAACAACACACACGCCATGCGCACATGCGCATATGTATACGTGTGCATACAATGGCCCCTCGAAAACACAATATTGCTACGTAGCCGCCTTAGCTGGGCCTCCTCTGGTAGCTGTGTCCACAGGCCTCCTGTTGAGCTCAATTCACCCTTTATTCCTTATGTATTATTAAGTCAGTCCCCAGAATTTACCCAACAGCAATATCGATCCAAAGAGCTGTCATACCTTTAAGTTCTTATTCTAATATTATAACTAACATTATTATAGGTGGTAGTAGTAGTTTGATGTTTGATTATGTTTATTTTCGTGTCATGCGCCACAAGTGGCCCATCCCACACAGGATTACAAGACTCTGATATAACTACACAAAGAGTGTAGCACATACACACTCACAATACACTATACAATGCAATACAATTCATCCGGCACCGGATAAACACACTAAATATAAATTGATATATTCCTCTTAGCCCACAGTAGTAGTAATAGTATCATCATTGCTGTGTTAAGGCCCTGTGGTTAGGTGTCATGGTCTTGGCAGGTCTTGTGCCACTTCAACTCTACACTAATGTTTCATTGTTAGTGTGCGCCCATCAAAGTGTACAGAGTGCCTGCTCAGGCCCAAAATAAAAGATGTCCGACAGTCTAACCTCAAAGTACAGGCTAGAGCAAAAGGTGACATCACAAAGCACCGTGTTCGAGCTCCATCACAAATGCGGAGGGATTTGGTTTAAAGGCGGCGGTCGCTCCCTCCTTACCTTTATGACAATGGCCGGGCAGCGGAACAAACCCCAGTGTCAGTGATGTAAGCCACCCCGAGCGGCCGTCTGAGCAGTCGCCCTCTGCCACCAACAATACATGTGGGCATGTGAGAAGAAGCAACGGGAACAGAATGCATGGAGAGTGCTATATACAGCAGGGAATGGATATTTTTGGATACGCCTCGCACCAAAAACCACAACATAGAAGTCACAGCTATCCCTCGTGAGACTCGTTCTGATCCGTACCGAATGATGGTGTTTGCACCTCTCATGATTTATCGATGGCTCCTCTGTGTCTGTGCGTGTGATTGCACGTGTCGGTGTGTGCGTGTGTGTGCCTGCGTGTGTGTGTGTGTGTGTGTGTGTGTGTTTTGTGTGTGGTGCTGGAGATATTCTGAAAGTGTGGATAATTCTGAAAGTGTATGTGCCGTGGTGCTGGTGTGTTTGTGTGTGTGTGTGTGTGTGTGTAGGCGAGCATGTGTGTGTTTGTGTGCGTGCGTGTGTGTGTCCGTGCGTGCGGTCACATCTGCTTCAGCCACTGCTCCCGTCTAGCTGCAAATTGCCTCCAGCGGCCCTCTGTAGAGGTAAGGTGTAAAGTAAGCAGAGACAGCTTGAGACCCCATTCAATACACCTCTCTGTACACAGAGGCCCGCGGGAGACTCACACAATGCCCTTCCCTTGGCGTGCGCTGGTGGCTAACATCAGACGTCTCTGCTGGTACCGTCTTTGATCCCCCCCCCTGCTTAGCGTGTTTTAATTGTTGAGCACATCGCTCATCCTCGCCCCGGTGATGTCGACGTGACTCACCCTGATGGGAAAAATCTAGCGTTATGTGGGAATGCTGCTTCACAAAGGAGTGAGGTCACCTGCTCTGAGCATCTTCTCCCGCTGTAGGTCAGTTGATACACACAGATACTCACACGCGCTCACAGACACACACGTAAGCACGTTCAGCATGCACACGTAAGCATGAACAGTTTGTTCCGACCAGGTCATTTCATTGGACAAGAGGCATTGCATGAGTGTGCTGATTATTGAGTATAACAGCCCTGGGACTTTGAAATATACATGTATCACTCCACTGTCGGGGTATTTATAATGGCCGTTAGACACGGCAGGTGAATAGGATTTTTTTTTTTTACTTACAGATATCTTTATGAAACTTTACCGGTTGATTAGCCACATGATTAGAAGAAGAAAATGCATTGGAAGTTTTCTGTAATTGTATGTTAAGATATGCTAATTAGGCTATATCTAATAAAATATGCGCAAATATGCATACATTTTGAAACGAAGAATCTGACCATTGGAAAAAGCCAGGCTCAAAATAATTTTTTCATGTTGTTACTATATTAAGTAGAAAAATATTTACAAAGGGGATTATGGATATCTCCTTTCGTTATCCAGTTAATCAGAAAATACTGCCAATGCCTTAAAAAAATGTATTGCCGCCCTATTTTTATGCATAAAATGTCATGTAAATCAGGCCAAGAATGATATATCAACAAATCCCACTGTACAAATCTTCATATAGTAGCTGAGAATAAGATTCTAAAGTTTGGTGCATGTAGGTGCTACAGAAGTGGAGATTTCTTGCTTGGCGTGTGAGGAAAAACTCATTTTGAGAAAACGGCCTTTAAAGATTCTTATGGCAAAAGCTAACCAGGAAGCTTGAGAGCATACCATGTGATACATTCGAACCAATCGTCCGGTCGGAAATCGAGTCCAGCCAATCAGATATCAGTTTTATGTTGTGCAGCAGATCGAGTTCTTTCCAATGATACCACGGAACACATATGACAGAATATCAAAATATCAAAATTGACCAGTGACTGAAAAATCGATGATTTTGCCTGCCGTGTCTCGCCTTAACGATACAAATTGCACAATGATTGAAACATACAGATAAATGTACAAGATACAAAGTAGCTGTCCTGCGGTAATGTGTAGACCTACACAAATAAGCAAGTTAGTGTGCAGGAAAATGTTTATGTTGCTTGGCAACATGCCGGTCCCATTCCAGTTGTGGAACTATTTTTTGTTAGCTGAGCCAAATAAATGATTAAACAAACCAATCATAATCTGTGACCGCTTATTGCTGTTAACTAATAAATGGACGCTTGTAGAACTAGGGTACAAAAGCAATATCCCAGTCGAGGTCGTGCTGTTCTACTGAATATCAGCAGGGCTGTGATTCAGTTGTAGGTACAAGGCCACCGGCCCAGTCGTGCTGATATTCAGTACAACAGCACGACCTCGAATATGATATTGCCTCGAGTCTGATACATCTCCCTTCCTCTTGTGTAATATCGGTAAAAAAGAATCGCTGAATGTACTAAAAATGTACTATGCACACACCAGATCCAGAGGATCCCAGAGGAGTTGTGCTAAGTTTCCACGGTACCCTCTACCCTCGATCAGACAGAAGATGACCTCAACGCTCTTCCACTCCCGGCCAATCCGGATCCACGATGATCTCACCGCTCCCCCTACTCTGTGCCCTGATTTGCTAGTGTTGGGCGACGTAGTGTAGAGAAAAAGGGAAAAACCAGGCAATGTTCTTCACATGGGAAGCTTATGTCAGACGTGGAGGGAGGCAGCCAGCCAGGACGCCCGCCTGGTTTGGAAGCTGTTGACAGAGGAATCTTGCCGTCCTGTTGCTTTAGCGTCAACCAGGCATCCACACCTCCATCAATTATTCACCTCCTCAGCAGCGTGTCTCTGTATGGGAGTGCTGTGCGCATGTCAGTGCATGTTCTGCTTTGTGTGCATGTGTGTGTGTGTGTGTGTGTGTGTGTGTGTAAGAAGCGTGCCAGTGTGTATGATTTTTTGGGGGGCGGGGGGGGGGGGGGGGGGGTTGGTCACGATGCGCTCTGGTTGGATCTGCAGGGAGCCCTACTTTTCTCCCTGAACACTGCTCGCTCGGCACGTCCCGGAATACGAGCGGTTTTCTTTTGGACATCCACGTTTTAGAAATGTGAGGCATTATTCTCAGATTCTTGAGGACTGGGTTGGACTCGTCAGAACCGACCCACAGCGAGTGGGTTCGACTGGAACCACCAACCTGCGTGTGCTTTTTCATCGCGAGCTCTCCGTCGTTTCAACTGGTTTTTCTTTTTGGTCTCTTGTCGATTTGTCAAAATGCCTGAAGTTAACTACCTGCTCTCTGTCTCATGGGGCTACATAAAGGTAAGAGTAAAGATATAGAAACGCTATGTTAAAGTCAGCCACCATTAGTTTTTTTCGATTAAATGTCAATCATATCCTATCATTTTTCAAGACAAGGATAATAAATTTTTACAGATGTCAGATGCACATCAGGTCCAATACATTTTTATAAGCTGTTTTGCTAGGTGATTTTAGTTCCAATGTTATGTTGGTAGGATGACGTCTGTGGGACTAAACGTACCAGGAAGGGTGGTATCTACTAAGCTTCTGTGAAATTATGCAATTTTATGTTTCAATACAGTTTTGGATTGGATAATGCAAATATAACCTCATTGAATTAAGTAAATATGTTTTTTTTTTTATCTGACTGTAGTGCTTGTCAATACAACGAGAGTCACGTTTCTATATATTATTGGTTTTAATTATTTTTAAGAGGACATATTTTGGGCTAATATATGTCCAGTTTAAAGCACACTGGACTCAATTATGCATTAAGCACTCTGCCCTCTGTCATAATTGAATAATTTAAGTGATCAATAATGTTCGATAGAATCATTCCATTCACATACACAATATGTTAGGAAACCAGAGGGTCCATTGTCTTTGTTTAATTTTTTTTTTTTTTTGCAATCGCATATGCAATTATCTTGCTGCGCAATCACTTGGGGAAACGTCTGATTTCAAGCAATCTTTTCTCCATGTCAATCAGTTTGGCCATCAAATCAAAGCATGGGGCTAAATTTGGAGCAAGCCACTCCAATTAAGACCAGGATAAGAGGGCGGGGGGGTTCAAGAGAGATAGAGAGACAGAGTAAAAGTTGACTCATGGGAAATGTATTAAAACCAATCCAATGTCTACAGCTTCGTTTTGTGAGCAATCAAATAAAAAGTAATGTAACTACCCATACCAATGTACCATTTTACTCTAATCATTTTAATGATATATGTGCCTATACATATTTGAAAAGCACATCATTATCTGAATGATACTGGCTTCATTTTGACATTGCCGTCCCGTCGCGTCACCGAACCCAGGTGGTTACCTCTATTCCAGGCCCCTCTGGCTCTGCTGCCACGCTCAGCCCCACAGCTGCGTCCCTGATCCTGTGGTCTAAGCAGTGCCCTTCTATTACGTTTCCATTGTACATTTCATTTCAATTATTTAATCAATTTGCATCATTTGTTTCACTGGGTTTATCATGTGTAAATGAAAGTTATCAAATCTTTGCGCCACTGAACCATATTCATTAAAAAATAAAGAAATCCTGAATGCATCATTCATAAGGACACAATGCCCTCTCTAATTCTCTTTGTGTGTTCATCTGTATTCCTACTTTGTTGCATGCAAAAGTTCCTCTTACGTACAGCCAATCCCTGCAAAACTGGTCAGATGAATAACCCTCGTCTCTTTGTGTTTTTGTCCGTCTGTGTGTGTGTGTGTGTCCGTGTGTGTGTTTGCCTGTATGTGCGTGCGTGTGTCTATTTGCTTGTCTCTTTCAGTTCAAGAGGATGCTGAACAGGGAGCTCAGTCACCTCTCAGAAATGAGCCGTTCTGGTAACCAGGTGTCTGAGTTCATCTCCAGTACCTTCCTGGGTGAGTGGGGCCGGCACACCGGGGTCTCAATCCAAACACACATTTTCTCAACAGACTCCATTCACACGCAGACACAGGGCCTGTGCAAGTATTTATATTTTATAAAAAAAGAAAAAATACCAATGTATGGTTGACAGTAGCTAACCACAAACTATGTTTTGATGAATTAAGGTGCTCAAAAAAGTGTCAATAAATAAACAATATAAAATAAATTAAACACCATTTATTTTGTGTCTCCATAACGGGGAGCAAAGCCCTCCTTCACTCAACCAAGTGTGTGCTGTGGTTTGGCCGTCTCTCCCCGACAGACAAGCAGCATGAGGTGGAGATGCCCTGCCCTCAGAACCAGAAGGAGAAGGAGAAGAAGACCAAGCCCATGTCCCAGATCAGCGGGGTGAAGAAGCTGCAGCACTCGTCCAGCCTCACCCACTCCAGCATCCCTCGCTTCGGCGTCAAGACCGAGACGGAGGACGAGCTGGCTAACGTGCGTGTTGGGTTTGAGACTGTGTGTGTATGATGTGTTGTGTGTTGAACAATGTGAATAGGTTACCGATGGACAGTCTGTTAATCAAGAGTGTGTTTTGGATAAAAAGGGTTTTCAACAGGTTTTGAATGTGGAAAGTAAAAGCTGGTATGGTAGAAAGGTCTAAACATAAAAAGGAATTGTCATTCACATTTATTTTTTTCTGTATCAATTCACCAGGAAATGGAAGATGTGAATAAATGGGGCCTTAACGTGTATAAAATCACAGAGTTCTCCGGGAACCGGCCACTAACGGTCATGATGCACACGATATTCCAGGTGACAATCTGAATCTTGAACAACAAACTTTATAGTTTAATATTTTACTATTGCTATACTATTTTCAGTCGGGCTCATTTATAAACCTCCTTGTTATTTTTCTTTCTTGTAATCCCTAGGAGAGAGACTTGTTAAAAACATTCAAAATCCCACTTGACACCTTTATAACGTACCTGATGACCTTAGAAGACCATTACCATGGCGATGTGGCCTACCATAACAACATCCACGCTGCTGACGTCACTCAGTCCACTCACGTGCTGCTCTCCACCCCCGCCCTCGAGGTGAGACACACACACACACACACACACACACACACACACACACACACACACACACACACACACACACACACACAGCACAATCCACACCACGCCCAAATTCAACTAGCTTCAAAGAAATGCTAGCTCAAAGATCAATTGATGGCTCTTAGTCACGCATGCACGCACAAACACACACACACACATGCACGCACACACTGGATTCCTTCATCAATTGATTTCATTCTCCTTCTTTCTGCCTTCCCCTGATCTCATTATCCGTGTACAGTTGTAATTCTTTTCAGTCAACCAAATCCTAGTATCTTGCAAATGTACCGGGGCAACACATCTGATGTGATTGTGATGTGCGTTCCAGGCTGTGTTCACAGACCTGGAGATCCTAGCTGCCATCTTTGCCAGTGCGATTCACGACGTGGACCATCCTGGTGTTTCCAACCAGTTCCTCATCAACACCAGTGAGTCTAAATACGGCCCAGAGTTAACATCCACGTCACACCACGTCTCAGCCCTGTGCACGTGCACACACAGATGCAGATGCGCACAGACACCCACACAAAGACATACACACACATATGCACACAGGCAGACACACACAGACACATACACACACATGCAGACACACACACACATGCACACAGACATACACACACATAGGCACACAGGCAGACACATACATACGAACACACACATACAGAACCACACAGAGGCAGAAACACACTGACATACACACCACACAAAGACTGATTCTTTCATTATTTAAATGAGGGGACTCTGATTTGTGTTTTAAAGCCAGTGGAGTTCATGGAGGCAATGAATGGTGTATTTTAAAAGGTACCACTTGGCAGGCCTTAAAGCTTGGGAGGCCTTAAAATGAGTTAAATATCGTTCAATCATTAGGTTCAATTAAATCTAAATGCATCTACATATCAAACATGAGCAAGTTGCCCCATCAGACGCAATTTAATTATTTGAAATGAGTTTAAAACTAGAAGGCAGATGTGCAGAACACTGTTTTGTACCTTGCTGGGACACCCATCTCCTACGTTCTTCCTTTCTATTGCACATATGATTGGATAAGAAAACAGCCTTACCCAACGTGAATTGGAATGGCAAGGGGGAAAAATCGAATACGATGTCACCCTAACACCAGAGGGGAGAGGGATTCCCTGAGTGAGGCAGCGTGAGTCACCCCTGTTAGGCAGCTCCAGACAACCTCAGAGTGGGATCCTCTTTCTCCTGGGCAGGACTAATGCATCCTAATGGAAAATCTAAATACAGCTGGGTAGACCTTCAAGTGACCCAGAGAGGGGAAACCTCTCCATCGATGGGAACATAACAAACCAAGTGTGACCACATTATTTTCCAACTGCTCCTCTTGTACCCCCTTCCCCCCAATGCAAACCCGGTGCTGGTGCTGGGCTGCTGCTTGTGCTGGTTCACTGTTGGTTCCGCGCGCCAAGTCCTTAAGAACCAGCTTGATTTTCCATAGACTCTAGGGCTAGAGTAGAGCCACCTCAATGCGTCAGCGCATACGACCATGTTGCCTAGCAACGCGTCAGGCGTTAAAAGTAACGGCGAAAATTAACGTGTTAAAATCACGCTAACCCAGTGCTAGACATCACTGGTTCTTGTTTCTGGACCAGCGTAGAGTTGGTTCTGAGTTGGAACCTGATTTTCTGGCCCGGAGCCAGTATTATTTATGTGGAAAAGCCAAGAACTGCACTGAAACCACGTTGTTGGAAAAGGGGTATCACTGAGTACATTATAGGGGTTTGAGCCAAAATAACCGTAGAAGTCATCACTTTTATTTGGGGTCGTTCCATCACCACCACACGCCTAATTACACGAACATTGAAATGTTCAAAGATGCAAAACTGTGTTCACGTTGCAGCTAATACATCAATACGGTACTTTTTTTTTATTTGACCGTGTGTCGTGTACAAACCAACAATTTTCTGAAAGATAAATGAAAAAAAGTGGGATCATGAGGTTAAAAAATAACATCTTACCTCATCCTCTGTTTTCAGCAGATTGTACCTTTTGAATGCTCCCTGTCTGTAACGTGTGTGCTGTCGTGTTCCCAGACTCTGAGCTGGCGCTGATGTACAATGACTCGTCGGTGCTGGAGAACCACCACCTGGCCGTTGGCTTCAAGCTCCTGCAGGAGGAGAACTGTGACATCTTTCAGAACCTGACCAAAAAACAACGACAATCACTGCGCAAGATGGTCATCGACATTGTAAGTTCAGACCGCATCCACTGACGGTTTAGCTAGGCTAATGGTTAGGTGAATTCTTGAGATTCTAATGCTAATGGTTTGGTGACTTCTAGCAATGCAAAGGGTTTGGTGAATTCCTGAGATGCTAATGATTTTGTGAATTCAAGCAATGATAAGGGTTTGGTGAATTCTTGAGATGCTAATGCTAATGGTTTGGTGAATTCTAGCAATGCAAAGGGTTTGGTGAATTCTTGGGATGCTAATGGCTGGGTAATTCTAGCAATGCTAAGGGTTTGGAGAATTCTTGCCAGGCTAAGGGCTAGGTGAATTATTTGGATGCCAAGGGTTTGGGGAATTCTAGCTATGCTAAGGGTTTGTAGAATTCTAGCAATGCTAAGGGCTTGGTAAATTCTAGCAATGCTAAGGGTTTGGTGAATTCTAGCAATTCAAACAGTTTGGTAAATTCTAGCGATGCTAGTGGTTTGGTTACTGTTTCTTGTAGCTATGCTAATGATTTGGAGAAATTGAGTTATTCTAACGTTTTGATAAATTGGGAATTCTAGCTATGCAAATAATTTGATGTGTTCTATGGTGAATTCTAGCTATGCTAATCAATTGTAGATATGATTACTGTTCATGGTGAATTCTGGCAATGCTAATGATTTGGGAAATTCTAACGACGCTAACGGTTTGGTAAATTCAAACCATGCCAGTGGTTTGATTACTGTTTTTTATAGCTATGCTAATGGTTTGGTGGTTTCTAGATATTGTCATGGTTTAATGAATTGTGAATTTAGCTATGCTAATGCTTGTTTTATGCTATCTACTAATTGTATGGAGAATTCTAGGTATGCCTATGAGTGCTATGTGACTAATTGTTTGGTGATTACCAGCTATGCTCATATGTTGAATTCTAGATATGCTAGTGATTTGGTCAACGGTTTTGCTGCCACCTTTTGAGTATTCTTGTATTGCATTTAAACAAATAGAAAGTTTTACCAATTACTGACAAGGTGATTAACTAGTCCTTAATATCGTTTGATGTTGACTGTACATTGATTTAAGTGTTAATTTATGCATGATCTGTGTTGTCCAGGTCCTCGCAACAGACATGTCCAAGCACATGAACCTACTGGCCGACCTGAAGACCATGGTGGAAACCAAGAAAGTGACGAGCTCCGGTGTCCTGCTCCTCGACAACTACTCGGACAGAATACAGGTCCGGCCTCAACACCCTTAACAACTTGCGTCATGCATTCTCCTTAACTGATCGTTGAACACGTTAACAATCAATAATCAATGAATCATTAATAATTACTGAGACACAAAATGCATGTATTTTTCCTCTCTTGTTTTATCTATATTGTTATCGGCATTAGTTATTTGAAAAATTAACTCATGAAGCACAAATAATTTAAACCAACCGAATAGTAAAACAAACCGGCACTCGCTGGAGACGGCTGCTCTTGTCAGCCTGTCTATTTCTAGGCGAACAAGACAGACCAAACCAAACCCATTTTTAAGAAGTGGTAAATAAAACCTACATTGTCGGTGAATACATTTTCTATCGTTTCAAATTTGAAACGGCGATTATTTGATTACGAATGAATCATTAACATCCCTACTTTGTATGCTCATGCAAGGCCACCTTCTCCCTCCTACTAATGCAGGAACATATCGTAGATAGATGAATGCTAACCGCTACAGTCACTGTCAGTCGTTTCACTGGCGGTTGTAAGGGGCGTAGCGGCCACTGAGTTTGTCGCTGGTGTCGGTGCGTCCAGGTACTCCAGAACATGGTGCACTGTGCGGACCTGAGCAACCCCACCAAGCCCCTGCAGCTGTACCGCCAGTGGACGGACCGCATCATGGAGGAGTTCTTCAGCCAGGGGGACCGGGAGAGGGAGCGGGGCATGGAGATCAGCCCCATGTGTGACAAGCACAACGCCTCGGTGGAGAAGAGCCAGGTACACGCGCGCGCACGCAAGCACACGCGCACACGTGCACACACACAGGCACACACGCAAACACAACAGGTACGGACACGGACACACAAACACAGACACATACAGACACAGTCGCTCACTCACTCACTCACACAAACCAACACAAACACACACACATACGCACGCAATTATATATATATGTACAATATAAAATCCACACAATTATACATTAACATAACCAATGAACATTGTTAGGGTTAGGTTATTGTTATTTGGACACACAAACACACCCACTCCTCGGCCTGTCTAAGCCCCCGTCCCCCACGTCCGCAGGTGGGCTTCATCGACTACATCGTCCACCCGCTGTGGGAGACGTGGGCCGACCTGGTGCACCCGGACGCCCAGGACATCCTGGACACGCTGGAGGACAACCGCGAGTGGTACCAGAGCACCATCCCCCAGAGCCCCTCCCCCGCCCCCGACGACCCTGACGACGGCAGCCGGCCCCCCGGGGGGGACAAGTTCCAGTTCGAGCTCACCCTGGAGGAGGACGGGGAGTCGGACACGGAGAAGGACAGTGGCAGCCAGCCGGAGGAGGAGGAGGAGGAGGAGGAGGAGGAGGAGGAAGACGAGGAAGACGAGGAGGAGAACAGCTGTAGCGACTCTAAAACACTCTGCACGCAGGACTCGGAATCGACGGAGATCCCCCTGGACGAACCGGTGGGGGAGGTGGGGGAGGAGGAGGAGGGGGACGGGGGGGAGGGGGAGGAAGGGGCGACGCCCACGCCCTGCTCGCCAACCGGCGTGGTGGTGGAGGAGGTAGCAGATCAGGAGGAGAACGAGAAGGAGGAGGAAGAGGAGGAGAAGTCTGCACATACATAGCAGCGCATGGAAAGCAGCTGAATGAACCATTTCTCTTAGTAATGACAGATGATTATTTATAGGTTTTTTAAGGGGTGGGGGAGGGGTTATTTTCCCTGTTTTTATTTTGTTTTTTCCTTTATTTTTATTATTATAATTTTTTTCTAAATCTATGTTTGCATTTTTTCTAAATGTGTGCTGCTCCCTCTCGGCCTGTTAGCCCATCCTCATCCCAAACTAAACTGCTCCCACTTACTTTGCCCCATCGGTACTTTTTAAAACAAGTTATTTTGCACTCAGGAAATCTCCTTTCCTTTCCGCGTATGTACTGTAGTATGGCGCTGTGTGTGTGTGTGTGTGTGTGTGTGGGTGCGACTGTTTGTGTGTGTGCGGCCATATCATTGTTACACCTCAATGTACGATGGGGACGAGCCATTTAGTTTCCCACGCGGTGCTGTGCACGTGGCCCCATGACACTCCTCTCCCGGTTAGCCTTGCCTGGACGTTAGCCGTGCTCTCATGTTTTATCAAGTGCCCCTCATTGTTTCATGGATGTCTGCCGTCTGGCGCTCAAGGAGTGTCTGTGTCATGGTGATGCCATTTCTTCCCCTCAGCGACATTAGGAGACACCGTTTGGAGGCCAAAAGAAACATCCGATTGGGGACCAACCAGGATGAAAAGCTGTAGTGCACTGGGGGGTAGCAAAGCATGCTGGGATTTGTTTTTTGGAGGGTATGTTCTTGATGATGTGGAAGTCTTCCTTGAAAACCTGACTGAAAAAAATAAGTGTCCGAGACCTCGTTCTTTGTCTTCATACGGTACTGTATGTCAAGCAGAGATTTGTTTTCTAGCTTCCCCCCTCGCGTTCTCCTCGGTGAGCAACAACGAGAGGTCGAGGAGCGACGCCAGGCAGACGGAGACACTCAGACGCTACGCTAGAAAAGAACGACATCCCAGATTACAGTGATTTTTCAATGTTTTTCGGGGCTGAATTGTATCGGGAGTGCATTAAGGAGCGTTGCACTGGCTCCTGACGATATTCAATAGCATTTATATTAATATTCCCATCACCGTTCGCTGGCATTGGCCTGTTTGAATGAGTTCAAGCCGCCCTTCTGTTTTTTGTTCTTTTTATACCTAAAGGGGGTTTTCACAGATGACCAGTCTCCAACGTGTCGCGTCATGCTATTTTTTTTTTACGCAGATTCGTTCTGATGTTTAAAGCCTTTACGTTTCATTCTCATTGCCTGCAGTTCCTCTCCTAGACATCCTGACACCATGCAATGCTTCGTAGTTGATATGAGATGCACCTTGTGGCAAAAGGTTTGAGTAGTGCGTGCGGTGCACAAAGCAGATAATTGTGTTCAAAAGACTTTAAGGAATTTTTTATACAAACGCTATGAAAGCTTTTGCGATTATTCAATGATTCGAAGAAGGTTTTGGCCCCCCTTTCTGTGAATACTGTTCACCCTCTCTACTGAACCTGCCTCAATTCTTTCCCTGAAACAGAGTCACACCACAGTTCCAGTTATGCTAGAGAAATCAATACTGTCTTGGTTCATATTACGGTTATCGTGGTCATTACGGTTGATTTTGCCATTCATACCATAAGCATTCGACAGCCGTCTTTGTTTTTGACATCAAATCAAGACAATCAGCTTTGTTGCTTAGTAGAACGCTTATCCTGGGACATAGATACTTTAATGCACTGATACTGTATGTTACCACTTCGACACGTTTTGTTTACCTTGTTCAACGCGTAAACTTTTAGACTTTTCTCAACAACTCCATGCCACCAGTCCTTTGCTTTTGTTTTCATCTCTGTGATGTTTTAACTTTCATTTTGATGTTAGGATGGTACAGTACCTTCACATCATTCATAGCTATACAAAAATATTGTCGCTCTATGTACATACAGAGACATCCAATCATGTAAATCATATAAAAGTCTTTATTTTTAATAGTGCTTTAAGTGTCTTTACGAAAAATATTTATTTAATCTTTTGGTTTTTAATTTGTTCATTCATTTTGTGCCAATTCTTTTGCGTTCAGTTTTATGTTTTTTTTTTTTTCATGCTCACCCGATGCTCTTACCTGTAATACAATGTTATGGTTTTATTGCTGTTTACAAACATATATTTATTGTGCTGTAAATACTATATAGGTATTATTATTGTTATTATTATTATCATTATTATCATCATTGTCATTTCCATGATGCTGTTTGTTGTAAATGATCAATTCGTATCATCCCTTTTGGTGATGGTGTGGCTGCATTGTAACTCTTGTTGAGTGAATGTTTATTACACATGTTTCTGCAGTGTAAAACACACACACACACACATATACCCCCCCACACACACACACAAACACACACACAGGAAAGATCCATCAATGTGTTGCTTACCTGAGAGCTAGCTCAGTCGAGAGAGGGGCAAAGCCAAATTGTTTTGTTTTTTTAAATAAGGAAACTGTTCCTTGGCCCATGGGCTGTGCCTTAAACTAAATACACATTTGTTCCATCTAGACTACTTTGTATCTGCTTTCCTTTTCCTCCTCTCTTTTTGCTGCAGTAGGGGCTAAGTTGGCTTGGTTGTCCTGTCGACTGGAGAAGAGGCATGTGACAAGGAGAGGAACTCGAGTGAAAATGTTGCCTTTTTTTTTTTTTTTTTTAACAGCCAAACACCATTTTATTTTGTGAGAATCGGGAAAAAAAACTAAAATGTGGTACTTGTTGTGATTTATATTGTTATATAACTAGGAAATAACGTTATGTTATGATTCAGGTCTGCTGCAAGTCCTAGACCCCACACTACCTGAGTGATGCGT
The DNA here is from genome assembly GCF_031168955.1 of Gadus macrocephalus. Lineage (NCBI taxonomy): Eukaryota > Metazoa > Chordata > Actinopteri > Gadiformes > Gadidae > Gadus > Gadus macrocephalus. Next base: position 17,897,056 of record NC_082387.1, read on the forward strand.
AGCTTCATAGTTAAATGTCTGAGAGCTGCATTTACATTGGACCTGTTATCGGACGAATCCACACAATCCTTTACCCCCTGCAAAAAACACAACCAGGCAGGTGTCAACGATCCACCGGCTACCCCATCCTCCAGCCCCTGATGAGTACACTAAACGGACAGTTTATGATTTAGCCTGCACCTGCCAGATTGTACAGGATCTGTTACCACTGAAGGGGGGGGAATGAAACAGAAGTATGAAGCTGCCTCCCGACCACGGTTTAAAGAGCGCACCAAGGCTTAGAGGAAACATCTGCATGTTCAGCCACTGCTGCATTAATTACGGCTGAAACACTGACAGTGTGTTGACTCATACGTGCTTGGCCCACACTTTACACTCATACTACTTGCAATACCCAACACCACTCACATCGTTCTGCCTGGACAGTAGAGGGACAGTATCTATAAGGGGATTTCGGGAGGGGGGGAGGGCTTTGGGAGGGGGTGTGCATTATTGTCCTATAAAGAGGACTCTTATTTTGACACGCATACTGTAGATTCTAAACAGCCCTGGACCAATGGAAACAGTAGGTTTTTTTGTCATTATGTGTTCTATTTTTTATGGAATGAAAGGAATACACAAACTGTAACTTAAAAAAAATAAAAATTCTTCAGGATTATATTTTTTTGGGTTGTCTTTAGAATGCCTATTTGTCTGAAAGTTTCACAAGACAATTAAAACGTTATTTTAATGGATTCCTTGTTAATTGCAGTCTATTGGATAGCACTGTAGATCATACAACTTTACGTAAAAAAAATATAACAAATGAAAAAAAAGTTTTTTTATATGCAATGGACTAAATAAAGCATGGGTTGATTGTGCTGACACTCTTCTTTCCTTGACTGTAAGTTTCACTGTGGAGTTGGCAGTAATGCTATCAAAATACCTACCTCATGTTTGTCGGTGACAGGTAGTCAATGCTGTATCACATCAGTGTTTTGATTCCACGTAATATATTTACAGATTAACATAATAGGTAAACGCTTACATTTTAGCCAGTTTCTTTATTCTTGAATAACAGCGCCATCTCCTGTGACTTTTGATATCAAATACTAGACACTAAAGAAATCAAAGTGATACTAATATTTGGAACACAATCCTTTATTCTAATTTATGAAATGACTCTTCCAAAAATTCCAGCAAATAAATGGATTAGAAGAACCACACATAATAGGTGAATTATTTTCATACACTCTGCTGTTCTTCACACCGGTGCAGTGATCTTCTGGGTGTAGCCTACGAAATGTTTCTCAACACAGGAAAACACGACTAAATCAGAGATTCATATTATGTGTGGCATTCAGGGACGCGGGAAGTGGGGGTGCTTAGGGTGCTGCAGCACCCCCCCCCCCCCTGGCGGCCTCTGGCTGTAACTGCAAGTGAGAAGATTTTATGAACAAATCAATACTTTTTTTTTTTTTTTATAATTTTATCATACAACTTGATTTTTCATTTAATTATTGACACCCACCCTTTTTATGATATTTATCATATTATCATTTCAATTTATTTAGAACATTGTCTGAGTAGGCTGACGTAGGCTATGACGCACAACGCAGAACTGTCGATAGCTGAATATCGTACTATGCTGATTTTACATAAGCATGTTGGTGTTCAACATCTGTTGTAGTGAACATTCTAAAACTGGTGTAAAATGTTGCTGCCATATTAATAGACACGTTGAATGTTATCGTTATGATTCTGGAATCCTGCACGTAAACTGGTTGGCAAAAAAAGAGCAAAGACGGACGGTTCACTTGACGGAGAAACCGTCACTTTCCTCATATCAGACAACTCGTAACTCTGGATGAAAATAAAGGCTTTCTTTTATTGTCACTCTCCTTTTAAACCTTTAGAAATAACCTCCTAAATCCTTGTTATAACGCTGTGTATAATCCCGGACCGCAACAGCTTGTCGGCATGTTGTTATAGTGTGAAATTCAGCACAGTATCAGCCGAGTTGACTCTAATTTCCACATTGTTTACTTGCTGACGTTTGTGAATAACAGTGGCTAGTTGGCAGAACTCTTTTTACACACCAGTAGAGTGTTTATCAGAGCGGAGCCCTGAATGTTGCGCAGCATTTATTATGACGTCATTATATAGACTCTCTCTCAGCACCCCCCCCCCCCCCCCCCTTGGACTGACTTCCCGCGTCCCTGGTGCTACCCCCTATGTTTTATTCGATACTTTTCAACAGTGTTACCCCTTATGGGTTTTTCATGACCACAGATAAAAAACGACAGTTTTTTTTATGTTTCATTTGATAAAAACGACCAATAGGTCATGACGACCAATAAAAAACAACAGTGTTACCCCCTTCATGTTTTTATTCATGACGACCAATAAAAAACAACAGTGTTACCCCTTATGTTTTTATTCATGACGACCAATAAAAAACAACAGTGTTACCCCTTATGTTTTTTTTCATGACGACCAATAAAAAAAGGAACAGTGTTACCCCTTATGTTTTTTTTCATTACGACCAATAAAAAAAGGAACAGTGTTACCCCTTATGGTTTTTTTCGTGACTACCAAAGAAAAACGACAGTGTCACCCCTCATGTTTCATTTGATAAAAACGACAGTGTTACACTGTCGTTTTTTATTGGTCGTCATGAAAAAAAACATAAGGGGTAACACTGTCGTTTTTTATTGGTCGTCATGAAAAAAAACGACAGTGTTACCCCTTGTTTTTTTCTTGATGACTGATAAAAAACGACAGTGTTACCCCTTATATTTTATTTGACAAAGACAACAGTGTTACCCCTTATGTTTTTTTTCATGATGACCAATAAAAAACAACAGTGTTACCCCTTATGTTTTCTTTCATGACGACCAATAAAAAACAACAGTGTTACCCCTTATGTTTCCTTTCATGACGACCAATAAAAAACAACAGTGCTACCCCTTATGGTTTTTTTCATGACGACCAAAGAAAAACGACAGTGTTACCCCTTATGTTTCATTTGATAAAAACGACAGTGTTACCCCTCATGTTTCATTTGATAAAAACGACAGTGTTACCCCTTGTGTTTTTTTTCATGACGACCAAAGAAAAACAACAGTGTCACCCCCTATGTTTTATTTGATAAATATCGACAGTGTTTTCCCCTTATATTTATTTCATGACGGCCGATAAAAAACGACAGTTACCCCTCATGTTTTTTCCATGTTGACCAATAAATAACGACAGTGGCACCCCTGTCGACGTTTTTGCAGGGATCGGAACATGAGCTGTTTAGAGTGTTAACCTCCGAACTTAACAATGCACCATCAAGACACCGGTTCAAGTCATCACAAAGGTTATACTTGACTTTATAATTCGCATGAAATAGAGAAAAGAAACTTCCAACAGAGGTCATCAAACCAGTGTTGTTTTCGTCAGGCAAGACGAAAACGAAAATGACGTCGTCAGACCCCTTTTTTCCATGACGAAAATGAGACTAAGACGAACGTCACCAAAGCCATATAAAGACTAAAATGTGACGAAAAATGTAGACATTTTCGTCAGACGAGAACTAGACGAGACTAAATTGTTAGTGAGTGGACGAACAAAGTTTCAAAACATGCTTTTTTCCCGCCAACTATAATATGCGTGCAATGTCAATCAAGAGCTCAGACATCAGAAATGGAGCCAGCTGCTTGTCCTAACAGTCACGCCCCCATCACACACTAAAAGCCTCGCTCGCGCGCAGCTGCGCCTGCACGCACACGGCAGTGCCGTGTGCGTAGTTTTCGTCGGACTAAAACTAGACTAAAACCTTTTGAGTTTTCATCAGACTAAAACTAGACTAAAACTTTCAAAGATAGAAATGACTAAAATGGGACTAAAACTAAGAAGCATTTCATCAAAAAGACTAAGACTAAAACTAAATCTAAAATGCCTGCCAAAAACAACACTGCATCTAACGGACTTGAGCCCCGGTCTCCTGGGGGTTAGGCAGCGTGCACCCCACTGCACCACTGAGGCGATGATAATACACAATAATCAATCATCAATAAAGAGGATATACATGACATTAAAATGTATGTGTTTATTTCTATTATTTCCCTTATGGTTTTTTTCATGACGACCAAAAAAAACAACATGGTTACCCCTTATGTTTTTTTTCATGACGACCAATAAAAAACAACAATGTTACCCCTTATGTTTTTTTTCATGACGACCAATAAAAAAAGGAACAGTGTTACCCCTTATGGTTTTTTTCGTGACTACCAAAGAAAAACGACAGTGTCACCCCTCATGTTTCATTTGATAAAAACGACAGTGTTACACTGTCGTTTTTTATTGGCCGTCATGAAAAAAAACGTAAGGGGTAACACTGTCGTTATTATTGGTCGTCATGAAAAAAAACATAAGGGGTAAGACTGCTGTTTTTTATTGGTCGTCATGAAATATACATAAGGGGTTACACTGTCGATATTTATCAAATAAAACATAGGGGGTAACACTGTTGTTTTTCTTTGGTCGTCATGAAAAAAACCACAAGGGGTAACACTGTCGTTTTTTATTGGTCGTCATGAAAAAAAACGACAGTGTTACCCCTTGTTTTTTTCATGATGACTGATAAAAAACGACAGTGTTACCCCTTATATTTTATTTGACAAAGACAACAGTGTTACCCCTTATGTTTTTTTTCATGACGACCAATAAAACACAACAGTGTTACCCCTTATGTTTTCTTTCATGACGACCAATAAAAAACAACAGTGTTATCCCTTTTTCATTTGATAAAAACGACAGTGTTACCCCTCATGTTTCATTTGATAAAAACGACAGTGTTACCCCTTGTGTTTTTTTTCATGACGACCAAAGAAAAACAACAGTGTCACCCCCTATGTTTTATTTGATAAATATCGACAGTGTTTTCCCCTTATATTTATTTCATGACGGCCGATAAAAAACGACAGAGTTACCCCTCATGTTTTTTCCATGTTGACCAATAAAAACCGACAGTGGCACCCCTGTCGACGTTTTTGCAGGGATCGGAACATGAGCTGTTTAGAGTGTTAACATCCGAACTTAACAATGCACCATCAAGACACCGGTTAAAGTCTTCACAAAGGTTATACTTGAATTTATAATTCGCATGAAATAGAGATAAGAAATTTCCAACAGATGTCATCAACCAGACTTGAACCCCGGTCGCCAGGGGGTTAGGCAGAGTGCACCCCACTTGTCAAATGTTGTGTTTTATTGGTCGTCATGAAAAAAAACATAAGGGGTAACACTGTTGTCTTTGTCAAATAAAATATAAGGGGTAACATGAAATAAACATAAGGGGTAACACTGTCGATATTTATCAAATAAAACATAGGGGGTAACACTGTTGTTTTTCTTTGGTCGTCATGAAAAAAACCACAAGGGGTAACACTGTCGTTTTTTATTGGTCGTCATGAAAAAAAACGACAGTGTTACCCCTTGTGTTTTTTTTCATGACGGCCAATAAAAAACGACAGTGTAACACTGTCGTTTTTATCAAATGAAACATGAGGGGTGACACTGTCGTTTTTCTTTTTGTAGTCACGAAAAAAACCATAAGGGGTAACACTGTTCCTTTTTTTATTGGTCGTCATGAAAAAAAACATTTGTTTTTTACCCTTGTTTTTTTCATGATGACTGATAAAAAACAACAGTGTTACCCCTTATATTTTATTTGACAAAGACAACAGTGTTACCCCTTATGTTTTTTTTCATGACGACCAATAAAAAACAACAGTGTTACCCCTTATGTTTTCTTTCATGACGACCAATAAAAAACAACAGTGTTACCCCTTATGGTTTTTTTCATGACGACCAAAGAAAAACGACAGTGTTATCCCTTATGTTTCATTTGATAAAAACGACAGTGTTACCCCTTGTGTTTTTTTTCATGACGACCAAAGAAAAACAACAGTGTCACCCCCTATGTTTTATTTGATAAATATCAACAGTGTTTTCCCCTTATATTTATTTCATGACGGCCGATAAAAAACGACAGAGTTACCCCTCATGTTTTTTCCACGTTGACCAATAAAAAACAACAGTGGCACCCCGGTCGACGTTTTTGCAGGGATCGGAACATGAGCTGTTTAGAGTGTTAACCTCCGAATTTAACAATGCACCATCAAGACACCGGTTAAAGTCATCACAAACGTTATACTTGAATTTATAATTCGCATGAAATAGAGATAAGAAACTTCCAACAGATGTCATCAACCAGACTTGAACCCCGGTCTCCAGGGGGTTAGGCAGAGTGCACCCCACTGCACCACTGAGGCGATGACAATGAACAATTATCAATCATCATTAAAAAGGATATACATGACATTAAAATGTATGTGTGTATTTCTATTATTTCCCTTATTTTTTTTTTCAAGACGACAAATAATAAACAACAGTGTTATCCCTTATGTTTTTTTTCATGACGACCAAAAAAAACAACAGTGTTACCCCCTTTCCGTTTTTTTTCATGACGACCAATAAAAAGGAACAGTGTTACCCCTTATGTTTTTTTTCATGACGACCAATAAAAAACAACAGTGTTACCCCTTACGTTTTTTTCATGACGACCAATAAAAAACGACAGTGTTACCCCTTAGGTTTTTTTTCATGACGACCAATAAAAAACAACAGTGTTACCCCTTATGTTTTTTTTCATGACGACCAATAAAAAAACACAGTGTTACCCAGGGACGCGGGAAGTGGGGGTGCTTAGGGTGCTGCAGCGGCCCCTGGCTGTAACTGCAAGTGAGAACGTTTTCTGAACAAATCAATACTTTTTTTTTGTTGCATAATTTTATCATACAACATGATTTTTCATTAAATTATTGACATCCACCCTTTTTATGATATTTATCATATTATCGGTACTATGCTGATTTTACATAAGCATGTTGGTGTTCAACATCTGTTGTAGTGAACATTCTAAAACTGGTGTAAAATGTTGCTGCCATATTAATAGACACGTTGAATGTTATCGTTTTGATTCTGGAATCCCGCACGTAAACTGGTAGGCAAAAAAAGAGCAAAGACGGGCGGTTCACTTGACGGAGAAATCGTCACCTTCCTCATATCAGACAACAAGTCTGGATGAAAATTAAGGCTTTCTATTATTGTCACTTTCCTTTGTAAACCTTTAGCAATAACCTCCTGAATCCTTGTTATAACGCTGTGTATAATCCCGGACCGCAACAGCTTGTCGGCATGTTGTTAGTGTGTGAAATTCAGCCCAGTATCAGCCGAGTTTACTCTAATTTCCACATTGTTTATTTGCTAACGTTTGTGAATAACAGTGGCTAGTTGGCAGAACTCTTTTTACACACCAGTAGAGTGTTTATCAGAGCGGATCCCTGAATGTGACGTCACCCCTCATCTCGACTCTGTAAACAACGGATGTTGCGCAGCATTTATTATGACATCATTATATAGATTCTCTCTCACCCCCCCCCCCTCGGACTGACTTCCCGCGTCCCTGGTGGCATTTCCCATTAAGCATGCGTGCCCTGGATTTATTTTCCACTAACCCTGAGAAAGTGTCCGCGCTGGCCAGTGCCAGAGGGAGATGCTCGGGATGGGAAAAGCCATAGCGCCGTACCGCTGGCCGGAAGCCCGTTATGTGACTGATGTCACATCCTTTGCCAAGAGAGAGGTTATTAACCACAACAACCACCTCATTTGTTGAGCTAGAGTCCGCTTTTATGGTCAGATTAGAATGCCTGGTTCCTTTATTGACAGAAAGAGTTTTGTCATGGAAGCACAGCCACAAGCTCTGATCCATTTGATTACCTTAGCATCCAGTTAGCTCTGTCACAGCCCCGCTGTTAAGTAGCCATCCCTCTCTTTTACTCGAGCTTTGCCACCTGGTACTTAAAGTTAGATTTTTGATTTCGGTGTCCCAAAACATATATTGTTAATACAATTGTAAAGATCATATATATATATATTTTTTTTTAACATCAGTTACAAATTTAGATATTTTTTAATCTTAGTGCGCGTGACTGCATATCCTTTTAGTCAGTGAGGTCAATCCACTTTTATTGTAAGACTGGAGAAATATTAAAGGGCCCTTATTTTACAATTCAATAATCGACTCTGGCTACATCACATATGGGAGGCTCCACCACCCAGATTATGATCGATAGATCGTCCTTCACTGCTATACCAATTGGTTACCTGATCCATGCCTAAGAGGCCTACATCTGGGCGGACACTCCCACTGATGTCCGTCATGTGACTACCACCGCATCCCCTCTGCACCAAATGGATCACACCAAGGGACCAAATAAGAGGAAACAAGACACCCATGAATATAATTTATTTCCTATCATTTCACAAACATACTTATTACATTGCTTGCACTCTTAGAAACAAATATGTAAATTATTCAATATTATATATGACAAGAGCAACAGTTCTGGCCCCCTAAGTATTATGTTGTATAACTTCGGCTACTATTAAAATGCTCCTCTGAATTTTTACTTGAGATAAATACTTTTATTTCAATTTATTTCATGGCTATTAGTATACGGTAATAACATGTACACACATACACACGTGTCAAGTACGTGTACAATTATATGAATACACACACACGCAATGGATTTTTTTGAGAATGAAATTGTATCCCTTACTGTGAATGTCCTCTGGGTGGCATAGGGTGTAGACAACATTATGTCCCTGACTATCGGTCACATCAACACTGCATTTTGACATTATAATACAAGATCAACCAAAGACCAACAGTTAGCAGGAACAGCATACAGTACGTGAATTTGTATAAAATGTCTACGCAAAGAATACACCGTACATATACTCTATGTAATCACCAAAACACACTCCCAATCACACACACACACACACACACACACACACACACACACACACACACACACACACACACACACACACACACACACACACACACACACACACACACACACACACACACACACACACACACACACACACACACACACACACGTTCACAGAGTGAATGGCTGTATTACTTAATGAAGCACACACTCTATAAGAGAGATTACAGTGCATCATTTGCAGTGCCATTCACCAAAGCTTTTCCCACCTCCTGCAGACATAGCTGTCACACTTGGGGAAGGGATAAACTATTTACAGGTATTAATTCAGAAAATATTGCACTTATTGGCCCATTGCATTTCACAGCATGTGCTATGACAATGCACTTATATCCGTAACATAGAGTGATATATTTATATACAATTTTAGAATATAAATTCTACACAGGTCAGTATTGTAGTCATGCATTTTTGGAACCTATATTTATCTATGCAACAAAAAACGGTAAATGCAAAATGACTTCCTATATTGTTTAGTATTAGCATTCTTTTTTTTGGCACTGTATTTTATGAAGCGTTGGTTATTCTTTGCCTTTCTGACTTTAACATTTTCTCGAAGACTATATGTTATACTAATATACTAATATGTGGACTTGACTTTTCACTAACACCACTATGAGCTGGCTGCATTAGCCTTGTTGTTTATGCTGTTAGCCAACCGTTTATATCATGAATATCCCAATAGGAAGAGTCAGATAGTATGATGTATCTTTCTCAGAAAAATATGGATTTTAAAGCCAAAAGTGTGAAATATTGACATTATGTTTGGGCACTTCAAAATTAAACAATGTCTAAGTATATGGCTGTTTATTCCATGACACAGCTGGTCATATATGTTTTCAACTCTTGTTTTTTTATGAATTATTTAGATCCTAAACAGAGGAGTTCAGCCATTCCATATACAGGTTTGGGTGCTTGAATATCTGAGTTCAACCGATTATTTTGGGCAAGGCTAAAACGGAAGTGCCTTGGCAAAACATCAGAGAAGATTGACACATTTTGTTGGCAGCATGCTCAAAGCATTATAATATAAAGGGTCATCTGGGAAACTAAATCACAAACAACTGATTTGTTCATGAACCGATATAGTGGTTAGAAGGTCACAAATCCACGGTAATCAAGTCTATATTACTATTTCTGGGTTCAGTTCAAAACACGAAAAGGACAAAGGAAACGAAAGAGAGGCCGTATTGGAGAATTAAAAAAAGGCCACTTCTTTTTATCCAAGGTAGATCATTTGAGGGCAGAAACAGAAAATGTACACCGATGGAGTCACACACAGAACTCATGCAAACCCACACACGATACAAACATCCACACTACACCACACATTCAATACACTGGCACGAGGCGCTAAACAATGTCACAATGTACTATACAATGAATCATATATTTAGCAGACTGAAATCATAAACTGAATAAAGTTTAAATAAATCTTTAGATTGAATGCAAACAAAACGTTTGCTGACGAGACCAAACTTGAAGTGATTGAATGAAATTAATGCACTGACTGGTTGACTCTTGTTTTATAGCTATTCTACAATGGCTAAATTATGCATAAATATATAAATATTTATATATATATGTTTTCCTATTATTACTTAAAGCTACTTAGCTAACAAGCACACTAAGTAGTCGCGATTTGAGATGAGTGTGACTTCTCTAACATTTGTATTTTCTATATATATATATATATATCGATGTTTCCTACATATCCATAGCCGTGTCTAAAAAGGTCTGTGTGTTTGCTTGATTATTTGCATGATACGAGGGGTTGTCAGATAAATACATCACGGGATGAGACCAACTACTAAAGAGAGCGTGAACCTTAGACCGGAGAGCATTTCGGTACACGAGGAACGATTAGTGCACTAATAGTGCAACGAGCGCGACAATAACCCTGCACGCTTTGTACGCTTTTTTACCGTACCCCTATATAACCCCACCTACCCTCCCGACCCCTGTGTGCCCCCTAGTGGCGACTACTAACAGTTGCACCCTTGCTGCTGAAGGGGCGGGGCGCTGTCGCTCAGCTTGGCGGTGGGGGCCCCCGTGGTGACGGCCGGGTCCGTGTCCAGGCTCTCCGACATCTTGTCACAGATCAGGTCCACCAGCCGCTCGAAGGTCTGCTTCACGTTCACGTTGTCCTTGGCACTCGTCTCAAAGAACTCAAAACCTGGAGGACGGAACAGCGGATGGAACAGATTGTAGAACGACGCTCTACTGAAGGTGCTGTAGGTAAGATTCAACAGGTTTAACTTGAGTGTTTTTAGTTTTGCCGTTTTTGTTTTTTAGAAACGGCATAACGATCCGTCCGTTCTTGCTGGCTGGAGTGCTCCTTGAGAATATGTGCTTTGGGTATGAGCCAATGTGCATTGGGAGCGGTCGGAAATTTTAGTTCAACCTGCTCCCCGAAAATGTCTAACCAATCCGGACCTCTCTTCCATGATTGGTTTGGGGAATCCATGTCTCCTAAATGGCGGATAAGGGAGGGAGCAACGAGGGAGGGGACGATGTTTTGGTCAAGTGACAAAATGTTACTTACTTCCACTCTGTTCTGCTCTCTCTCTTGACTACCCTCAAACCATACATACAGCCCCTTTAATTGGATTGTGCAGGAGAAATTGCTTTTCACTTAACTGCACCCACAAAAAATATAAGCTATACATTGAACAGCATTAGTCCAACAGTGTAGGACAATATTATATAGGGCTAGTTTTTAGTAATTTTAGTGGATGAATCCAAAATATTAGTTTAAAGATTTTCTTTTTAGATTGAATGCATTTTCAAGGTGCAGCCAGGGACTACAGGCAGACTGCAGAAAACGTTTTGGCAAGGAGACAAACACCGGAATCACCGTCACAACCAGAATAAATGACTGCATTAATGAATGGATGAATGAGCGGTTGAGTGTTCCTGAGCCTACCCAGCTGTTCTGCCAGCAGCCGGCCGCTGTCCACGGAGACCACCCTTTCCTCGTCCATGTCACACTTGTTTCCCGCCAAAACCACCTGAGCGTTGTCCCAGGAGTAGGTCTTTATCTGGGTGGCCCTGTAAGCACACACACACACAGACACAATGACCACAATAACTCTCATGGAATCAAATCCCTTGAAACATTTCCTTTCACTTCTAAGCGGATATGGTTTGGATGTGGATTCTAGACTTTGCAACAAATGTATGTGGGTCATTTGTTTATTTTGTAAATTGTCACAAAGGTTTAATATTTTATTATTTTTTATATACTGTAACCTAGGCTAATTAAAACGTTGTTCTACCAGGTTATGCATGAGAAATGCCGTGGGAGTTTCACATACAATAAATGTCTCCCCATAATGACAAATCATTTCACGGTTAATGACTAAACACTGACCTAAAACACAGTACGACCGACACGATTGCTAACATTCAAATGCTCCTATGCTTCCAAAATGGAGGCATCCATTGCACTGCATCGTAAGGAAATTCAAAAAATAATCATGTACACACTGCTTTTCTGTCAGTCAATGAACAGAGTATATTTTGTTATGTCTGCTTTCACATAAGATATAAACCATTGAAACAATTATAATGTTGCTTGAAAACGTGTTTATCACTCTAATGCTCTCATGCCAGAAACTGCTGGCTAAACCCAGGGTGAGAGAGTGAAAAAGAGAGAGGGGGACAAGAGAAAGAGTTACATAGAAATACAGAGGGAGCGAAAAGGAGACACAGGAGTGAGGGAGGGAAGGGTGAGTATGAGATTCAAAGAGAAGACAGGTTAGAGAGAAAGAGAGACAGGTGTGAGTGAGGGAGGAAGGGGTCAGAGAAAAGAGGGAGAGGAGTAAGATAAAGAGAGAGAGGTATGAGAGAGGGAGGAATGAGTATAGGAGTCGAAGAAAACAGAGGGAGACAGCGGAGTGAGAGAAAGAGACAGGAGTGAGAGAGAGGAGTGAGTGTGAGGTTCAAAGAGAAGACAGGAGTAAGAGAGAGAGAGACAGGAGTGAGAGAGGGAAGAGCGAGTATAGGAGTCAAAGAAAAGTCAGGAGTGAGAAAGAGACGGGCATCAGAGAGGGAACTGTGAGTATGAGAGTCAAAGATGAGACACGGGTGAGAGAAAGAGAGACAGGAGTGAGAGAGGGAGGAATAAGTATGAGTCAAAGAGAAGTCAGAGGAGTGAGAGAAGGAGGGATACAGCTCGCTGTATCTGCAAACAGACGGAGAGAGGGGGAGAGCGAGAGACGCAAACATAGAGAGAGATAGGGCTCAGCAGGACGCTGGCAGACATCTCTAATAGAGTTTCAGAAGTGGGTCATTTCACAACCAACGGCTGATCAAATCCACTGTGACCGAACACCAAGGTAAAACCACGTCTCGCCTCTCTCGACTCCATGAAGATTCAAGACATTCATTTGATACATACACAATGGTTGATATCACCTCCGGGGTGAAGAGGAATATGCATCGACGTTCTGTCTATCTTTCAATGTCCCAATGTACTGGGCCTTAGATGAAGACGGCTTGCTATTTTCTGTCTTTGTCACGGACAGGAAATGCGTACGTCACAAGCTTATTCAGGCACAGTCAGGGAAGGAGCTGTTGCTATGGAAACCATTTTTTTCTGCAACCTTGTCACAATGAACAAGGCGAAGCAAAAAGTGGAATAAAAGCCTCTGGCAACTGGGGGAAAAAAAGGAGGACCGAAATTTAGCGAGAGAGGGGGGGGGGAAATCCACTTATTCTCTGTGTCTAATGCCGCTGGATGTGTGCATTGTGTAGTATGTAAGCACACAGAGAGGGTTTATGGATTTAGAAAATGCCAACCCCTTACCTGATGCTAACAAGAGTCACATTGAGATAGAGTAACTGTTAGCTTCTCCTTGTTCCTTATGTAAGATAGCACTTTCATATTGCTTTTCACCGTATCAAATCTCTCTTCTTGACCTATACATTTTCTTTCATTCATATCAGAGGAGCAGTGGAGTCTAAATGTTTAATATCGTATGAGAGTATATATAGACCGAAGTGGAAAAAGGACTTAATGTGTGCAGTGATTGTAGGCCCCTATTATTAGGTCATTATATATAGTATTATTAGGGCTATGGGACAAAACAAATTAAATTAACTTGATTGACTAACTCCAAATATTATGTGCAAATGATTTCCTCATTTGTCATATATTCATAAAGATCAACAATCCATTCCACAACCCGTATTTCCTCATTGGATGGCAGAGAGGGGAAGGAAGGAACAAATTCATTAACCATCTATTTAAAAAGAAATAAATCCTTCAAAAATGTTCTCACAAGATCGCTATTTCTGTCGAAGAATCTGCCAACTCAACCGACAGACGGTTGCAGAGTCTGGCTGAATTTAGACCTTTAATCTATGAATATCTAAATATTTCATCCCTGAATGCATCATGGTATGTCAGCAGCATTTGGGCTCGGCCCAGAGAGCCAGTGCTCCGCTCTGCTACAGCGTGTGACTCATACACTCGCCGCAGCCGTGACCTTGAGGGGTGAACGTCCCTATGGGCCGGAGCAGATGCATAGATTATCGTTGCTCTTTCATGTCAAAGAGGATATAGGAGAATGGGAAATGGAATAAGAGGAGAAGGAAAGAGGGGGAGAGGGAGGGAGGGAGGGAGGGAGAGGGAGAGAGGAGAGAGAGAGAGAGAGAGAGAGAGAGAGAGAGAGAGAGAGAGAGAGAGAGAGAGAGAGAGAGAGAGAGAGAGAGAGAGAGAGAGAGAGGGACAGCGATAGAGAGGGAGAAGGAGGTAGAGGAAGGGGGAGGGGAGAGGGAAGGGAAGCTAAAGAGAGAGGGAGAAATAGGCAGAGAGGGACTGAGGGAGGGCGAGAGATAGAAAGAGATGAGGGTAAGAGACAAAGGGCAAGAGATGATAGAGCAGGAGGGGGAGAAAGAAGGAAATGGACCTCACCCATGTGAAACAGTGAAATCAATACCTAGCTTACAAGACCTGCGGATAGAACGGAAGGTCAGCTATTTAAATCTGTTCCAGAGAAGGAATCTCATCGTGTTATTGGGGAGGCGGGATGGCGCTTCATTACATTAGCAGGAGGAACCGCCGCCTCTTTTCATTGGATGATTTAATGGACAGACCCATAAAGATTAAATACTACGGCCAGTCACTCAGTACAATCACACTGCGCAGCACGGAACAGGGAATACCCCCAACACACCAAACACAGTTTGTTCATGTGTTCCGAGGAGGTTAGGAGGACGCCTCACCAGTCCTGCACGGCGCCAAACGACTCCTCGTTGGTGATGTCATACATCAGGATGAAGCCCATGGCGCCGCGGTAGTACGCCGTGGTGATGGTCCTGTACCTCTCCTGGCCGGCTGTGTCCTACAGAGAGAGCACATGGCCCCGGCACAGCGGGGGGTTGAATGGGTGAGGCCAACACGCTAAATGGAAAAAGGTGCATTGCATCTCCCCCACTGTGAGGGCTAGCAGTTGGTCAGGTGATGGGCGACGGCAGGCAGAAGAAACACAGAGGGGCCGCACAGCGTGTTCTGATGTCCCCGTATGGCTTGATGCTGCGCCATGTTTTGATGTCACAGTTGGTTGTGGTTGTGGTTAATGTCACAGGATGGTCTAACGTCACGGCCTTCATGTCACCTGTGTGTAGTGATGTCACTGCATATTCAACGATGTCCCAGCAGGTTGTGATGTCACAGATTGTCAGTATGTCACAGCTTGTTGTGATGTCCCGGCCGGTTGTAATGTCTGGGCAGATGGCGTATGTCACAGTAGATGGGGATGTTCAAGGACTGCAGCAGAAGATGAATGGATTTAAAGGAAATCTATGTGTGTAGCCATTTGGTAATGGCTACATCACATTACGAAAACATTAAATCAACCCCAAAACCTGTGCCCGTGTGGTTTGGATGGGATTTTAATGTGATTTCATTGATGCCCCTTGGGGAGTTATTCAATTGAATAAGTAGAGCAATGTGTCCTGAACCAAGCCCTCATTACACCAAAACATCTGAATACACATCATGCTGCACATTACGTGTGCATTGTTGACATTGGTTGTACTTACTATGAATACTATTCATGATTCTTAGTAGACCGGGTGGTACTTCACTTAGCTGACTGAAGCAGGTTGTATTTCCTTACAGTACTGAACACATCTGAATATATTAGCAATGATATCATTAAAGCCATATTACCACAGAAATATACAATACATCTCATCTGTGACCTTTTCTAGTTTGGTCGCTTGCATGTCTTGCAAACCATAATCAAACAAAAATAATATGATTACCTCCATTCCAGTGCTATGTATGGACAATCACCTGTCAGTGGTTGTTGATTTATATTTATATTTCTCTTTAATCTATTAGTGTTTATTTATTATATAGGATGAGTGTTATTATTGATAGTATATCAGTGGATGGATTCTGTTATGCACTGAGTGAGGACTGCAGAATTGTACTGAATGGAAGAAGCAGAATGCAACGTAATTTCTCAGCGCTATGCATAGCTGTTAAACGGAATCTCTACAGGACACAATATGCTGTGTTTGCTAGCTGTGGTCTGAACATGGATGTTACATGGTGCCTGTTTTAGCCTAAGGACCTATCTGACCTTCACAACATGGAGTAGAACCTCATTGCTTGCTATCTCATACACAGTGAAATGTAAGGACTGGTGTTAACAGGAAAGCTGTGTTTATGATGTGTGTGTGTGTGTGTATGTGTGTGTGTGTGTGTGTGTGTGTGTGTGTGTGTGTGTGTGTGTGTGTGTGTGTGTGTGTGTGTGTGTGTGTGTGTGTGTGTGTGTGTGTGTGTGTGTGTGTGTGTGTGTGTGTGTGTGTGTGTGTGTGTGTGTGTGTGAATTAAAAACAGGAACTAGGAATATGACAGATTAAGGCTTTCCTTCACATATCATCATTGAGTACTAATCCTATTCTAGTTTATTTTTTGTTGTAGTCTTTGTTCGTTGTTAAATAACAATGCATTCATCTTGGCCTTTCCTCTTGTCTGAATTTTAAACAATTCCATATTTTTCATTAACCCAATCGATTCCGGCCAAAGGTCTTGACAATGACATGTTTATTTCCGGTCTCATTCCGTGAGCAGCCTCGCTTGCTTCTTAGTTAGAGCAAAAACTGCAGATTCCAGTGATCAGCATCTTCTTTAGCAGGAGGTTTTTCCAAGAGGCTTTTAAATCTAATGAGTTGAGGTTGACGGTTGACATAGCACAAACTTCTCTATGATTTATCGCTGTGACACTTAGAATGAAATTAGCCAATACCCATCGCCTTAAGGCCATTTAAGTCTCTCTCTCTCTCTCTCTCTCTCTCTCTCTCTCTCTCTCTCTCTCTCTCTCTCTCTCTCTCTCTCTCTCTCTCTCTCTCTTTCTCACTCACTCCCTCTCTCTCTGTGCTACGGCTTTAGTGGACCTCGTATGACTGACGGTTCTAAACACCCACAGCAGCCAGAGAGGAGCTGAGTGCCAGCCAGGCGGAAGGCCCCTGGACGCCCTGTATTCATGGAGGGATAGCAGCAGATGGAGGGGAGGTAATAAGGTGGATCTACACGCAGAATCAACATGGCAATGGTTAAACAACCACCCCCACACTGCCACTGAGGTGTCGGGAGACATTTCATTTCACTAGTCACTAATTAAAAAAGACGTTTTCTCAGTTTCCAATAGGCACAATCGCATTGGGGGGAAGTGTTGCGTCTGTGTTCCTCCCTGCTGTTTGCCGAGCTAACACTTCCTTGCCTCCCGTCAGCGATGGAGAGGATTCCATCTGTCTACGTTTTTTGTATTTTTGTAGATTGACATTTACATGACAACACGGTTTGTATTGATTTAACGTAAAAAAAAGGCATTTTGGAGATATGTCATAGCTTTTAAATATATCAATTCAATATCCTTCTCAGAATATACAAACAAAATACAATTTATATCAGATTCAAGGGAAATGCCTTAGCATTTGGTTATTTAATTTAGCCTTGAAGCATTGTTATAAGGAATACTACTATTCCTTATACCTTATTACTATCATGAGATAGTTCATCCTCTTCATCTTATAACAGATATAGTTCAGAGTTAAGAATGATTATCTGAGTGTAATATGTTAGAAATGGCATAGCTGTCTGTCAGCTATTAGTGAGTGACATGCGCTGTGAGAATGTCTGTTTTGAATTTGTGTCTGCCTCTCTATGAACCAGTTCAGAATGAAACTGGTCCCAGCTCATCAGGGCATTTCTCACCTTTCTTTCTGACCCGTAGGACATGTATCATGAGCACTGCAACAAGTACGTAGTACTCTTTTGAGAGAAAAATGTGTTAACTTTAACCAGAAAATGTATATTCTATTAATTATAATATTCTATAATGGTTATATTTTGGACTGATTATTCAAAATTGTGGTGTACAGCTGTTTTCAGTAGTCTGTGCTATGGTAAGAGCAATGGAAACACAGCCACAATGATGAAGAATCGTCATATAGGGTGTTTTTATAGTTGAGGCATTCAGCCTCAGTTTGAAAATGCAATTATTCTGTGTTAAGGTTCAGGTGCCATAGATAATGTATGCATAGCAAGATTCATAGAGTGTGTTATACAACAACTCATTACCTATAATAGCATGTGATCTGAAACAAAGCATTTGACCTGTAATGTAACCCACGGCCGTCCACTTACCCAGATCTGTAGTTTGATCCGTTTGTCGTTCTTGTAGACGGTTTTAACTTTGAAGTCGATTCCCACGGTGCTGACAAAGGCGGAGGTGAAGGCGTCGTCAGCGTAGCGGAAGAGGAAGGACGTCTTTCCTACGCTGCTGTTGCCAATAATCAGCAACTTGAACATGTAGTCAAAGTTCTGGTCCCCTCCCTCTCCCTTCCCTTTTGCATCCTGAGTGGCAGCCATCTGCAAACACAACAAGGCTTTGATTATGTTACATTATAACAAAATGGAATGAGTAGTAAATCATTTAGCCTGGGGGGAAAAGCCCAGGAGAAAAGGATCATTTTGAATGGTTGAATTTGAAAAAGCTTCATTAGAGCGTTTAGATGCTTTATTATTTAGATGCTACTTATTTGTTACTTAATGTTTTGTGGATATTTTCAATATCTTATTTTGTAAAATGGAATTACAAGGTTACATATATATATATATATATATATATATATATATATATATATATAATCTTGTAAAAAATATTTTGCAAACGCTTTCCATCAAATTGTGAATGGAGACAGCGTGAAATGGCATATATAACCGTCCTACTTGCTGAGAGGAGAGTGTTTACACAATGCATCTGTGGGCTACTGAGCCTATGTCAAGGCTGAAGTGTGATGCATGAAGCAGGCTCAAGCCACAGCCTACAAAAGAAGCCGGATCACCGTACTGTACATCCAGCACAATCCAACGTTGCATCCGTATGTTAAATATGGCCTGAAAATTATTTGGAACACGGATGTGTATAGTATACAGACACGTCTATATACACACACACAATATCCGTTTCTTCGTGGCTTAACAATACGATCTTAAAGAAGGAATGCGGCCTGTTCGGCCACGGAACAGCAAGCGAGACAAGCAAATACATTTCGGACGTAAGGTCATTATTTCAATTGACAAAATGATTTCACATGAATGAACTCAACATCACATTTCAACTAACCTGCTTCGAAGGCCTTGGCGTGATCTGTATCTGTCTTTTTGCGTTTATTTTTTGCAGAATACGACTTATTGTATACGTAATGCAGGCGTTGGTTTAGGCACCGACAATTTCAGCACCTGGGAGCTGTCCCCTTTGGTTCGGCTCTGGCACGCGCCGCTGACGAGGGTACGCGCGAATGATGCGCGAAGGAGGTCGGTAGATCAAAGGGTCTGGACGTACAGTGGGCGGTACCCCTCGCTGTTACCAACCAATCACTGATTCCAACGTGCAGTGGCCGGTCATTTCGCCGTTACCACCCAATCAGTGATTGGTTGGCAACAGCAAGCGGTACCGCCCACTGTTCTTTCAGACCCTTGGATCTAGCAACTGCCTTGAACGAACAGCGTCGAAAGCTTCATTCAAACGTCACTGAAAACAAGATGGGGGATGTAGTTTTTCAAGATTCGTTGAATACACAGGAAAAACACAACCTAAATACAATTATGACTACACTTTCCAACATGCATTGCTGTGTCAACAGCTGTATAATATAATATATGTTTAGAGCATTACAAAATAAACGAATCGTTCATAATTTACATCCTTATTTGCTGTCTATCTGTTTGTACCCTATGAGGAATAACAATATTTGTCCGTTTTTTGTTTCTATGAAAAGAAGCCTACAATACGTTGGCTAGTTTGTGCATAATTTATAGCCTAAAAAAGCCCTGTTTGGGATAACTCTTTTCCCTTAACCGTCTTTGATTATTCGCCTCCTTGTTTGATGTGCACTGTTTATACTCTTTTTCGCACAGGAGAACACAAACTAAAATCTGAAGCGTCTTACCTTCCCATACAAGTCCATCCTATATATTAGTCCAGTGTATATGCTATTTCCAAATGTGGAAAGTTTAAATGGAATAACGTGCAAGTAAGCTATACAAAAAACATTCGCCCCGACACGATTATGAAAAATAATCAATTCGTGAAACCAATAATGGCCTGGTTCCGTTTGCGTCACGCTCAGTGTTTCTGCCAGCTCCCTCCCATCCACTTCTCCGGAGAACGAACGCAAGCGGCTGAGCACATAGAAAACTGGCCATAATTGTTTCGAGGCCATTTGAGCAAACCATTGCGGGTCATGGCCTGCTGGTGTAACTAACTACATTCGAACTAATATAGGACAAATCATTCCACGGGCTTGGTGAGGCCCTTCTTTAGTTGTTTTGCTCCCATGTATATGGTTTATAGGCCCTGCGTGTGTTGTGTTGTGGTGTAGGTGTATGTGTGGGGCCGTGTGTTGGTTTCTGCTGGGATGTCGGCCGCATTGCCTCTACGAATCATATCCTGCACTTAAGAGCACCCACTGGGCCGTGGACGACACCATTGCGTAACAGCCCTTGTCCGCAACAAGAGATCATTTGAGGTGACCGTTGTATCGACGTTGAGAGGTACACTCGGGCTTGCCTTGACGTCGGGTTTCACAGTGGGCATCATGTTATTTCCATTGCAGCCTGACGTATTTGATGTGGACTGGAGAAGATATGCCAGCCTGGCAAAAAGACACTTTAATGAAAAAGAATATAATATTTACCATAATTGTCTATGATCAATGTAGGCCGGCGTAAATATGATCTAAGGATAATCATGTGGGCATCTTGTTGTCATGCCTATTGTTCATATACAAAGGGTCCCAGGTGTAGCTAAAATGTGCAATTGTTTAATTAGCAGCAATGTGTGAGCTATACAATGGGTTAGACCGTTGTGAGACATCACCCCACTGAAGATGTGTTTGGATAATGTATTTCAATCATTTTGTCCAGTTGTTTGAAAATCGAATGAAATATGCTATAGGTTAAAACATGTATTCTGGTGAAAAATGTGTAGAAGGCTAAATTTGCAGAAATGAACAGCAATATTTGGTATCAAATAAGTGCCTACTGATCCAATACAATAATCAATATTAAGAGATCCTTCCTTTTTTTATCGTACGAAAATCATGCATTTGTAATAATACACGCAGGAGGCCCTAATTCAGAGCATCACTCCACTATTGGACTTGTGATAGCATGGGGTATACCCTTGGGTATTGAGAAGATGAGCTGTAATGTAGAACTGTTGCAATCATCACTATCAGGAAGGAATTCAGAAACCAAGCACTAATAAAACACACGGCCCATTTAACGTAAGGTCTTTCTATCTATTTCTGTATCAGAAATATAGTTAAAAATTATATTCAGCTTACTGTATTATTTTGGAGAGCCCTATTTAAAAAAACGTCTTACTCGTAATGCTTGGTACATTAGAGTATTTAGGCTATAATCTCTCGGCATTTGATAATTAACTGGCAGATTATTTTGTTTAATCCTCATTGTGCACAACATTGGGCAAGCACTGAATATTACATTGGCTTTCAGCCAATGAGCAACTACATATATGACTCTCCTGCCAACCACTTACCAAGGGAGAGTATCTACACTACACACAATATTATTATATAATATAGTTTCCATCCATCATTAAATACAGTATATTCATGTAATATGATGTAAGTGGAACCGATGATGACGTAAAATCAAAGAGCCTCTATTGGTTGTGTTTTCTAACAGATATGTGCTATGCTATAACTTGCACAAGCCAGTGTTCCATTTTCTCTCGACCTTCTTGCATTTGTGAGGCACAATTCAGTTTGATGATGTAATGATGTTTCCCATTATGCTGTTGCGACCTCCAATATTTGATGAGATGTGTTCATAACTTAGTTGCCTGTCACGTTGACACCCTGTTATTGCACAATCCCTATGTTGAGTGAAAAAAGAACAACTGGTCACCAGTGTTTCTTGTGCTGTGAAACATTTTCATTATGTTTATTCTGTTAACGAAATAGCTGCATAATGGGGCTCTTACCATGAAACCTGTCTACCAACACTCAATCACGAGAGATACTGAAGAAACGATTTAGCCTTGATAAAAAAGTGTCTCATATAAGGCTATCAGCTTTGTGTGGTGCATCACCTTGTCAGTCCACATGCTGGCGCTGGTGGTCTAAAGTGATTTTTGACAACTAAATCAAGGCTTCAACCTGAACAGACCATCATTCTCTAATAAGCCTCTGCGTTTTTGGACCTTAGGTTTAGAACAATGAAATGATGTATGCATGCACCAAACAGCACACATCTCTCTAAATATATCTTCATCTACCAATATTAGTCATATGTTTTTATAGGGATGATGGCTACATCGTTGGATATTAGGAGTATTCTAGTATTTACCAAAAAAGATTGCTTTGTGATATCGTGTGAAGGCTACACATAATCAAATTAAAACTACACAACACTTGCCTAACATATAGCATTTTAAGATCAGTCAGCACAATCGCATCGAGAAAGCCACATCTCTGTGCGGGTTAGAATCCTGCTAGTCAATGGACGTCTATAGCAGCTCTTGGGACTCATCACGTCGTGACGTCGGGAAGAGGGAGGGCCACTAGTTGTGTGGAGTATAAAGGCATCGACAGCGTCCTCAGAAAACATTCTGTACACCACACTCGAATTGGTTGTCCCTCTATGGAATTACTGAGGAATATCGGGACTCCAGCCACAAATAATATGTGCGAGTCTACGACGAGGTCCTGCGAACCTCGCAGGAAGAGATCAGATGAACGCAATGTGCCTTCAGAGATGGCCAGAATAATCACGGACGCTGCCACTGGGAAGTGCTACTGCCGTGGCAAAGTTTTGGGAAAGGTAGTTTTGGCAGATCGCATCATATACATATTTTTTTTAACTAACACGATGAGGGACGTTATATAAACATTCAAAATTCATCATACTTGTTCTCTTTCTAGGGAGGTTTTGCAAAATGTTACGAGATGACAGACCTCTCCACGAGCAAAGTTTACGCAGCCAAAATCATTCCCCACACGCGCGTCTCCAAACCTCACCAACGGGAAAAGGTAAGCGCGCTGCTGTGCTGATTGCATTGACTGTTGATCAATAAGCACCTTACAATTTCGGTTGGAACTTATAATAATGATGTTTTCTTTTTACCAGATCGACAGAGAGATCGAGTTGCACAAGGTGCTCCATCATAAACACATAGTGCACTTTTATCACCATTTCGAAGACAAGGAGAACATATACATTCTGTTGGAATACTGCAATAGAAAAGTGAGTTCTGTTTAAACTGGAGACTGTTGACTTTTACTCTTCTATATTCAACTGATCTATTCAACACCTGCATTGCGCCAGCCAGATTGATGCTCTCTTATCACATAATGGATAAAAATGTGTGCTATTCCTCAAATCTAATCCTATTTCGTTGTGATTTGTTTTCCTTGGCAGTCCCTCGCCCATATCCTAAAGGCCCGTAAGGTGCTCACTGAGCCAGAGGTCCGTTACTACTTGAGGCAGATTGTCTCTGGACTCAAGTATCTGCATGAACAGGAGATCCTCCATAGAGATCTCAAATTAGGTAAGTGTTTTATGCAGCCATGGCCGAGAAACTCTCTACTCTATCTATCAGCATTTACACTTGCAATATTCTCTGCTACTTTTACTTAAATAGGCCGTACTATACTTTTTACTTTTACTTTACTTAACTTTTACTTTCTGGGTCGACCAAGTCTAATACCCACCCCGCCTCCTCCCTTATGTTATTTACCTAGGTAACTTCTTTGTAAGCGAGTCCATGGAACTGAAAGTGGGAGACTTTGGTCTGGCTGCCAAGTTGGAGCCGGCTGGGAACCGAAGGAAAACAATCTGTGGGACCCCCAACTACCTCTCCCCCGAGGTGCTCAACAAGCAGGGCCACGGCTGCGAGTCGGATATCTGGGCCCTGGGCTGTGTGATGTAAGTACAGCGTACTAAAACAATGATTAAAAATGGTAAATGACATGTAAATACAACCGCCAAATAATAATTACAATGTATACAAGTAGCCACACAGTGTTTTATGCAACTATTAAAAATGGATATTCTTGTGTATTATAGCCATATTATTAGTGGGTAGAATACGGCAACATTTCTTTCTAAATGGAAGATTAGGTTTCCCAAAGATGGATTTCAGTAGATAACCAGTTGGCCTATTGTAATGGCAGAACCTTTCTTAGTCCTAACCATACATTGCCCCCTCCCTTCCCCAACACCCCACCCAGGTACACCATGCTGCTTGGCAGACCTCCCTTTGAGACCACCAACCTGAAGGAGACATACAGGTGCATACGAGAGGCTCGCTACTCCCTGCCCTCCTCCCTGTCCTCCCCGGCCAAGCAGCTCATCTCCAGTCTGCTAACCAAGTCCCCTGAGGACAGACCACACCTGGACCACATTCTGAGACACGACTTCTTCATCCAGGTGAGACGGCCCACCGCCCTCCACCGCCTCGCGTGCCTCTCCTGTTGGTCCCTGCACCGCGTCACAAAGCGGGTGTCAAACTGGAGCACGCAGACGCACGCTCCCCCGTTAACCCAACACGCCGTTAACACACTGACCCACTTTCTCCTTCCTGCTGCAGGGCTTCAGTCCAGAGCGCCTACCGCCCAGCTGCTGTCACTCGGCACCAGATTTCCATGTCTCCAGTCCTGCCGAGAGCTTCTTCAAGAAGGCTGCTGCGGCACTATTCGGGGGCAAGAGGGACAAGGTCAAATACTACGAGACTCTGAGTGAGTGTTTCATTACCAGCCAGACCAAGGGGAGCCCCTCAATGAACCACCTTCACAAATGGGCTACACTTACATATTCATTCATGTTTGCAAGGCATAAACATACCGTTACCAAGCTCATTTATTAATCTAGTGTCTGCCCCATGCGTCATTGTGTATTAAGTACCAGGACGCAGGTTGAAGAAACCATGCACTGACGGCATGTCCTTCTGTTGTTCCCGATAGATAAACAAACTAAAGAGGAAGAGGAGATCTACAAACTGCAACATGACCTCAAGAGAACAGCCATCAGCCAGCAGAGCAATCCGCTGCCAGAGGTAAGAGCCCAAGCGTTTGACCTGTATTGAGACGCCTCTGTCTTAAAGAGGTACGATAACAGCAGGTTTAAATGAAAGGCATCATGACGCACAAGGGACCCTTAATCATATTATGGCAGGAGAGAGAATCCATAAAAATAGAATCACGCAAAGTTATAACTTCCAACGTCTAAGCCCACGACTGTGCATGTGAGTAAGGGCTGAGTCATCCCCGGATGTTTAGTTTTTTCTCCTTTTTTTTTTTTTTTTCTACGTTCACATCTTTTCAAACACATCCTGTTCTCTCTTCCCACCTTAGGATGGAAGGCCACTTCCGCCATCTGCCGATCGGTCTGTTGCCGCGGTAACGGAGACCCAATCCCCGACGGCTCCAGATACCATTCGTCTCATTGTCAGGGGCAGCCTGGGGAGCTGCAGCAGCAGCAGTGAATGTATGTCAACAAGTCCATCCTCTCCCTCTCACTACTGATAGATATAGAGTGGATATATATATGCTTTTACCATTTATTCATCGCTGATATGTTTACTGTTCCTGGGGAACCAAGGTAATAGGAGTCTACTAAATGTGGTTAATATAAAGAATACTATTTGAGTGAGAGTCGAAGATGCACTTTCTTTTTGTATTGAAACAGCAGAAAATGTAAATGTTTTTTTCTTTGTTATTTTCCTCAGGCCTGGAAGACAACACAACAGGGAGTGTGGCTGACACTGTGGCAAGTGTCTTCAGAGGATGCATAGAGAACATGCCTAAAGGTGAGCCTACTATACCTTTTCTGGAGTCGGGCTGTTCACAATCATATGGATGATCTAAAACATAAAGTGTACTCATCGGAAAACCACCTCCTGTGTGACTAAATAAATCAGTCTTTGTTCTAATATTGAGAAGAACCCTTGGTTGATCTAAAAATCGTATTTTATGGCACATTAAAAAGTGTTCCAGGAGAGGCTTTCATCTCCCTCCTGAAAGTTGAAGCATATGCTAATGCTGACGTCCTCTTTGGTTCCTCTCCAGCTGCAGATATCCCCGAGGGCTCGGGGAGCAGTCACCTTCAGTGGGTGACTAAGTGGGTGGACTACTCAAACAAGTACGGCTTCGGCTACCAGCTGTCTGATAACACCGTGGGAGTTCTCTTCAACAACGGCACACACATGAGCATACTGCCAGACAGGAAGTGGGTACCATTTTGTTCATTCAATACATTCATGGCAGCGAGTGCTCTTTAGAAGACTCTCTCCATTCTAACCTTTTGTTGAGAGTTTATTTTTCCTTGAATATGTTAGAATAAACGCATTGTGTTTTTAAGATTATTTTTCTCTCTCTCTACCAAGCACCACTAAGAGATTTTAGAATGTAGATCCAGCCAGTTACTAGGGTTACTACAATAATATTTAAAAGACCTATATTTGCTCAAAAGCAATGCTGGCTGCTCTTCCTCATATCCCTACGTACTGCATTTAGAGTCCCAGATATTGTCGACTTTGTTATCATTTGGTTATTCAACTCGTGTATATCGGAGTAGTCAACTTAACCTCCCCTGTTCTTCCAGAACCATCCACTACTACGCTGAGTTGGGCAAGCGCGCCGTCTTCCCGACCTGCGAGGTCCCCGGACACTTTGTGGGCCAGGTGACCGTGCTGAAGTACTTCTCCCACTACATGGAGGAGAACCTGATGGACGTGAGTACTCAGCCCTCATACCACTACTCAGGCACCACATTCCATCCTCTTTCTTTCTTTGAATCCCTCTTTTCCGTACCCTTTTATTCAGTGGAAAACCCCTCCCCCCCAGTTGGCATATATTGTGTTGTTCATTTGTGGTTGTGTTTCTGTTATTGCGTCGCAGGGCGGGGATCTGTTGAGCACGACAGACACACACATGCCCAGACTCTACCTGCTGCAGTGGCTCAAGTCTGACCGCGCCCTCATGATGCTCTTCAACGACGGCACCTTTCAGGTAAATACAAAAAGAGATCGAAACCCACCTTCACGGCCAGGCATGTTAGGAGTGGTTGACCTAAATAGAAGAAAAAAGGCATGACACACTTTCATTGGCTGATATCGTAGTATCAGCCAATGAAACTGAATATTTGATTAAACAAGGCAAAGAAATCTAATGTTATGAATCATCCAATGAATCCCAGAGCTCTATTCAGCATGACAAAATACATTTATTGTATTCACAATACAATAACATACCGTCTCTCTCCCTCCACAGGTCAACTTCTACCACGACCACACCAAGATCATCCTGTGCTGCCAACAGGAGGAGTACCTGCTGACGTTCATCAATGAGGACCGGGTGTCCACCACGTTCAAGCTCAGTGCCCTGCTCACCTCCGGATGCCCCAAAGACCTGCGTGAACGCATGGAGTACTCCCTCAGCATGCTAATGCAAAGGAGCAGCTGAACAAAAGCCGAGCGCTTCAGTGTGTTTCAAGAGGAAGAGGAGGGGGAGAGGAAGTCTATGCAGCTGGAAAAGAAAACGTGTTCATCTCACTGGTGCAGTGGAAGCCGAGGCTGATTCATATGAATGAACTATGCATAAAGAAAGGCATGGTATCTTGAGGATTAAGATATGTGTGCAGACTTAATGAGGTGATCCCCTCCACACAGACACACCTGGGTGACGGGGCATGAGTGGAAATGAACAAAGATCGACAGACTTCTGGAGAAGAATGTTGTGCGAAGAGCTAATTCAACTGAGGAAATGGCAGATTTTTGTGCGTTGATCGCTTGGGGAGTATGAAGAGGGGAAAGTATGGGACTGTTTATGTCAGAATAAGGAATGTTGGTACGAATGGGAACCCTGTTAGTGCCAGGGCAAAGACGGAAAAGATGCCTGAAAAGAAAAAAGAGACGGACTGGGCCGGTACCAGCTAACTTGTTAATAATGTCGTGGACCTTTTTTCTGATTTTTAAAACCAATACATTGGTCAAAGATGCCAAAGCATCACGGAATCAGAGTCATCATGTAAATTATGTACAGAGTGTAAATACAGCCATCTCTGCAGAGCAGAGGTGTGTGTGTGTGTGTGTGTGTCCAACTTTGAAACTGTGATTTATTCTCTTCATGTGCTCAGTTTGCCGGACTGGAAAAAATGGGGATAAGTGTGAGGGGAGAGTGACATTTAGAATACAGTACTACAGGGCCCCTGAGGACCCCTTTGGTGCCATTAGCCTTGGTAGAAAATGTGGTAAATAACTTATTGTGTACAAAGTGCAGTATTTATTTATTTAATAAAAGGATTGATTAACAAACATGTTTAGT
This sequence comes from Gadus macrocephalus, assembly GCF_031168955.1. Classification (NCBI taxonomy): domain Eukaryota; kingdom Metazoa; phylum Chordata; class Actinopteri; order Gadiformes; family Gadidae; genus Gadus; species Gadus macrocephalus. The sequence goes on from NC_082387.1 coordinate 17,925,825, forward strand.
TGTTGTCATGTTTTTCACTTCAATATTGAAATACACTATGCTATATATATATATATATATATATATATATTGCTTGAGTGTTGTACAGTCCGAACCAATATTGAATGCAGTCCTGCTATTATCTAGTCTAGTTGATCGTGAATGGGGCTGAGCTTTGCAGTTCAATGGCCTTATAGTCACTAATAAGTAAGCTAGTTCTCATCATGCAACGTATTGCGCGCTTCAGTCGATCTTCGCCTCATACGTTTAGAAAAAGAGCTTCCTCCTTCTTGTTGAATTCGCAGTGTGCTTTACCACCCTGTGTTGCCTCAAAGGCCAGCCCCACCTGAGATGCTATTATGACCAAGTCAACACAAGGTACTTTTGGTTACTATTTTCTCTTGGAGGAATGTTGAAATTAGTATTATTTACAACGTGTTCTATTAGATTTGTTTAGTGCACTATTAAGAAATAAGTTTTACATTCCTATAAACAAATCATACTGAAAGAAACCCTCTCTAATATAAAAAGGAAAATATCTAAATGGATTAAACAATGTCTTTTGAGATAAAGTGACGGGGTGTTTGAAGGCCTTTCTATTGACCTGGTTGTTATCAACAATATATCTGTGCAATGTTCCAGGACTGAGCTGAAAGAATGGCCTAGTTTGGAAAGATCAGAGCTCATCACAAGCAGGCTGACAGGCTGATGGAAGGACTACACAGACAGATGGACCGATGGGCAAAGCCAGATAGACAGGAGGATGGCTTTGAATACTGACACACTAAGAGAGAGAGAGAGAGAGAGAGAGAGAGAGAGAGAGAGAGAGAGAGAGAGAGAGAGAGAGAGAGAGAGAGAGAGAGAGAGAGAGAGAGAGAAACTAACTCTTCTAAGCAAAGATTGACTGACTGGGTTGAATGAAAAATAGAGAGGCAAAAGTAGGCCCAGTAAGACCCATTAGAACCATTAAATGAGCAACTCCTCTTTGTGATTGACTTTAATCAATGTCAATGACTACCACATCTATTACCCCTGTGATGGCAATAACATAATCATTGAACACATCATAAAATATATCCCACAATGTGTGTGTGTGTGCGCGTGTGTGTGTGTGTGTGTGTGTGTGTGTGTGTGTGTGTGTGTGTGTGTGTGTGTGTGTGCGTGCGTGCGTGCGTGCGTGTGTGTGATGCATTCATGGTCAACTGGAATCAGCCTCACAATGGATGACATAAGAAGGTAAAAAATGAACTGATAAATGGTAGGATGCGTTACTAAATATTGAATGACCACCATGTCACCATGGCAACTGCTTGTCAGTGACCATCAGAAAATAGAAGTCAATAGAAGTTATGTAATAAAAGATGCATGGCATGGCCAATCATTCTAAAGTTGAAGAGAATATCTCAAAGCATAAGACTATTTGTTTAGTTGAATTGAGCATCTCTCGGTGCGTTTAAGGGGAATTTGAACAGCTGGTTGTTGTGATCTGTAAAATTTCAAATAATATATATATATATATAAGTTACAAGTAAGGATTATAAAAAGGATAGTTCAGTTTATTGATTCTCTCAAGTCACTCTAGACCAGGGCCTCTCAGGGCTTAATGCTTTAATAAACCATGACAGGGTGTCATGTTATTGTAAAATAATGTACGATTGATTGATTCTTTTTTTTTTTTAATGACCACACAGCCAGGCTGGTGGAATTTGTTGTCAGCTTGGTACAGGTTCCAACTTACAAAACATATAACACAGATATACATACAGACATACACACTACACAATACATAAGGGCCATGCTTAATCCTTAACGTTCAGGGTTCAGAAAGTTTATTGCCGTTGGGATGAAACTGTTTTTTAACCGGGTTGTTCTGGAGGCAATTGTCCTGTAACGCCTCCCAGAGGGCAGTAGCTGGAAGGCATAGTGTGCAGGGTGAGTGGGGTCGGAGATGATTTTCCGTGCTAGTGTCCGTTTGTGGTAGAGTGAATCAAGGGATGGAAGGGGTGTGCCAATAATTTTGGATGCTCTATTTATGATGCGTTGTAGTTTCTTCCGGGAGAGTGAGTCCAGACTGCCGAACCAGACTGTGATGGAGAAGGTGAGGATGCTTTCTACGATGGCTTTGTAGAAGTGGAGCAGAAGATGGGACCTTACCCTGAACATCTTGAGCTGACGCAGATGGAACATTCTTTGCTGGGCTTTTTTGTGGATGTGGTCTGCGTTTATTTTCCATTAGAGGTTATTGCTGATGTGGGTTCCAAGGAGTTTGAATGTGTCAGTGATGGAGATGGATTCACCTTTAATGAGCACAGGAGTTTTGGGGGATGGTTGGCGTCTTGGGTCGATGATGAGTTCCGTTGTTTGTGATGAGTTGAGTATGAGATCATGGTCTGTACACCAGGTCACTGCTTGGTTGATCTCTGCGCGGTATTCTGTTTCTTGGTTGTTGGTGATGAGTCCTATGATGGTTGAGTCGTCCGCGTACTTGTACAGGTTGACAGAGCTGTGGTGGGGTGTGAGCTTGTTTGTGTAAAGGGAGAATAGCCAGGGTGAGAGAACACAGCCTTGGGGTGTGCCTGTACTGAGGAAGAGAGGGGAGGATGTGGTATTTTTGATCTTCACCTTTTGTTGCCTGTTCCAGAGAAAGCTGTGAATCCAGTGACAGATGCATGGGTCGATGTTCATGTCCAGTAATGTATTGAATAGTTTGGCCGGGTTTATTGTGTTGAATGCAGAGCTGAAATCCATGAACAGGATGCAGGCATATGTGTTGGCGGACTCCAGGTGGTTCAGAATGTGATGAGTTGCTAAGATGACGGTGTCTTCAACTGACCTGTTGGCTCTGTATGCAAATAAGAGCAAGCATACAGTGAACGTTGATGGGATATTATTTTCCAATAATTATCCAATAAGGGGTAACCCGAAGCAGTTTATTCCCCTTATACCACAATTTTCAACGATGATAAGAGATGAGTTACGTTAATCTATGGCGTTATTGGACTTTTATTGCCCTAATTAGCCGAAATGTTATTATTCTTCGGCAGTGCTTAAGGAATATTGCTTTTGCATTAACAAGGAAACTTCTACTATGCAGGTATTCTACCGTATTAATGTTGTATTTGTAGCGCGTTGCTTGGAAATGTCTAAAGGCAGAGGTATACCGTTATTGAAAAATAAAGCACATCAATATTTTGACCATCAAGATAAAGTAATTAACAATGCAATGCATAACCATCTTTAATGTAAAAAACATTAAGGGCAGAAACATGTGCTGTCAGCCGGACACACTGAACCAGAACCAGAGTCATTCATTTGCAGTTCAACAGGAAAGCCATTCATAACAACACACATATCTACTTCTCGCCTCCTTTACGGGCGTTACTTAAAGGCACCCAGTGCAACTTTCGAGGCTTAAAAATGAACATTCAATTTCTAGTCTTTTTTACACGTAGTAAGTTTCAATAACTCCATACCATTACATACCGACATTTAAGCAGCAAAGATGAGACGTCGTTGTGTGGTGAGAACTGATACAAAATCGATAACAACAACAATGCCGCCATTTTCTTTATTTTTTGTAACCTACAATAAATAAAGCAGGCTTCCAGTCAATGGAAAAATGGCTTCTCCCCATCGGCGATTATTGTTGTTTACGATTTTCTATCAGTTCTCACCACACAACGACGTCTCATCTTTGCTCCTTGAATGTCGATATGTAATGGTATGGAGTTATTGAAACTTACTACGTGTAAAAAAGACTAGAAATTGAATGTTTATTTTTCATTGAATGTTTACATAAAGTTGCACTGGGTGCCTTTAACACCCGCTTGACGCCTGACGTCAAACAAGGTATTCCCTTAGAATGCCTGAGCTGCTTCACACATTAACATGGTCGCACCCCCGGAACAGGAAGCCCGACCGGATGGAACCGGAATTATTCATGACACCGCCTCCTCCAATCCACATGACTCGTATGCTTTGAAAATAATGGCTTGCAACGTGGATGCCATACTTTAGTCAGACAGGCAGAAATAGATTCCAGCAGTGACGTGGAGGTTTCTTGGTTGCCAAGGCGATTTCACCCTTAGTCTCAACTGCCTCAACTAAAAAGATACACTTGTCCGAGAATCGCAGAGAGTTTGAGAACATGCGTAGGCAGTGTGTGATCTGCATAAACATGTGAAGTAAGGCCAATTAGCAGTAAGGATTTAAAGGGATGACCCGTTGTATTGATTTTACATTGAGTTCTTCCTGCAAGCGGATTTCCTGTGATTATTAGTAATGAGTATGTGGATGTTCGAACTAGGCCTATATAATAAATATATCAATACAATAATAAATAATGACAGGATTTCGCTGTGCTTGCTCTTACGTTTGCCTGCATTGTTTATTACATCAGCAGTACCTCAGGAAGTCGAGAAGTTAGTGTGTGTGAATGTCAATCTAAGAGAATCACACATCCAAGAAAGCCCAGATCATGGCCACACTGTGCGTCACTGTGAAATTTAAGGTCACAGGAAGTGTGAAGTAAAGAAATATTCTTGGTTAGGTTAATATCCTATTTTTCAAGCACTGACATTTTCGGTGCAATAAAACGTGCTGCTTCAACAGAACCAGGAGGACACCAGCATAAAGATAGCAGTACCAACATGAATAAAATGAGTCAGCATTATGTGATGACGTAGTTGGCCACCCGGTCTGATTGCCACACTCACAATCAAGACTCATACATGGGCATGCAAAAAAATACATGTTTTTCCATTTCGATTAGCAGCAGGTTTATTTATGTGACCCTCTGAATAGCCTAGGTACATTCTGAGATCAGCTGGGGACAGCGACCACGACACAGTCCAATTCCATTCTTTAGTTAGAAAGGCAAAGAAAGGCATCCATTTGGTTAAGCCTCAGTGCTGCGTACATTGGATGTAGGACTGCTCCAACTGGTTGTAGAATGAAATGGCTGCTACTACTGAACACAATAAGCATGATAACATTTAAATTTTCCTGATCGTTACCGTGTGTCAGACCCCTCAAACAGGGACAAACACAGCATACTTTGTCAGTGCGACTGCTGCGTGGTGTTAACCTCACGCTTTAAAAGGGGGCTGATGTGGTGAATAATGATTACAGGGTGATCACATTTTTTATAAATTTCTCCTTCAAATAATAATGGTTGTTTGACATTTCCTCTTCCGCCACCCTCTTGCTCAGTGATGTCATTCTAGCGTGTGACTCCCTTCAAATGGAAGTAGCTTCCTGTTAGACCTCCATCATCACAAACATAACACTATCCCAGGGGCTAGCTTGTCTCTCCGCCGAGGGAGTGAGAACCGATATGTTTCGACACCATTGAATTGCATTTCCGTCAAGGCCTTAAACATAATGCCTTTAGATCATCTAAATGTTGATGGATGTTAACAACAGCATGGGTAAGCTTGAGCTTAAAAATATGAGGTACGTGTCGTTGCCAGCAGGATTCAGGCTAAATGTGACAGTTGAAATGACCTAAAGAATGGTTGAAAACACATTACCTCAGAGCTTGACGCAAACATGTGCATCATTATACTTGGTCGCCCGTAGAGTAGGCTGTGTGTGAGCTCTTTTGTAAAAGATCTTTTTTTCTGATCTCACCGAACGGAGAAAAGGTAAAGAAAGCCAAACCAACTCAAACACATCAAAGTCAAGAACAGCTTTGAAACCAGGTGTACACCAGAGAAACCTGTGACAAAGTTGGGAACTCTGATCATCTTATCAGATCCGAATAATATTTCAGTCGGATACCAACCTTTTTTTAAATGACCAAAACATAACAAATGAACACACTCCTACGACTCTATTCCCTTTAATGGTTGAGTCATCAACAGGGCGAATCCGAAGACCATTGGTTCAAAAACGATTCTGGCAGAGCAGAATGATACTGTTGTGGGTGGCTCGATGGAGCACCCACTTTCAGGCAGTGGTGCATGAAGCACTGGGAGATTTCTAAATACACCCTTCCATTGCTAGAGGGAGGTAACTCCTGCAGCTTCAAAGCAACGTGTCATTCCTGTGAGTCACTGCTGATCTTGTGTCTTAAAACACATCCAGCCTTCACACACATTCCCTCTTTTGTTTTCACATAGGTAACAATTATTGGTAATGGCCTTCCTTTATGGTTAGCCTTTAGAGTCTTTGTCGCTGCTCTGGATGGAATGGACCTCGCTGAATATGATCAAAATGAGCCTATCCCTTTTTGTTTGGAACCGTCTCAAACCTCTTTTCCACATTGTCAAAACTTGTTCTTGTAGTTTAGAGTTACACAGGAATCTAGACACATTTCACAAGCAAAATCCAGCATTTTATTTGTATTACAAAGGATCTGTGAATCTAAGCCCTTTTTGAAAGAATGTCTCACACACAGACACTGGTTTTGCAAGAAATGCTGGCCAAAATGTCTCTGAGACAGACCGTTCCCCTTTGGTATTTCTCAAGGCCAACAGGCCCAAGCCCGGTCCTGGAAAATACAAACCAGAACCTCATTAATAGGAAGGTTGAGCGTGCTTGTGATTGACACAAGGCCTGACTGGCTGAGCAGCGCCTCAGGGCTGAGGGAGAGGGTGCCGGGCGCCCGAGGTCAGACGGATCAACAAGAGTATCTGCACAGCAGGTTTCCTGAACGCCACTTGATGGTTTACAGAGCTGGCATTTCAGATGACGACACCAGCGTGCGACAACCTGCATATACCCAGACGTACAGAAAAACGCTCTCAAGAATACGTCACTCCGATAGACACAGAGACACACATGTTAAAACTATGTGAAGAGTTTTTTTTCCTCGTCTCAACCAATGAGAAAGTAAGAGACTCAGCCGGGCATAGACGAGTTCAGGAATCCGAGGTTACACATTGTATTGTCGATTGGCTTTTTGGTCACAGCGCTTTACGCTTCAGCGCATAAGCAATGTCCCTGCCTGTGCACCTCCATTCATGATGTGACGAATATGAAAGGAGGGGGGAGGGGACACGAGAGGGACAACTGTGTTATGTGAGTTCGTTCAAGGCACACGCTTCCTGTCATTTGTCTGAAAACAGCCAGCTTGAATGAACCAATCAAAGCATCGTTTCTGATTATAGAGACCGGCAGACTCCACTTATCCGGGTACGAGACATTCACTGCTGTTTCCATGGCAACCTGCGTTTTTTCCTCCTCACTGGTAATACTTTTCCATCATTGCCAGTTTTGTTTTACATCATCATCGACATACATATGTTGATGCTGTGTCCCCATACAGGAAATAGGTGGAATCAAGATGTTTTTATATTTAAATAATGTATTTATTTATTTCTTTGTTCTCAAATTCCTAGTTGGTTGGTTTACACTTCATGAAGCCCAAAGCCTGACAGAAAGTGCAACGCACACCTACTCACTGTCAGTCAGTCAGTCAGTCAGTCAGTCAGTCAGTCAGTCAGTCAGTCAGTCAGTCAGTCAGACAGACAGACAGACAGACAGACAGACAGACAGACAGACAGACAGACAGACAGACACACAGACACACAGACAGACACACACAGGGTCTGATTCTATATATGTGCCGTTGCTCATCATCCGTCATGTATCTTGCTTTTTGACTGGATGCGTTATAGTTTCAGGATCTAACAACCTTCTAGGTCTTTTGAGGGATCATTTTGGAGGGCCCCTAGCTGCGACAGCACCAGATTTGATACTGCTCCCAAGTGGTGATGGGGTAGAGCATCTAAGTAAAAAACCAAAAAAGACCTTATTCTTCATACATATTTTTGGTAGCTTACCACAGTTAGGCGTGACCCCCACGTTGGTCAGATCACCAAGAGCTGGTCTTGGCTTATTCTCTGCGTCACCGTATCAAACAGACCTATCATATAACAATGACTCGTTTCAACCCCATTGTCCACACATTAATAATAATAATAATAATAGATTGATAGAGTTAACCGTGACTATATTAAACAAACATACACTGGGGAGGATCAGCCTGCTGGATCACATTCCCTGCGGCGCCCCTTGGAATACCTGATAACAAACAAATATAAACCAGTTACGCATTGTCATAGTCCTGATGAATGTGAAATATAAAGTTGTAGTCGATATTTACTGCAGATCAGCATCTTTTCGATTTGGTGTTTTCGCTGTTTGTGGCTGGGAACAAAAGCTAGTACCCAACCTGCGTTACCCTAGGTGTTTATATTACCATCAGGTCGCTGCAACAGTAAATCAGCTTCGATTAAGAGAATACCCATTTGCCTTACTCACTTACATTTCAAATCAATAGGGACAGAGATGTTGGCACTGAAAATATGAAGTAGTCGTGTTCTTCATTTCATTTGTAATTGACCTACCCCTGAATTTTAAGTAGATAGATTGTCAAGAACTTTTATTGGTCATCAGAGTCTGGTGGTTAGGATTTGAATTTCAATACGGGTTGTGTTTTGAGAACATGAGTCTTTCAAAGTTGTTGCAGCATTAAATAAATTAATGTTCTTCAAGGTACATAAAGGCACACAGAATGACATTTGAATCCCAATGTTTACATATCGACCAGGGGCAATGTGGTGGAATAGTTGATTTTCCCTCCTCTAAAGAAATTAATGAGCGGAAGGATGTTGATTTATCTTGCTCCTTTAGACTCAGGAGAAGGATTGCTAACATTGGGCGTTTTTTTTCTGGCAAGGGATGTTGTGCCAGGGTGTTTTGGGGGAGGGTGTGGTGGGTAGCTGGGGTGTAACCAAAACACATCCTCCTGGATGTCCTCTGTTCAGCCCCGTGAGGAAGCCCTGGGATAGGAACCATCACCGTCACCATCGGAGCATGAGAGAGAGAGAGAGAGAGAGAGAGAGAGAGAGAGAGAGAGAGAGAGAGAGAGAGAGAGAGAGAGAGAGAGAGAGAGAGAGAGAGAGAGAGAGAGAGAGAGAGAGAGAGAGAGAGAGAGAGAGAGAGAGAGAGAGAGAGAGAGAGAGAGAGAGAGAGAGAGAGAGAGAGAGAGAGAGAGAGAGAGAGAGAGAAGATAGGAGGAGAGGTGAAAGAGGAAAATTGCTACAAGTATCCAGGAATGGATTGTTAAAATTCTGGAATTTGTGACGAGGTGACAGCAAGAGAGGTGCAGGTGCTGATGTCACATCACAGACGGCTTCCTCACATGAATATCCAACACTTAAACTGCACCATAATTCAAACCCTCATACTCAGTAAGCAAAGTCGAACTAACACCTTTGTACAAGTCACTTTGGTTATGGTTTGTGTCAGAGAGATGCACCGTCTCTATCAGTGTCCTTATAAGGGCTTTTGTCATTTGGTACAGCGTAATGTTAGTGTGTGTGTGTGTGAGGGATGATTGTGTCTCATGGTGGAGGTGCGCACCTGTTCACCAGAGTATCTGTCTGCGGGGATGCCCCCAGGCTGAGCCCCCCCCATCCACACATGACAGATTAATGTGTGTCAGGACAAACAAGGTAATTCACCATGGTCCACAGTGATGGCATCTGTGTGTGTGTGTGTGTGTGTGTGTGTGTGTGTGTGTGTGTGTGTGTGTGTGTGTGTGTGTGTGTGTGTGTGTGTGTGTGTGTGTGTGTGTGTGTGTGTAATGTAGGTTTGTTTATGTTTGTGTGCATTAATATGTTTGTTCATTTTCAATACAGTGCAGTATTATTGCACTCAGTATCCCCCAGGGTTTTTGCTTCAAACCTACTCAGTATATACAATTGGATTGATTTGAGTGTTTATTTTGCCGATACTAGTTACTTACACATATTTTTTATTCATAATAATAAATTAATAATTAAGCAATATGTTCTGCATTTCTACTCTTGTGTTGAAGTGTTATTGTTTTCCATTGATATCTATTGGTGTGCTCCCTTTTCTCAACGGCCTGTTTTCCTCGTAGTCCCAGTAGGACTTTGGGAAACCCCAACAACATGATACAAGCATGTCCTTGGCCCTTGGCGTGCGACACGCCCAGACATGTAAAAGCATCCACCTTACACCTCTTCTATCTTCTCAACGTGCCTGTCGGGCACTCCTTTGAATACCTGCATCTTTATGCGTTTTTTATTTATTCCACATTTCCATGGTATATGGTTGCACTGTCCATTGCCAAGGGTTAGAACAGAATAGTATGTTGTTGTTCTGTTAGGCGAGAGAGGGAGGGGGGGGGGGGGCGCCAGTTATGTGCACAAACCCTGTGAGCCATTGGATACCTTTTCACTCTATCCTCCTTGTGTCTTTCTCACTGTGTAGCCATCTCTGCGGGGAACACACACACACACACACTACGCACACACTCGCAGACTTTATGCACACACACACACACAATCACACACATTATACACACTGACAAACACGTTACACACACTCACTCACACGCATTATACACACACACACACATCCACATACACACACATCATAAACACACATAAACTGACTTACACACACATTATACACCCACACATATACATACACAACGTCGTACAGTACACACACAAGCACACATCTGTAGTACCCCAGTTACACATGCACGCACATTACACACAGACACACACATTAAAAATGTCTATGTCATCCCTCTATGAAATAGAAATTCAAACATGGTTCCAAGAATAGGAAAAGGAGGGCAATTAAAGTAGTGAATACATGAAGGCGATAACATGATATCTGTACTTTCATACCTGGGAATGGAAGCTGTCACGAGGCAGAGTGCTTTTCATTTAAATGCTAAACTTCCTTCTTCATATTTGTACTGTTCTATTGCATTTGTGAAGAGCTGCAATTACCTTATTTCATTTATTTCATCTTGTCATTTGCTGAGAGCACAACGTTACATCACACATTTATATTGTCCCAAGGTGAATTTTCCTCTCTCCATATGCAGTGAAGAATCTCGTTAAAATAAATGACGAATCGACAGACACCTGACAAAAGGCGAAAAACAGAAGGTTGTCTGCAAAATGTATTACTGTAAAAGGTCAAGCAATACAGATTCGACCGGAATAAAAGGTTTGATCAGAGAAGAAAGAGGAACATAATAGATGCAGTGATGTGTGTGTGTAGTGTGATCTGTACCCCAGTTCCTCTGCAGCCTAATCACAAGACAAACAGAAATTAGATAAAAGGCAACACTATGCGCCCATCTGTCACAGACATGAAAATCAGGGGGCCAATATTCAGGCTTTGTTGTCAACTGTTGCATTCCAAGTGACTAATGACCGGCATGTGTGTTTGCAATGATTTCATGTCCTCTGCCTGTAATACAGACACAAAAAGATGTTTAAACATCAGAGAGATAGATTAGACACACACAGAGGCAGACCGACAGACAGAAACACGCACACATAGAAAGTGACTGACGGATAAACACAGCGTGAATGACAGAAAGACTGATGGACAGAAATAAAGTACTGCTAATCAGAAAGATAGGGGAACAGGGACAGGCGAAGAGCCAGACGGAAGGACAGACGGAGAGAGAAAAACCCGCAAAGGCACATAATCTCCCCCGGTGAGTCAGGATCTGTGTGGGGCATGGAGTTCGGTGGCGAAGCTCTCTGACCTGGTGCTAGTGGTCTTCAAGGCGCGGGCTGAGATGTTTACCTGCTAGCCGCACAGGAGACAGGGGGAGAAGCCTTTAATAGCCCCTGGCACATGACACTCATCCACGCCCCAACGCAGAGGGAAGCTCACTTCTCACCGCGCGGAGGGAGGGGTTAGAGAATAGGTGGGGGTGAGGTGGAAGAGGTGGAGGGATGTGAGGTTTTAAGGTTTCCGTTGCTGGGGTGGACGTCTATCCGGGTGGGCAGCCCGGGGTCACCGGCCAGCCCCTGGAACTACGTATGCAGGAAGACCAGAAAATGACTTCCTGTAACAGGCTATCAGCATCAGCTACGTATCAGAGTAACTTTACAACCAATCTGATCTCAGTGTGTCTGCGTGTGTGTCTGCGTGGGTGTGTATTTGTGTGTGTGTGTGTGTGTGTGTGTGTGTGTGTGTGTGTGTGTGTGTGTGTGTGTGTGTGTGTGTGTGTGGGTGTGAAAGAGTAAGTGAATTAACCTGGAAGCGAGTGTGCATTATTATTATTATTGCATGACGTGCATAAAGTTCACGTCTATCAATAAAAAATTTTATATTTATTGAATACATGGCAACCGGATCTAGATAGATAAAGTAATATCATAGCCAATGTATCGTGAACTCTATCTGCAAGATTCGCAGGCAACATATTGGGCTGCAGATTGCTGGTAGGAAAATACAACCAAATGCCCACGGAGCTGCTATTTGCTTGCCAAATCTTCAGCATAGTAATGCAATGCAACTGCAGAAAAGTTTTTGAGAGGGAGTGAATGGCCTGAATAGCAAGTTCTAATAAAATATTAGAAATGCCTGCTAATTACTAGTTATAACGTAGCTAGCAGTAGCAATGTTAAATCAAACAATGTTGTTTACAGTGGTACAAAGCCAAGATATCATTGAATAGCATTTCAACAGCCTCCCTTCACTACTAGTTTCACTATTTTAGGTGTTTGTATGTGTGCGTGTGTTTCTGTGTGGTTGTGTGTGTGTATTCTGTGTGTGTTTCTGTCTGTGTTTCTGTGTGTGTGTGTGTGTGTGTGTGTGTGTGTGTGTGTGTGTGTGTGTGTGTGTGTGTGTGTGTGTGTGTGTGTGTGTGTGTGTGTGTGTGTGTGTGTGCATGCGTGTGTGTCTGTGTGGCCAACATGCACAAGTGTGGTATTGCACCTTTCCTTCCCACAGGAAGTAGATGACTATCCAAGCAATGGCCTTCCTGCTGTCTAATTCAACACTGCAGCTTTCCTCCTCTTGCCACTTCCTTGGTTAATGGACCACCGGTTGTCTCTCACTATGAACACTAGAATTGTGTTCCTGTGGTTTTTGGCTTGTTGTGCCATGAAACTTGTTCAGGCTCTTTCTTTTGTGGTACCGCTCAAGCGTTAGTAATAGCTCAGTAATAGTTGTGGCTAGATTGTACTACGACATGTCATTTGACACAATGCTACATTAGCCATAGAAAAACCGAACATCAATTAGTGGTTGCAGCTCAGAAAGCCATAGATAGATGTTCTGATACGGTTCAAATGGCCGCACGATCTGTGTATTAATATTTATAAACCTGCTGGCACAATACAGTACCTGTGGATCCTGTAGATACGAGACATTATTTATTTTATATCTAATACTATGTTGTTCTAAAAAAATTATTTGGACCTCCTTATGTTTCTCTCCCTCTCTCTCTTCTTCACTCTCTCTTTCTCACTCTCTGCCTCACTTGGTAGGGATCAAATGACGTTGGCCCTATCTCGCTGGCGGTGGGCGGGGTGAGCTTCCTGCACTTCCTTCACAACAGGAAGCTGTGACCAGGGCGAGAGAAGGGATCTGATTATTTAGCTCCATTGTCTGTGGTTTCCTCTGCAGGTGCAGTAGGCCCTCTACGAAGAAGGAAAACAAACAGCGTTAGAGTGCGTTATCTCCGTCCCTTCCGGTCATTGACCCCGGATCTTGTGGTGAAAGAAAGAGTGCACTTGAATTCTAATTAGTGAAAAAGAACATACTGTGTAGTCAAAGTAAGGTACATCTGATTGGTACATCGCCCACTCAACGACCACTCTTCTATTCCATAGAAGGTGCATGAGAGAAGGCCGGAGAGCTGAGTGGTTCTCAAGTGCAGCTCTTGAAGTCAGAACTGCAACATAGTTTTGTTTCTTTTCTCTACTTTATTCTTATATTTTTCGTATATTTTCCCCAATATACACAACAATAATGATAAACATTTTCTTATGTGTTATTACAAGCACACCGAGATGCACACTCGCGCGCAACCAAATACCACACATTTACATCTACAACAATTTTGAGTCTCCTTTCAACCTATTCATTTGCATGGCTTTGAATGTGTGGGCAAGCCAGTACCTGTCAGAAAACCAATCTTCTATTCAGGCTTAGTACAAGAATTTTCATTGCACAAGATATTTTGCCAACTATGTCACAACATGCACTGACACGTGTGGCCTATTGCAAGTAATTTGTCGCACTGAGACTCACATATTAAAAACATGAAAATAAATAGATGAACCACAAAGCACCCAGATAGCTATAAGTGTAAGGGTACAGACTAGCATTTCAATGTACTCCACGCCAAAATACGGAGGATCAGTGCGGACAGATGAGAAGAGGTTGCGTTGTTTTGTGTGTGTGTCAGGGGAAAGAGAGAGAGAGAGAGAGAGAGAGAGAGAGAGAGAGAGAGAGAGAGCATAGTGCAGTGTCTTGGGTGTTCAACTCCCAGACGGACATGGACCGTATCCGATTCCGGAGCTGAAATAACCGAGTGGTTTTGTTTTTCGTGGGTTTCCGTTGGAGGTGTCCTGTCCCTGGGTGGCTGGTGTGAACAGAGCAAGGCACGGGCCCTGCCAGTTCATCTCAGTTCCGCTATGAAAGAATAGCTCCAGTCCTTGACTGGAGGCATGCGGTGTGGCTTGGCTGTGGCTTCACAAAACGCCCGGGCATGTCTGCAGCGCCGCTCAAGAATGCCAAGTCAATGCCAAAATTTTATGGCAGGATGCTTTTTGTTTTGTGTTTCATTATGATGGTGTATCTTATTATTTTTATTTATCTGGGGACAGATTGTATTATTTATTTCATTGTATGCTTATTTATTTATGTCAGTAAGGATGTGTTTGATTTGCTTCTAGTTTTGTGAAAACAGCAGCATTAATAATAAACCTCTGGCATTGATGACCTAATAAGAAATTCAATTTGAAAGTGTTGCCCCCCCTAAGGCTGAGATGAACAGAACGGGTGTGATATTGCTGCTAGTACACTTCTGCCACAGTGCTGGTGTGAAATGACTATTATATAGTCAGTTGTGTGGGTAGGAGTGCAGAGAGAAACAGAAGGAGAAGCAGATAGGCAGGAAAAGGTTTTCTGTCAGTGCATTGTGTTCATCTAACTGGAGTTTAGAGTGGGCTTTAAACAATGACTCAACAAAACTGTTGAAAGAGAAGAACTGAGGGTGGGATAGTTTTTCATTTGTATTTATTTAGTGCGTTAATGGCCTCCATGATATAGTACAAAAGAGTTGCACCATGCCATACATTTCATTATTTCACCACAAGGAAGGATGATTCATGTATATTCAAAAATGTAAAGAATGCACATGGAAATTTGAACATGTAAAGTAGTGCCATGCCATGCCTTTTTATTCATGTAACCCTTTTCATTATATTATTAACATCTGTAACCCTTATCCGTGGTGTTTAACAACAAAACATACTCTGCTGAATTGGATTGGTGGAAGGCTCCATGGAGCTGCGTTCTCACCTCAGAGTTGGGGGCTGATTTTAAAAAGCTTTTAGAGGGAGTGATAAATGTGGAGCTCTTCAGGGCATGGGTAACCTTCGCTGGGTTCAGCTGGCCAGCTCTACACCAACGGTCCTATCTTTTAAAGTGCAACGCTTCTGATAGACTGTGTTGATTTATTCAGGATACACTGGGCTTTCAATATCATCTTCATCATGCAAATCATGTTATCTTTCATTTATTTCTGTCTGCCGTGCAAAAAGAGAAGAATGGCCAAAATGTCTGATTGATGTGTGAGCAGAACTGGCTGGCGATCTGAAAACACTAACACTATGTGTTCTACAGGCATGCTGCATACAAAGGGAATGAAGCATAGGATAAGGATTCAGGATAACATGGACGTTGGAACACCAGTTGAGCATGGGCGCTGATCCCAAGGGCTCAGAGGGGACGGGTCCCCTCCAACTTCTGAAGAACAGGAAGTTGTCCCCCCAAATAATTTGGAGGGGACTGAATAAATAAATAAATAGAAGACGACTTATCCTTTTGAAATAATTCCCTCATAAACACAGCCCTTTTTTTTTTTTACCACCAGGTATGAGTGTGATTATCCATTACAAGCCGTTTGAAAATCGATGTTTGAGTGACAAGTGGGAGTGTCCACCTAGATCAGGGGTGCCCACACATTTTCGGCTTGCGAGCTACTTTCAAAATGACCAAACAATGCTAAACATATATTTATTTATATATACTTACATAAGTACATACTCTCATGACCTGCACTGAAAGAAGTCAGACAGGGTTGCATATTCTGGACATAAGCTGCTGGTAGCTATTCTCAAGCAGGCTTCGAAATGACCATCAGTCATGGTGCAATGGTATTTGCACTTAATAATCTTCATGTGGGAAAAGGCTGACTGACATAAATAATTAGAGCCAAATAATGCAGTCAAGGAGGTAGCACATTTCCTTACTATACTTTTCCTTTGAGAATAAGTTCCTAAATTGTCCATGAGCCCTGGACTAACTAAGCTCAATATCAGCTTGTACTATCAAAATCTCATCCTCCACTGCAGACTTGTTCAGGTGAAACAGTGAGAGTGAATCAAGCTCAACATCTTCCCTAAATGGACAGCATATAAATGTAGCGGTTGACTTGAGTAAAGCAAAGTCTTAAAACCGTTTGTCAAAGTCTGACAGACAATTTGCGTCAATCAAGTGGTAAATGTAATAGAGATGATACTTAATTATCAGAATATCAGAAGATCTGCCTGCATGACCTTTGCGATCAATGTATTGAGCACCCCTGACCTAGATGTATGAGCAAATAAGCAACATTTGCAACAGTCCACTGAGTAGGCTGGTAGATCTATCCAGCATACAGGTGGACACTTGTGATGTTACTAAGGCTCAGGGAAGGGCAGATATTCAAACGGCTTGTAATGGCTACAACTTGTTGTTATATTAGCGCCCTTTAAAGGTTTTCTATAAGTCCCACCAAAGAATCCTGCTCAGTTGTCTGAACCGTTGCATTCGCGTTGTACCTTAAAGCCTATTTTCAGTGAATGAATGGTGCTGCATTTGTGGTTGTGTGACTCTGTAGTAGAGTCACACTAATAGGAAAATGTGATAGTGGTAGTAACCTAATAGTGATCATTAATCATTAATATATATTTTAAGCTATTAATGCTTTTGTGTCTGTAACAGCAGATCATTTGAAGTAGCTCAGTTGTAATGAGATCTGCTTGCAGTAGAGACTTTCTAATAAACAGTGCCCCTGGTATCTGTACAACCATTCATTAGGTGTTCCTTGGTGCCAAAGAAGACTTAATATTGAAAGAAAATTCCAGCCTCAGGCAGTAGCACTTGGTGTCTTCGTGAGAAGCGAGTCTGATTACTTCGAATGGTATGTGTGTGTGCGTGCGTGCGTGGGGCAAGTGGACATATCTTTTTATGTACTTACTTTCTGACTAACAATGCTTTTGGTGTGGGGAAAAGCATGACAGATGTACACACCGTATGTGTGCGTGTGATTGGGTGTGGGTTTACAGGTGTCTGTATGTTCATGCATGCACATGTCCATCTTTCTGTGTTTGTGTGAGTGCGTGTGTGTGAGTGTGTGTACATACAGGTAGACACAGTTTACCCCCCACCCCCCTGTCAGCACCTGCCTCAATGATATCATCAGCACAACCTTTGATCTTGTTACTAACCTAGGCCTGGGGTGGGTCTGATGTCAATCTCCCCTCCCCACCCTTCTTATCCTTCTCTTTCTGAAATAAACCTGCGACCCCTTTTCCCATACATGGACATGTTCAAGGAAAGTGAGTTTCTGGGCAGACTGAGAGTCGGCAGTAATCCCACTTTGAAAGTCTGTTCAAAGCAAATCGTGACGCATCAATAACTCGTTCCATACATACTGTGTTGTTGGTGTGAATTCATTAGGTTCCACTTGCTTAAGATGCAGATGCAACCATCTGGCTTGTACTAGGCTACAACAGGTTTCAGTCAACAACAGTTTGGAATATGTTTTTGTGGTGTAAAATCAGTATGAGGCTTTATGACTAAGGGAATGAATATTGATGCGTCGGTGGGGCTTCAGACCATCATCCCGTGAGAATATTAAGGTCAATCATTCCAGCAGGTGCTGTTTTTTACACAACACATAACCTACAAATATCAAGGGCAAACTTAAAGAAATACGAAATATAAATCCCGCTTTGATAAAAAAAAAGCACTTCAGATTAGAAAAATGTAAAGGATTGCAGCATGAAGTCATCCATTTCGGAATTAATACTTAATAAATTGCAAATGAGACGTGTTGTTTTTTGGATCATATTTTAGGAGACTCTTTTATGCTGCTCACAACAGAGCACTGTTGCCCGTGTTTTGGCACTGTGCTCCTCTCCGCTTGGCTCTTTCATGATGTGCGCTGCTGTGCGGCGCCCTGACGCGTCGTGTCTGGGTGTGGAGGTGTCCTGAGGGGCTTAGGGCGCCAGACGTGGAGACATGCTGCATCTCAGCTGTAATGAAACCTGTCAGCTGTGACTGCATGTTGGAGTAGAGCAGCAGCAGCAGCACTAGGGAGAATACAACACTGGCACACAGTACAGGCAAGTGCAGGAGAGAGAGAGAGAGAGAAGGAGGCGGGAGGCGTAGACAACGTGTTCTGGTTACAGAGGCAGACCATGTGTGTGTTTTGGTGCGCTCCTTTGTACTCGTGCGTCGAACCTGCTTGCCTCCAGGTTGTGTTTGCGCTGTGGATTTGTGGTGTGTGGTGGTGTGTGTCTTAATGCAGTGGTGGGAGTGTGTGTGTGTGTGTGTGTGTGTGTGTGTGTGTGTGTGTGTGTGTGTGTGTGTGTGTGTGTGTGTGTGTGTGTGTGTGTGTGTGTGGGTCAAATGTGTTGCTCTGCAGGATCTGTTCTTTGTTTGACTAATCATCGGTGGTGGTAGGCGGGGGTATATCCGTATGAGTACATGCGAGTATGTGTGTGTGTGTGTGTGTGTATGTGTGTGTGTGTGTCTGTGTGTTAGTGTGTCCACGTGTGTGGTGTGTTTCTGTGTATTTTCTGTGCTTTAAATTGATAAATTGAGCTTTTCACCATGCAGCTGTGTTCCTTCACAGTGGAGCAGTTAAAACTGGGGAAGCAAGAAAGCCACAGGCTTTTTGGCTCAGACTGGCTGAGGATGAACAGAATACTAATGCTCACCAACTAGGTAGACAGAAACCCAATGCACAGATAGGAGCGGGGCGGACATACAGAGTCAGGGAGCAGAGAGAGAGGGGCAAAATGAAGAGATGGAAAATGAAGGCGAATAAGTGTGACCAGAAAGGAAAATGATGAGAACCCCCCCCCCCCCCCCCTAAAAAAAGATGGTTGAAAGAAAATCACACACACCAATCCTGAACCTCCTGAAGGACAAAATGGTGGATATTGACTAGACTGAGGGAAAGCACCTACCTAAATACCTGCACCTGAGAGAGGGAGATGATGAATTGGCATTAAATGATTGCAAATTGTGAGTGTAATTGAGGTGATGTATAATCCTTTTCACATAATTATCAAGAAGGAAGTAACCTCAGCTCTAATCCATTCGCTGGTATTTCAACAAGCATTGCACACCCGATTTCAACACCGTGAAAATTCCTTTTTAGTTTTTTCTGTGGACGCATTTTTCCAATACCTAATTTCTTTCATAAACACAACATTCCTGTCCATTCCTTCAACCAAGCCCTTATATATTTTTAGAACAGCCAGATCTGTTCATTCTTGGTGTGCTCCAAAGTCATTAAATGAGTTAACCACTTACCCAATTTGTTTCAAACATGGCTCCCTATCTGAATGAATCAATTTTACCTGCTAAGCATGGGCTTCATGATTGGGTCTTCTCTTGGTCCCTGCATCCTGCGACTCACGCAGCATCCGCCCACATTATGCAATCCCAAAAGGGGGGAAAAGTAATTATTTATAATAAGAAAGCTGTTTAACAAGCTGTTTATAATCTCCTTTTGTTCGAGAGCCTTCCTAAGGAACACTCAGCCATTCAAATCATGTTAACAAGCAAAGTTGAACTACAAAGCATGTCAGAGATTTACTTTTCGTTCTGAAAGATTATCCGAAAGAACCTTTCACTATTTCAATATTATTTTTTAAATTAGGCATATCCAATAATATAGTTTTTTGTGGCAATGTAATCATTACCGTTGCTGTAACAACATGTGTAAAGATTGTTCATATGTGTGGCTATACAAGTCCAGCAATATCAAAAGGGGGACATTAACCAAGAGTCTCTCCATCTTCACAAGAACAGAGTCTTTGATATTCCGAACGGCCTCTCTCACTCTCATCCCAGCTGCCACTCCACATCAGCATCAGTGTCATCCATTGCTAAATGTGAGACGCTTCAAACCGCGTCTATTGATGGCGAGACTTTAATATCCACACAGACTGCTAGTGAGCCTCGTCTTATCCCCAGTACGTTTTGAGTGAACACCGCGTAAGGGTTTTTTCAGTATTCATTGCCCGTAGTCGCTTGCAGTATACATGATGCCGTTCAGCAGCCCAGACATAAGCTCATCTCTGCTGACTGCACCCCTTCTCCCTCCCGTACTCAGAGCGGAACCCTGTGAAGTGATTCGCTTCGCTATCAACACTGAAGCGAATCCACTTGAACGGTGGGTCAAATCTCACGGGGATTCATCTTTTGTTAACCTTGAAGCAAACTGAGGCAAACCACCACGTCACTTCAGTCAGAAAACACTCATGTCTTAGATGAGACCGTTTATTGCATGACATGGTTATGCTTTGGTTTGGCGGTATGGGGCCACTTTCTTAAGGGTGCTCCCTGCTGTAGGATTTAAAGAATGACATGTCAGACACAGTACATATCAACATTTTAAACAGGGAGCACTACACCATCATCATGGTCACTTGAGCCTTTAGTCAATAGGCATATTAATTATTAACAGTTAATTATTAACAGTGTGTTCTTATTAACTCTGTTATTTATTGATTTATTTAGCAGGGACAATGCACAGCTCATTAGCAGTACCATAGTTAGCTATAAGCTATTTTCATCTGTAGTCCCTGGGCAGGAAACAGAGGATAACATCTCTGTCAAAAGGGAAACCTAACACTGAAGTATAAAAACAATAACACACAATTTTACAACAGTAAAACACAACAACACAATACGAACAATAAAATCACAACATTGGGACACCACAACAACAACAACAGCAACAACTGCACAACAAGAAAACGGGACATCACAACATTAAGACAAAAGTCTATGATGGGTAAATGCTTGGGTCAATTTCAGCCATGATTTCATACATTTAAAACCAGCAAAGGTGTTCCACTCTCTTATCTCGCTTGGTACTGAGTCCCAAGACTTTGTGGCTCTAACTGAAAAAACTGACATGCCAAACTCAGTGGATCTGTGCTGTACTACACACATTCCCCTCTGTTGGACGTTCTAGTTCTCCTTCCATTGTCTGAGCGCAGTGACACAAACTCATTCAACAGAGGCACGGCCAAATCGTGCATTATTTTATAAACTAAACATACATCAGCAAGAAACACAAAACTTTCAAAGGTCATAAGATTATGTCTTTGAATTATGTTACAGTGGTGATATCTTAATGGCTTTTTGTCCAGTACTTTGAGTGTTTGTTTGCAAAGTGTTTGCAGTGGAGCAAGTGTTGTTTTTCCATTTTGTGACCAGCTTGTAATACAGTATGAGATGTGTGAAAAGATCATGGAGTGCATGTAAAGTTTTGCTGCATCTAGAAGGAGCTGGTTCCTGATGTACCTAAAATTCCTTAAATTGAATTTGACTCTATTACACACCTGCTTCACATGTTTCTTAAATGAGAGCTGTGAGTCAACAGTTATTCCTAAATATTTAAAATGTGAAACAGTCTGGATCCTTTCTCCATTAACAATAATATCAGGCAGATTTAAATTTTTACTATTATAAAAGTACATGCATGCTGTTTTACTGATGTTGAGTGTCAGGCAGGACTTTGAGAGCCAATCAGAAACTTTGGCCATTGCTTCTGTTAATTTGGCGGCCACCTCACATCTGTTCTTTCCATGTGCGAGGATGACCGTGTCATCTGCATACATTTGTATGTCCACTTCTGGACATACAAGTGGCAGATCATTTACATGCAAGCTAAACAACAAAGGTCCTAAAATTGAGCCCTGCGGGACACCAACAGAGCAGCCAATGAAAGATGAAGTCCTATCCCCAACTCTGGTGCATTGTTTTCTTCCAGTGAGGTAGGACTCCATAGAGTTATTAGAGTTATTAACTCTATTAATAACAATACATTGTTGAATATTATCGTTGAGATCTTATAATTGATGGACCAGTAATGTTTCTGGAGGGCAGGTCACAGGTAGGGCATATGTCATCTCTCATCTCTTTATTGATGGAGGTCAGGCCCCCTGTGAGGGACTGAGTCAGCCCTGTATGTGTTCGATCAAACACCTGGGGCGGACAGAGTATTCATGCACAGCAAACTTTAATATTGATCTTACTCCAGTATGTGGGCCTCATGTTTATTTTATCTTTAATAACACCTAATGATGTGCGATTTTAAACGTCTTGCTGATGTTTATTGGTGTAATACTAAAAAAAAATTGTTAAATTGTCAAATATATATTTTTTTATTACACCAGGGTTGTGTTAATGGGGTTTGATGTGGGTCATATGAAGATGAAAAGAAGATGGCGATGGCAAACAGACGTGGCAGTTTGACTTCAGAGAGTAAAACGTTTTCTGTCTCTCTCTGCCTCCCTGCACCAAATCATATCTGAAGAGCCAAATGGTGACACACACACACACACACACACACACACACACACACACACACACACACACACACACACACACACACACACACACACACACACACACACACACACACACACACACACACACACACACACAAAAGCAAAAAGGGTTGTGTGCTGCAGTCTCATTAGCACACTTGTTTTCCCCACATTATATTGCTCTCTCACTCTCTCTCTTACTCACACAAACAGGAACACTAAGAGGAACACACTACCAGGCTCTCCATGCCCTTGCCGAGCACTCTCTGTTCATCCAGCTGGAGTGGCATGCATTTGGAGGCGTTAGTTTGTCTGGTCTGGTCTTGTCTCCCTGGGTCTTTACGTCAGCCTGACGGGGACTCACGGCACTCTCCAGAGAGGCTAAAGGTTATCGTCTAAGACCTCTTGTGACTCTTTAATCTGCCTTGCTCTCTCCCACACAACCTTTCATCATCAATCCAGTTCAATTTCAAAACCAACGTGATCTCCATCATAAAATAATACGTTTTTTAAATGAGCCAGAAGGTCCTATTTTAGCGTTTGGCAGACAGTACCTTGATATACGTGGGTTTCAATCTCGACCTATCAATTGTGGGGGAGGGGGGAACTGTAACCAGCGAACCCTTGAATTGGTCAATTTGAGTAATTTAGCCAAACAACCTATTCTGTCGTTGAGGTCAGAGAACAGGCTGCTCAAAATACAAACGTGCCTCACAAGGCCGCCCACTGCGTCCTCTTTGTTTTTCCCTGCTAGCTTGTGGCGTGTAGCGCGCAGGTGGTGGTGACGTGGCGGTGACACGGCCGGGATGGACGCTGTTCTTGGAAAGAGCCGCCGCCCCCTCGCTTTGCTTCACAATATTTACCTCCCCACTAATCTCTGTTTACCTTTTACGTAAGCCAGATGTGTTTCTTCCTGATGGGAACTCTGCCACCGGAATAACAGAGGGGGGGTTTTACGACCACGCGCTGTATGTTAGCGCCAGCTGCACGCAGCGCTCTAATGAGCTCATGCAAGCTCTGTAAACAGTGGACCACGGCTCAGAGTTGGCTGAGTGTAGTTCAGTTTACCTGCAGTAGATCTCTTAATTGGGAGCGGAAATGTTTATTTGACCAGTCAAGTTGAGTATCTGTGTAACTTTATTGTTAGACAATCACTCTTTGCCCAGTTCAGTTTACTCTGATCTGCCCTTAAGATAAAAAGTAAATGATAGGACCAAATCCTGTTTCATTACAATCAGAACATAACAACTGTGGGACAATTTGAAAAAGTAAACAACAAAGAAGGGACTGTTGCTAATTTTGGATACAGGTGATTTAGTTATATTTTCATATGGTAGTATTTTAACCGAAATCGGTAATCTCAAGGCAACAAAAATACCCTCTATGACTCAGCCTGGTGGACCTCAGAGAACCCCATGATGAAATCATGGAACACATGGGACCAAATGGGAAGAGAAGTGAAGCTTGTGCGATGTTACAGAGCGTCTTTGCCACCAGTGTTGCTTCTCGAGGGGACACAGCACTTATTTGGGCTATTATTACGATGTTTCAAAAAGTGTTGAGAAAATGTAGTTACAGCTTCACATGACTGAAAGAAAAGTCAAAGGATGGCGTTAGGCATGATAGCCTGACTCCTGAAGGCATCTGGTTGTCAGCTTGCTTGGTCAGTTGACACCTTTATGTGTGAATGAGCAAATCTGTTGCTAAATGTTAGACACTAACTGCAGGCTACAGCAGTTCAATCTCTGTCCCTGTGAGCTTACCCATAAACCAGCCATAAACTCTGTATTCGTTGGTGTTCAGGAAAAAGAATAAAACCTAATTGCCCTTGAACAGTTACCACCGCCATTGTTTTGCCGCCTCACGTTCAGAGACTGATATCCCCACACAACAGATGACGCAAGCCTTTTCATGCAACATGTTTTCAGGGCGCAAATACAGCTCTTTTCTTGTTCTGCTATACTACATGTAGATCACACCGTAAACAGCTCTGTAGAACCCCGTGTTATTCAGTGCAAAGGATATGGCAGACCTTTTTCAGTGTTGCACCCGAAGTTCTGAAACAATGCAATTAAATCTGATGAAGTGAAACATTAACGTTAGGGACATGCAAAATATGGTTAGGTTAGGGGTCGAGGTTAGTTGAAATTCAAATTCCAAACTAACCCTAACCACACTGTGTAGTAGCAGGCAGTTCCAAAAAAAACCTAAGATCATCCTGTTGCAGGTAATTACAATTCTTATGGCTGGTTAATTACACCGTTACAAAGACACTGTATTATGAAGTACTATAAGAAAATCCACTGTAAGCCTTAAAGGTACAATATTAAGAAAGGGTTGAATATTTGCTTTGGAATGTGGTGGAGTAAAAGTATGAAGTACGCTGAAATATAAAGTATAGTAGAAGTAGCTCACTTTTGTTAATTGTATTAAAGTACCCTATTACTCTGTAATTGTATATATGTTAACATCTTGGCTTTGTCAGCAGGCCAGAACATGCAACCTACTTAGATGGGCTGATCATTGCACATTCTAACAGGACGACAACATCAAACTCACGATCTCCAGAAGTCTGTTGGGCTGCAGGTGAATCTGCATTCCTAAGATTTAAAAATACCGGTTCAGCCATTCCACACACTGCATTGTAATGCCACCATTACATTGCAATTCCCTGATAAATTTTGCCGACTCCTACTTTCGCCAATCTTTTTACTGTGCTGACCTTTTAATCACAAGAACCAGTTAAGTCGGTTCTTGTTGCAAACTCCTTGTGACAGAGAAAGTGAGGAGATGCTGATCATGTGGTGTTGTAGATCCAGACCAGTACAGTTTACTGCTTGCTGTGACGAGGGTTTCACGTCATCATGACTGCATCTCACCAAACAGCAGTGTTCTGTGGCATCTTTTTCCTCTCAGATATGAGGTAACTGCTAATTTCAAGGACATTTAGAGCTAGCATCTTGGCGGCTTTCTCAGGAAGAGCCGAGCGAGCTGCCAAGGAAGATTCCCCCCCCCCCCCCCCGCGGAGCCTCTCTGCTGTCAGCTGCCGCAGGAGTTGCCAGGGACGTAAATGCTGCCACAAGCGCTGGCTTTCTGCGCCGTAGCCACACACACGGAGGGGGACACAACTGCTAGACTCGTTCAAAGGGATATTCCCACGCACCGCGTGTGGTTGTGTGGAGTGACGCTGCAAATATGAATTACATCAAAATTTCACAGCACAACAACTAAATGGTGCATTCAGATATTGGAACTTCGGTTGAGAAGCAGATAATTACGGATGACTATTAGGCCTACTTTAAGCTTATTTTCTCTACCGTGCTAATCAGCACGACTGCTCTGACGTGAACCTGCCTGTGTTAATCATCTTTAATGAAGCCAAATCCGCAGGGCTTTAAGCAATGCTTTAGTCTCCCGACAAGGGATTTGACAAGCACTGATGATTCAGATCGCTGCCTGGGCTGCTGTGAACATTTCAACCACACCTTTTGCATACAGTATTTCCTCTTCCTCGGGGCGTGTGCTGCTGCCAGGTAGGAGGCGCTTCCCCTGGCTCTCACCTCTTCATCCACCCAGTGGGAGCGGGTTCCTGTTGAGCCAGCAGAGACAGCCTTTACCGGCCGCGTGCCCACCGAGTGATCCCAGCTGTGATTCATTTTGCTCACTCGATATTCAAATAAATTAAGCTGGCTGCTTTTCCGGCAGAATCAAAAGACTTTGCACTCCTCCTCAGCCTGACCTTCGTCATCTGCCGCTTTTCCACGCTGACTCACAAGCAATTCCACATATTTAGATGGCCCGTGTGGGTGGAAGCTGCCCCCTGTGCTCAAATGCTGCTACTGCAGCTGGGAGTTGTTCATCACACACGGCTCTTCATCTGAAAGAACCACTGTTGTTCCAAAAGTCCTGTGAGAAACATCAATATAAACTGCAAGCTATGCATCTAGTTATTCTACTTGTCAACGAGGAATACTAGATCACTAGCAGACAGGACATTAATGGGGAATACATTTATTTCAACATGACACAGAGGACTACATAAATATATAAAATCCCCGTGCTGGATTGCATAGCATGAATTTTACTGGGGGGAGAACATGCCTGTACTTAAAGTAACAACAACAAACCATCAAACCATAACAAACTCTTAATGAGACTTCTTCCGTTACAAGTGATACCCTATGAACAGATGACGTCACCACATGGCCCCCCTGCTCTCTCTCTCCCATGTTCTAGACACAATGTGCCTCCTACACGCCACCCACACCCTGCTCTGGATACAGCCACTGACGCCTCGCAGCATCACCTTGTCAGGTTGGAGGTCAAGGTGGAAAGGGGGATGGCGCTCCAATGGGGCGGGAGGTAAGGCAAGCTCCTTCCTCAGAGGAAGCATATGGACGCTGAACGCCAGGAAAACCCTGTATCTTTACAGGTCAAGGCAGGAGAGTTCTCTTCTGCTAATTACTGGCGTGGGTGCGGGAGATGCGGGGAGACGTTAAGTGCTTAGTGTGAAGGGCTTACACAGATTTATGAGTCGTCTGATGGTGCTGACGCCATCCACAGTGCGGGATAGATGGGGAGGCGGCGCCGGAAGATAACCTTAGAGGCCTGTTTAAGTGGGCCGTAAGCTCGACAGACATGTTGAGTCGTGGGACATAAGTTCATTCAACTGCTGTACTGAGGCATTTTAATGAACTGTATACTGAGGGACTTCTTGCGTTTCCACTACTATCTAAATGAAATATTGAGAAATAACAGAAATCATCACCATGAAATTGTAGCAATGTCTGTGTCTACACTCCACCCAGGTGGAATTTTCTTGGCATCTTCCTGGAAAATAGGGTGATGGAGCTGAAAGCCAGTTTAATGTGCGGTTTGCAAAGAATGATGCATGACCCTGTGCTCCGAGTTGCCATGCCGGAGATCTCCTTCTGAGTGTGCGTGGGGATGGCAGGTATGACTTGTGCACGTTGATTACTGAATGCACAACAGGTGTGCAGCCCCAACCAGCACCAGAGTCCAATCAGTCAGACTCAGGCCCAGTGAGGCTGCTTAAACCAGCCATCATTCAAACACACCCTTACACAGATCAAAAGTTCAGCTTTTTCTTTTGGAGGTGATGTGAGGATTCAAACTTCTACTATACAAAGTATAGTGTATGAGTTGGTAGACTTTCCACCGTAAGTTTGGAAACTTTAAAAAGGTGAGATATTCCGATAGTGGGCTGCGGGTGGCATTTTTTATCTTGTGTGTTTTTCTATAGGAGTGATTTGATTCTGTTTAGACAGCCTTTGGAAAGCCAGGGGGTTGCAGAACCGGAAAATAGTGATAAGCAGAATCCATTTAGGCTCGTGTCTGCCTCCATCCACCCATCTATCCCTGTCAGCGTAATGAGGATAGATCTGATCCTCACTGACTGGGAAACCACACACACAGAAGGTTTAGATTTGTACATACCGTTCCACTCCATTATCTATTTGTGATTAAAAAAAACGAAATAAATAAGATGTAAATGTTATTTTCCCCAATCATTTCTAACATGATTTGAGCTTGTTCAATGTTTCTGTAATAATTTCTGTCCCTATGTTTATATTTTCAATAGTCTAATATTACCTGAGTAATACTTCACAGCATTATAAATCGTTCCATTCCAGTCCTGTATGCTGTATCCATTAACATACTACTAACACCAGTTCTTGCAAGTGACGTGAGCACTTGGAAGTCTCAAGATAAATGTAATATCCTGGCTAGGTGAGCATACGTGCTTCTCCCTTGGCCGTCCTTCTCCTGGGGGTCATCTGCACCAAGGAGTGGAAGCCAAAAGGAAAAGGATGTGTGTGTGTGTGTGTGTGTGTGTGTGTGTGTTGGTGTTCAAGAGAGCCTATGCTTGATCGTTGGTGTGTGTACAATGCATGTGTGTGTGGGTGTGCACACTCCAGTGTGTATGTTTGTGTGTGTTAAACAAATATAACACACTCACATAAATACAAATGCACGTTTCAGAGTTAACAGAGCTGGGAACAGCTGCAGGCAGGACTTCCTGTTCTGAACAGGAAACAAGATGGCGTAGTATGGGAGCTAGGAACAATGCTGTGAAAATCCGCCACCACCCAGGTCATGAAGGTAGGGGTAAGGGGGCTGATCCAAGCACATTGCATTATTGAGAGAGGAACCACGTACTGGAACACTTTCCTCTCTGGGCCTTTGTACAGAATCCAAGGCATTCTCTAACAATGCTGTAGCCTAAAGATATTGAAATGCAAGTTATTTCTCATTATACCAGAGCATTGTGAACTACTTGATCCTGATGGGTCTAAGGCTTTCCAAGGGTGTGCATTATTTGGCCCAATGGCCAGATGCAACTATCAAACAGAGATGTTTCCTTGATAATACAAAAAATGAATATATATATGCTCAAGCATCCAGAAGAATATTACATTTTCATCGGACTAAAGTCGATAAAAAGGCCCTTATGTCATAGATTGATGTCACTAATATTTAATCACTGTGGGTAACATAGACAGAATAACCACTCTGTGGTGTCCGGAGTTCATTATTGTCCAATAACGGGACAATGCGTCGTGTTTTTTTTCCTTACTTAATGTTCATTGTAATTAACATCATTGTAATAATTAAGTATTGTTATTGTGGCAGATAAAAAGTTTGCTAGTTCACTAGGATGGGTTTGAGCTGGGTCTGGTGGCGTTCCCACTCCCAGCAGCCCTACGGGAGAGCACATTGTATAGTAGGACATCAGACTGGATTTTTGTCAAATTTTAAAGGCTTTAAGTTACGCGTGTCTTTTGGTATTGTTTGTGTATGTAAGCTGCATTCTTAATCAAACATTAAAAAAATAAAAACACAAAAAAGCTACTTCAACGTATGCTCAAATTCAATTTGGCCGCACAACCATGGTACTATGTGGCAATTAGTCACAGAGAACCGTACAACTTCAGTGGGAGACTTGTGGTTTTGCAGAACAGTGTAGACACGTCCTGGGTGTTTTGGGCAGCGTTTTGAGCAGCCAAACAAATAGGATAGAAAGGATTGAAAGTATTCTCACGTTTTCAAGCGTCACTGCTTGATAAAAATAGAAAGGCGGATGGAGGAAGACTACTTCCATGATTTTAGGATGTTGACTATGACTATATTTACCCCTCTCTGCATTGTTCACAATACCTATTTGGATTGCAAATGTGCCTCGCTCTCTCTCTTTACGTACACACACACACACACACACACACACACACACACACACACACACACACACACACACACACACACACACACACACACACACACACACACACACACACACACACACACACACACACACACACACACAATGTTGCATGAGTCATCTTCGCATACTCCCCCATATAATCTCAAAGCAACACTTGGTTATCTGGGGGTCTCTATTCTAAAACTACCAACATACTGTGTTTTCATGTTACACGGCATGCTTTAACTGCGACTAAACCGTGGGAATTCTCCAACAATGGCAATTGTATTGCTAGCCAGAGCTACTCTGCCAGGGAACACTGAGCAGTGATGTAATGCCATAACACAGGGCTCCACCAGGGATATCCTTAAATAATGTTTCATTTCCATTGCCGCCCACCAGCTTGTGATAATGGTGTTCAACAGGGAGGTACGCCATGAGGCATGATTGGAAAATTTAGAGGGAAGGTCTCTGCTAAGCAGAAAGCAGTGGTTAGCTGTATGAGTCAATGATGTTACTATTCTATTCCTTGTACACCTATTACTACACAACTACAACTACTGCACCTACTACTAGGATTCTCTAGTGCTTAGGGTGTTGACTCCAAGCAAAGCTGTTCTGGTTTCAAATCCCAATGTGCCACTACTACCAATATAACTACTCTGTCTTTACACTACTATCTAGCAACGGCAATTCTACAGACTACTTATGTCGGGCTCGTCCAAACACTGGACGCAGTGTGGTGATGTTGAAGCCGGTTTATTGTTAAGAAGTAGATAAGGATCCATATCCGGTGCTCCATGTTGCCATGCAGGAGTTCTTCTCTTTGTGTGTGGGGATGGCTGGTTTAACCTGTGCACACTGATTACTCAGTGTGCAGCCTCACCAAGCCCCAGGATCCAATCAGACCTAGTTTAAGCAGGTGAGGCTGCTTAAACCAGCCATCATCCACCCACACACTCCCATAGACTATACTTCTACTACTACAACAAAAGCGGAGGAAGACAGAGCATCGCTCCCTGTAGTTCTCTTCAACTCTTTTCCGTTGTGGTTGGTCAATTTTATTATCATATTATCCTCAAAGCCAAGAAAAATATACATGCTTTTCTATCTAGCATTAGCCATCATTTCATTGAACCTTCTGATCGTCTGTGCTTTTTGGAGGACCCTTATAAAATATACAGTATTATAAATGTGTTATGCTCATTTTAAATAGCTTAATCCAATAAAAAAATATATATTGTGACCTGCACATACACCCAAAAACACACAGACATGCATGTAACCAGCTTTAAATGGGAGCTGTGGTGCCTATTACATATAACCAGCTTTCAGCGGGAGCTGTGGTGCCAATATACTGTTGTGTTCCTGAGCCCGGCAGTGTTTCCAGGAGGCTCCCTCCTTGTTTGTTAGATTAGAGGCATCAAAGGGCACATGAGTCACAAGGCCCCTGCGTCTTTCGATGTAGACCCCGATGCAGACAAGTATTTACATAATCCTGCTCAGGTAATAAGAAAATCTTACGATTGAAGTCAAAGAAAGCCTGCGGTTTCTCCTCTGTTCAGGTTAAATAAAACCAGAAGGAATTGTTTCCTTCGAGAGGGCATTTTATTGGAAACCTTGTCATGGTGTTGTTGTAAAGAGCAATTTAAGTAGAAACCTAATTATTTTCACTACAGAGATCAAATTCACATCACTCTTATGATCCATTCAGAGCAGAACCCATTTGGAGACCGGTTGGATTCTCTAGAATGTGCGATTGGGATTAAAGTTGTGCTGGCTGTCATCAGTAATGTGCACAGTATTGCAAGATAAAGATTGTGGGAATTGGGAGGGAAATCACAGGGATGTATAAAGTGATGAGCAAGGACTTTCCTATTTTCTATCTCTGGGTAATTGTCCCTGACTAACTGTACAACCTCCACCGCTCCATGGAAAATTGCATTGGAAAATGCTCGAGCTCTGCAGATAATGTTCTTGGTTCCTGATCTGTGTTCTAGATAATTAAATTATTTCCTTACCTAAGCGTTACCATATAGTTTTCTCATTCAACTGGAGGCTGAAGCATGCAAAGAGAATACTAATGAGAGAGGGAAGTTAGGAATATGGAAGACACTGCTCCTGAAACGGGACTGCTGTTCTGAAACGGCAGTGGAGTTTGTTTTAGAAAGATTATGAATGTATGACTCTGAAATGGATTTATGGAACGGTATACTGTATTGTAAAGCTCAAGGTTCAACCATTTAAATCTTGATAACTATAGGCTAATATCCTTACTATGTTCGGTTCTTTCCACATTGATTCACCACAACAAATTGTTATATCTCCTTTTAACGTGTTTAGATTTTCCTCCTGTAGTTAGTTTGTTGAACATAACCAGAACATATCTCCAGCCACTTCTGGTTTGAGACAATGTAAGGCTTTGATGTGTCCCATGCCTGCCTAGAAAATGTTTCTCCTTAATGTGTCCTTAATCCTTCCTCGGTTTAATGCCACCTGGCCAAATGATCCACAGGAGGTTCAGTAATGTCATGTTGATCAAAGCTCTAAGTTCAGTTTTGTAAAGCCGTCTTACAACTGCATTGTGGGTTAAGATAGGTCCACATGTTTGGAGTCTCTGTGAAAAGGGGATTCTTTGGAGAATGCTTTGTTTTTCAGTAAACGTTGTCCCTCTTCTTCCAAATCCTCTGCTACTGCTGCTGCCGATAGGATGCCATCTCATTATGGAGATGAGTTGTACCCACATGTCTTCTCATGAGCCTCTTATTCATAACAACTGCCCACACATTTATTTAACTGGTCTGCTGCTCACTATAACAACTACAGAAAAACAGCTTCATAGTGTTGGTCTGTAGTGTTACTAGCAAAGACAAAAATATTAACAGTTTTATGAAGAATCTTTATTTTGTATAGAGGATTGTGTCATCCAACGTGTTGAAGACAAACCCGTGCCCACGTTACACTCTTTAGACTGAACGGAAATCCCAACTGTGCTCTCTGCTCACAAGATTTCATTAGAGGTGTGCGTCTACAGTATGACGCAAGTTGACAGAAATATACATCCACACCTACACTGCGTCTGAAAAAAACCCCAATCAATGACGACACTGCTGTGCCCACTCACTGTTAGTGCTCCTTGAAGTAGAGCCAATATCTCCACTCTAAACGTTTAACTAAGGACAAAGAAGCACATAGTGTGTTGTCTGTCTGTCTGTCTGTCTGCGCCCACACACACACACACACACACACACACACACACACACACACACACACACACACACACACACACACACACACACACACACACACACACACACACACACACACACGAACTCTATGCTACGCCAAGCTAAAGGTGAGCCCCACTGAGCTCTGATGGAGCCTCAGTGTGTGCCCTAAGTGAGTGGGAACATGGCTAATCCGCCAACTCTCGGCAATAGCATGCCCAGTGAATATCAAGCCACAGCTGGCCCTCTTGGGTTACAGAGTAGCCTCTGTTAACACATAATGCCTGCATCAATAGTGCTCTGGTGAACCTTTTAGATGCAGAATTGAAGAGTTTCACTTTCACTTGAACAGGCTGGCCCATGTGTTTTGCTCTCTTTTTGGACTGCATTAGGAACTTGGCAAACCTAGTTATACAGAAAACATTAGAAAAAAATTATGTTAAATTTGAAATTATGATCTTAAATATATTCTGGGATTTAAATGGTCACTAGGTAGAGCCATGTATTGCCAAGAATAGCTGGAAATACACAAGAGGCACCAAATCGAGAATGTCTGTTCCGTGCCTGGGGACTCCTATTACAAGTTGATAACATTTAGCGTCTCAAATAAGCATGTAACACCAAAGCTATATAGATACTCTCTATTCCATGACCATGGCCCATGATATCATTGTTATAGCGATGTACTTTTTTCTTGAAAGGGTGTCAAGGTTTAGTGTTTTCATGAATAATCAGGAAGCTCTTAACAAGTATTATACCCAATCTGTAAAGAAAACAAAAATGTGCATTGAATGCTTTTCGATCGCTCTATCATTGGCATCTTGAAGGATTCAATTGTGATTCAGCAATTTGACTCACAAATTAGATCATAAGAAAATACTAAATACTCATAGCACACTCATGCTGTCCCTAATGCTATGCACCATACAGCTTGATAAGAACACTGTGGGTTTACATGCATCAAGACATCTCTTTATGATTTCAAGGATTTTCCAAAAGCTAATATTGCATTGCATATTGATTTGTTGTTGGTGAGAAATTGTGTAAACCGCCAATTTAATTAATGTATTTGGTCTGGTCCGATACCAGATAAAGATATGCTCTATAGTGCCCAAGCATAGACCGACACACGCGCACACACACACACACACACACACACACACACACACACACACACACACACACACACACACACACACACACACACACACACACACACACACACACACACACACACACACAAACTAATTTGACTTTCATTATCAGCACAAGTCCTAGTTTTGTGGGAGGTGAATGTAACCATTGCAGAATACAAATGCAGAGAAATATCACTCATCTGCAGGGATTGCAATCACACATCGCCACCTGGTGGCCTCCAGCATTTTCATTTGTATTGGCTTGAATACACAAATACATTATGCTCAATTATGTTGTCAAATCACAGAGACAAATTATTAAGGTGAATAGCTTTCTATATGAAAGATCTAAAGTTTATTTTTAGATTTAAATGATATCCTTGCAATTTTTTAAGGTTTCGTTTGGTCAGCCAGTCATTGGACGATAAGCACAACCCCCTCAAATGCATTATTGTCCCAAACCCTGTTTCTCAAACGTGTGGAAGTAACAACCCAAACTGTAAACAGAGAATTACAAATACAGCGATGAAGTGGCCCCCACATTATCCGGTAAAAATAATAATACATAAAAACACCTTTCCGGTGTTGCTTCAAAGTTGTTTGTTTAACGAGTGACAATGATAAACATATTTTTTCTCCTTTCCCGAAAGAAACACATTTACTGAAAAACATCTATTGCTCATGCTACACTGTCATTTTGAGCATCATCATCGTCATATCCTCATTACCAACATGACATAATATCAATGTAAACATCTAAAAGTAGGTACTGCAATCATGGTGCAAAAATAACCAAACTGACCAAACTCGGTCCCTTTAACAAACATTAAAGTTCATATCTTTACGTGGGAACAACTGTGCCAAATGAGGATTGGACACCATAGCGTGTGAAGGTGAATAGTACTTAATGAAGCTCACCCATTCAAATTGTTGTTGTTTGTCTCTGTTCGCTGTTTCTTACTCATCTAATTGAACTTCCGGTTGGCAGTGCCCAGAGAAGCACAGAGTGGGCGTACGCTTGTGAAGAGAGGCATTTAATTTGTAATCCAGCAATATATACTTCCTCTCTTTTTGTCGATAACGGGGTTGTCAATCTGAGCCCTTTTCTATTCGGCAAAACTCTTCCGGCTGATCCTTATTTGTCCAAATAACTAAATTAAAAAGAGGGAAAGGGATATTTCCAGTTAAATTTCTTACCCTTATTAGTTTATACATAAACATACATACCGTATTTATTGGCATCTAAAATATTTTAGGCATTACTGATGAAATACAATAGGCCTTCTGTAACCAATGCCTTTTATTATTAATAATAGTGAGTGTTGCAGAAGAAGGCAGAACGAGGGGTAGTGTGGGTGATATATTGATTACATTGTTATTCGTCCAACATAGTATTGTACTTCTATAACAATTTCCAAGTAAATTGGAAGGTGTAATACAGGGGCGTTGTTTGCCCCCTATTGGTCATTCTCTTGGGGTGTTTTGAAAATGAGGCATATTCTGACATTTTAAAGGTACTTTTTAAATCCTTGCACAGTGGTTCTGAAATTGCTGAACAAATCGAATTTGTTTAATTAAATAGATTAAGAGACGATAAATTAATCTAAAGTAAGCGTGACGAAAAGCTGTAAAACATATTAAGAAGACATGATGATCATGTTTATGTTATGTATGAATGAATATGCAATTAACAAAGCAACTTGTGCTGAAACAAGACGTGCTAGATTACATAAATGCAATACTTTTGCTATACAGACTACTTGTTTCATGACAATCGATCTAAAATATGTTAGAACATAAGAAAATGATAAATTATTATAGGTTAGATCTATACATTTACAATTTGAAAGGCCTCACGACTCATAATGTTACCTGGAGCTGTGATTGGCTGAGAGTGGTACCTGGAGCTGTGATTGGCTGAGAGCCGTTATCCGGGTACTGGGCTGGAACGAGCCCATTAGCTAAAGGTACCAATATGGCGGAGGTAAGAGGGAAAACAGGGGAGAAGCAGTGTATTTTAAATCGATATTTTTTAAATGTACATGTTAGATTTTGGACTTGTATTGCATCGACTGGATGATTAATGTATTTTTCTTGCTATATAGAATATTTTGTATAAAAATTGTGGTGTTTGTGGGTCTAAAATACGATTGAATATATAGATTGATCCACTACTACCAGGCCGCTGCGCCTCCGCTCTCAGCTGGTACAGCGACCGTGGAAATTGATACGTCAATTTAATGTTAGCCCGCTGGTAAAGGCAATATTGTCGTGTTTCTAATGAATGGAATTGTGTATTTTTCTGTCTGGTTTAAACGTATCAAAATATAATTCTAAACCTTGAATAACACAAGCGATCAAAGAAGCGCGTAAAATACATTTAGTGTTTACATTTTTCGAGGCATAGCGCTACTTTGGACATATTAGCCTGATCGCTAGCTTAAGGTTGGAAACCGAATCTTAATAATTTGTATTTTTAGTCGAACATCTAACCTCTTCTACATGCTGTCGCAACAATAGCTTTTAACCATGTCGCAGCTTTTATTGCAATGTTAAGCCCGGTGTGTATCTAGCGGTATGGCTAACGATGGCTACCTATTCCAGGTAATGTTAGCGGTAAAATATTTTTTTCAGTGTCGAGCTATGGTCGCTGAACGTAATACGAACCACTAACTGTACCGATATACTATGCCGAATGCTCTGAAAGCACTATGTCCAATGTTATAAACTCAAGTCCTAACTGTGCTATGGCTCCTTTTCTGTAGGCTTCCTTTGGGAGTTCGAGTCCAGGTAAGAAACGTTTTGAAAATGGAGCCAAACGGCACGGCTTTGGGCTGTACTGCTAAACATACTCTTTCACCCTTGTAGGGTTATGGGGTTTGCATGAAACAATCGATCATGCTATGCTCAAACATGTATTCAATTTAGTCCTAAATTAACACTTTGCTAACCCTGGATTTATGTTGGCACTAGTAATTACTAATGGTGGTATTGTGACCTGTAAAGTAGAGGTGACTATTTGTGAAGAGAAATAAGATGCCTATGATTTGTCCCCTCAGTTGGCTCTTTATCATCAGAAGACCATGACTTTGACCCCACGGCAGAGATGTTAGTTCATGAGTACGATGATGAGAGGACCTTAGAGGAGGAAGAGTCGCTGGAAGGAGAGCGGAACTTCAATTCTGAAATTGCAGATTTGGAGAAGGTATGAATGAATGCAAAGTTAATGACGTGACTTAAGAATTGGATGTATGCATTTTGTGGTGCATCCACAAGGATTTGTTTGACTCATAGGGTATATGATAAACGCTGCCGTGTCTATATGTATGGATAATGGCAACACGCAGCATATCTTGTTCAAGATGACGTAGACTAAAAAGCTAAACATTATGTTTACGAGAAAATAAAGTTGGTGTTTAAGTGCATCTCTTCAAAAGAGATTATAACAGTAAATGGAAGCCTTGTTAAATATGTGCTCTGTTTACATTCCCTTGTTAAAACAGGAGGGTAATATGCCTTTGGAGGAGCTGCTGGCCATCTACCGCTATGAGGGGTCAGCAGGCTCCAGTATAGACAGCTCCTCTGGTGACCTGACAGACGAGCTGCCAGATATGACGCTCGATAAGGTAACTGGCTAACTGTAAAGCAGTTTCACAATCATGTCCAGTCCTATTCATTAAAACTGCAGCAATAGATGAAATACTCTCATAATAAATGACTTCTGTGTTTTTGTGTGTTCAGGAGGAGATCGCTAAAGACCTGCTGTCGGGTGATTATGAGGAGGAGACCCAGTCTTCAGCCGATGATCTAACTCCTTCAGTCACATCCCACGAGGCCACAGACTTCTTCCCCAGAACCCTCCGATGTAAGTTAACTAGCGTTTTGGTTCTCAAAGTGAGATTTTCAAAATAAGAGTCCAGCAAGGTGGCGCTGAGTTGTTTGATTCAGCATGATATAGCTGTCAGTCCAGTAGTTGCTCTGTGTTCTTTATGAAAGAGTAGCTATTGACAAGTTGTTTATTGTCTTTCTCAGCGAATGCGATGGACGGCGATAAGGAATCTGAGTGTGATGAAGATGGCCCCAGTCCAGAGGACTCGAGAAAGGTAAACATGATTTCTGCATTTGAAAAAAGAGAAATGTTACTCTTGCATATATATCCTTTGACTTGTTGGATGTAAAGAAACTAATCATAATTATACATTCATATTTGTAATGATATAATTATGCTTTTGATTATAGGAAATCATGGTGGGGAGTCAGTATCAAGCTGATGTCCCAGCCTGTATCTGTCACTATGAAGATGGAGAGAAAGGTAATCCGTCCCATTGCACTATACTACAACTTGAGCCCATTCCTGTCTAATGTCCCCCTAACCAGTTAAAGACTAAAACAAAAGATTTGCAACTTCCGAGTTGAAAACAGGCTGTTGACGAGGGACTAAATGTAAAGGGACAAGAAGGGGAGTATATTGATGCTTCATCTTTTTAAATGGCCGGCTACCAATATTATTTGTTGGGCCAGAGGGGAGAGGAAGAGTTTTGTTTGGTGCTGGCTTTAAAGAACACACAGGGTGTACAAGGCTAAATCTCATTGCCGAGTTGTCTCAACAGTTTATGAAGACGACGACGAGCTGCTCTGGAGTCCAAACATGCTGGCAGAAAACAAGGTTAGGGCGTTTCTGGTGGACGTCTTGTCACGGATTGCTGAGGAAAAGACG
The DNA here is from genome assembly GCF_031168955.1 of Gadus macrocephalus. Classification (NCBI taxonomy): domain Eukaryota; kingdom Metazoa; phylum Chordata; class Actinopteri; order Gadiformes; family Gadidae; genus Gadus; species Gadus macrocephalus. The sequence continues at coordinate 17,964,758 of NC_082387.1, forward strand.
GGATGTGACAAACCAGGGCTGTCGGTCCGGGACGACGAGAAGGTCAGCCTCATAGTTTTCTCTCGTCTTTTAAACCAAAAAAAGTGTATTGCCTTGGACACGACCAATACTCAAATGGCCTGTCTAATGCTGTGTGTAATGTTTTATTGTGAATTCTCTTTTCCCTACAGGCGTTATTTGAACTTTTAAACTGCAAATTTAACCCTCATGAAGCACTAGAACGATATTGCAGTCACGTTAAATCCACAATGGGTAAGCGTTAGAAACATTATTATTGCCTTGAACTTAAGATCCTGTTACAAATTAAATGTTATGTCAATTCACTTGTAATGATAATAATAGTTTTGTTATAAAGCTTTACATTACATGGATACGTTAATAAATGGCTCATGGAATACAGAAATAAAATCAAGTTTTTCATATAGTCTTATCATTGTTAGTGATGGTGTCCTTGGTTAAGTCATTTGTAAATCACACCAATACGCTCAACATATCCGATAAGCTTATAGCACGTCTCTGTATTTCATTATAGATGAATCCCCTCCCTGGACAGAAGAGGAGTGCCGAAGTTTTGAACACGCTCTACAGATGTACGACAAAAACTTTCACCTCATACAGAAACACAAGGTGACCTTTTGCTCCGTTCCCTGCCCCTGGGATCCCTTAGTGGATTCATCCACACTGTGTGGGATTGAACATGTTTTCTAAATGTCCTTTTGCTCTGGTTTTCCAAGGTGCCGACGCGGTCTGTAGCACAGTGTGTGGCGTTCTACTACATGTGGAAGAAGTCGGAGCGGTTTGACTTTTTTGTGCAGCAGAACCGATTCGGGAAGAAAAAGTATAACAGCTATCCTGGTGTGACGTAAGTAACAAAGAGTGAGGAAAGCCTCTCAAAGTTCACGTTTCAAAAGTTAGACTGTTTTTCAAGCTAGAGTGGTCTGACTATCTAGATAAGATTTAAAAAAAAATGTATAACTGTTGGTTTAGCTGCCGGTCGTTGAATGTTGAGATTGAACTTGAATATTCAGAACCGAACATAACAGAATTAATTAAATGTATTTATTTTGATTATTGCCTACATCAGATTATATGGGAGGGTCTGTAGAGCTTATTTGGCCTCCCACAAATTTATGTTGGATGGATTTCGAAGGAGGATACAAAAATCTTATGCTGTTATTTGGCGTTATAGCGCCACCCCAAAGATCTCAACGCCTCGAATATCATCCCAGCACCCACTTTCCTTGCGCCACCAGAAAACACATTGTTCCCCCATGTGGGGCGAATGCAGAAGGTTTGTGAATTCTTAGCGGTGTCAGAGTCGTATTGCACACTTCCCTGTGTTGGAGAACGCATCTCCATCGTACTATCTAAACTGACCCTTTTATTCTTGAAGGCTTGACTCCCAGTGGGCTGGTCCTGACCTGTGTCTGTCTTCCAGGGACCTGATGGACAGGCTGGTGGACGAGGCGGAGGGCCTGGCCGTGGAGAGCTCCTCCTCCGTGGCGTCTGGGGGAGGCGGAGGCGGGGGAAGGATGGAGCAGGCGACTGACCAGCAGCTCAGCCTGCTCAACTCCATCACCGCCAGCGACCTCACCGGTGAGTGGACCGCCTCCTCCCTCTTGGGGCGGGCGTCAACACTGGGGCCCCTAGCAGGTTTAGCAAGAGCCTAAAGTTGGAGTTCATTTGGTTTGTGAAGATGGATGGATTGATCAAGATATATCTCGTTTTTGTTCATAATCTAATACTAGGTACATTTTTCAATTCGAATGAACTACTTCAGATATTTTTGTTGGTTTTACTATTCTTCCCCTGTTTGTTGAAAGGACGGATTACACGGTCCCGCTATTTTTATTTATTTTTTTTAACATTTATAATATTAGAGTCAACCTCATATTTGTACATTTTAACTCGCTATAGAAAGATATTATTTAGCTAGCATACCAGCCAGCCGGCGCCCCTGTGTTGACCCCGAGTCGTGTGCTCTGCAGCCTTGAGCAACAGCGTGGCCACGGTGTGCAGTCCCGCAGAGGGCGGGGGCTGCATGGACGGCTACGGCCTGCCCCCCCTGGAGGGCCTCCATCGGGGATCCCTGAGCCACGACGAGCCCATGGGCTTCTCGGCCACCGGCGGCGACCCCGGTCGCCTGGACATGCTGGACGCCGGCTTCTACCACTCGGACCACCTGGGCGGGGGGTGCGGGGGCAAGGACTGTGAGCGGCCCTCCAAGAGACTCAAGATGGCGTTGCCCGACTCCTACATCGGCGACGTCTCGGTGGGTAACCTCGGCGTGGACTTTGAGGCGCGGCGCACCACAACGCACCACCGCCGCATCACGGGCGCTAAAATGGCGGTCTCCGTCACAGACTTCGGGAGCTTGGCCGGCAGCGGCGAGCCCAACGGCTTTCTGGGGGCGCACGCGCGACACCACACACAGCACAGCGCCGCACTGCAGTCAGAGTGATCGTCCTCGGCCACGCCCCCCCTTCCATCCCTTTTAAAAACCAACCTCTCACTTGTACATAAGACTTGACCCACTGGAGACTCGGATTTGTTTAAATTCTATTATATAAATATATATACATATATCTATATATATGTAAATGAATATACTTTGTTTGTTCTTTTTGTGTAATATGACATCAGTGATGTCTATCATATAGTACTAAAATCTTGATTTTCTCTCAAGAGTTTATATAGCCATTTATTTTATTTGTTTTGGTGGACCTGAGGTGTGTGTGTGTGCGTGCGTGCGTGTGTGTGTGCGTGCGCGTGTGTGTGTGTGTGTGTGTGTGTGTGAACGTCCATGTACATTGGGCCCCAGAGGCTGCAGTTTGAGGAGCGTTGTGTATCTTCCTCCTTCCCCTCACACATCCACACGTAATCCTGCCATTGTATTCAGCTGCCAAAAACAGCCTATGTTTCAGCCTATATTAATCGTTTTCAGTTGCATACGCTTAATAGTGTTTTGTGTTTATTTTTTGAATCGGTACATTTGTTAATTCAGTGTTTTGGTTTACAGGTTCTTTGATTGAAGCCCGGTTGGATTCATTTGTATTGTTTGGTTTGTTTTTACCTTTCACGGTTAGCTTGGCTTTAAGTGAAAGGCATCCTTAACTTAGCACGGAGACCTAGACGGTCACAGGAAGAAGCACTTAAGTTGCTACGGTCTCCTGTCTGAGCGGTCTGTTACTTTTTACTATTTTGTTCTCCTCTCCTGTGGAAGCTTGTTTCATAGTTTGTTTGTCATTTCAGTTTAACAATCCAAAGTTGCCAAAAGGAATCGTGTTCTAGGAATCCCAATTGACCTTTTAATGCTCTCCTTCGATTGATCTTTGATTTATTTAAGAAATGTATTAATTCCATATATTCACTAACCTGGGTGGCTGTACAGCACTTGTTTACAGTAACATTACAGGAATCCTTTTATTTTTCATAGTAAGGTAGCAATCATTACACTTCTAAAGCATAACAGAGGCAATATGAAAATAGAAGTTACCAGAAAGCATTATGGTCGTCCTAGTTAATATTTCTAGCTTTAATTTGACGGAAAAAAAGTAGGCGCAATGTTAATCCAAAGTCAATTAATTTAATTTTTTATCATTGACAGTTCTAATAATGCTTTCTTTTCTTTTGTAAGTAGCGCCAGTTATAAACCACTTTGGCAGTTTGCATTTACCTGCTATCAGTATTATTTCTTCATTATAAGCCACTCTTGGGTTTTTGAATCTCTGCACTGTTAGAGAGTATGCTTTTGCATTGTTTTGTTATTTTTGTTTTGTGTCCAGTCGGCATCTTGTAGCAGAAATGAAGCTATTTTCTTATAGACTGAATCAAGCAGTTGTAAGGTGAAGTCGTTTTGTCAGTTGAATGGATGCAGTAGTAGTGTTAATTTATCTATGCATTGTGATATAAGTAGTTTGTTTCAGGGGTACATTGGGCTGAATGTTTCTTCATGTCCATAAATCTGCAGTTTAATCCACAATTTTGTGTGTACAGACAGGATTCTTGCCTATTTGAACCATCATTAGTTTGTGAAATCAGAATTAGTAAAACTTAATGTCCAGCATCATAGGAGACATTCACTTCTGTCTTTCTTGTAAATTGATTAGCAAATAGCCTTTAAAGTCTATTACCTGACCTCTTAACACTTGTGAATCAGTGCTGAAAAACAAAGCTTGTAATTTCATTTTGTCAAAAGGCAATAATTTGTAGATATGTACAGATTTATTTTGTCTCTCCCCAATTGAACATAGTTTTGTTCGTTTTTTGGATTTATTTTAGATCTTCCATTTTAGAAAGAATTTACACCCAGATACCAAGAGACTGCTTAACCACGCATGACCGCTGTCTTCTCTTCCCAATTCTGAAGTAACTGCTACACTGATTATCATTGGTATTATTACTCAATGTTGCATTTTCTTTGTGTTAATCTTTTAAGTCATGTGTAAAAGACTCATCTTCCCTTTTTACAACGAAACGAAAAGAAAAAACAGTAAAGTGTCTCTGTTTAGCCTCGATGGTTTAGATGGCTGTAGCCGCTGTCTGTGGAGAGCTAGTTTCTCTTTGAAAAATGCAATGTGCAGTAAAATGCAGTAGATCCTAGGGCTGCTCGATTATGGGAATAAATCATAATCACGATTACTTTGGTCAACATTGAAATCACGATTATTCAAACGATTATTTTTGAGTTTAAAAACATGTATTTATTCAGCATGTCTCCGAATTCTTTTTTTGTAACAACTTTCGCCTTAAAATACACAAAATGATCAAAAATGTAATGTTCCAATCTAAAATGATAAACATATTTGATTATGTTAATTTTGTGATCGTTTTGACGCTGAAATCGAAATCGTGATCAAAATTCGATTAATTGCCCAGCCCTAGTAGATCCTCTCGGCTCTTCTAGCGTTAGCAGTGCAGTGATAATTTATTTTGCCTGTCCTTTTTGTACAAATACAGACAAACTGTCCGAATGTAAAGGCCATTGACTTAAAAGTAGGCTATTTTTTATTTTACCACCCATCTCGAAAAATGTGACCTTTTATTGATAACTGGTATCGGAATTGTGTGTGTACGCAAGCACTAACACATTTTTGTTTTTGGAGTTAAACAAGGAAAAGGTATAGCAGTTGTGGTTTTAAGAATACATTTAAGTCCTTTGGTGATAAAGAAAAATACCTTTTTTGTGAATAAAAAACTACAAAACTTATGTATATCCAGAAATATAGACAATCAAAACATTCACTATCAGAAAATGTTCAAAAATCTATCTTTATTGTTTATAAAAAATTGTACATAGTCATGTTATTTTCTTTTGTTAAACATTATTTTGTATTTTCTGTTGTACTTTAATAACTTGTGTACAGATCCAGAAATAAAGCTCTGGAAAAGGTTCTGTTCTTGCTTTACTCATTAAACCGCTGCAATGATGAGCTATATCTGCATAGAAACTGGCATGACAAATATTACAATTATTGTTCATAACCCCCACAGAATCATGCTGTGATGCTGTGGGTTTCAATGTTCAATGTCATGCAATCTGTTAATGGGGTACCTTAGGGATAACCTTTTTATAGGGAGATTACAAGTATATTGTAATTGGTTTGTCTACATCTTTAAGTTAACTTCTGAAAAGGGTGGCCTTTTAGCAATTTTGAATCATAAATGCATATAAAATGCACATATAATATTAAAAACTACCTTTTTAGGGGTATTGCCAGAGTAAGGAAGTCCTCAGCCAGAGTAACATCTACACCGCTACCTTGGAGGGCGTCTTCAGCCTGTCTTTTGAGCAGGAGAATGTCATCGTCATCCCCTTCCTTCTGCAGGGCACAAGGCTTGTACCTTTGACTGAAATGATACAAAACCAGCTTTTGCGCAACGCAAGCCAAGGCTACTGCGGCAGCCATCTTTGGGGTGCTGTGCCCGTGTTCCACTGCTTTTTCCTGCTGCTCATCTGCAAGTGTGGCTTCGTGCACTAAAATGTCTGCTCTGTGGCATGCCTTCAGCGGTCCTTCTCCAACAATGGCACTGCAGTCCCCTAAAATACAGATTTTCCTCCCTGGAATAGCTTCTTCCATGACTTCCCCAGACAGTAGCACACGGCCGTTCTCCAGGGTCACGGGTTCCCCAGCCTTCAGACGGCCATACTGGGGTCCGGGGTTGAGGCCTAGAGGCGTTAAGGATTATTCACGTTACAAGCAGCGCTGCACAGACCGTGTCACTGTTAGTTATGTCATCATTTTGGTCCACTGTACCGCTAGGTTCTGAAAAATCATACATTTTTTTACTTGTGTCAACATTAACAGATCCAAGTCCAGGCCCTGCTGTGTTTGGATGGTATGTGTATGTGAAATTCTCTTTGATGCACTGTTGTTATTGAGATTAATAGTAGTACTCAGCCATGCACTTAGCCAAGCAAACGTCAACTTGTCCCTCACATTAGAATAACAATTTATAGAAAATGCATTAAACGTCATTAAAAAAAAAGCTGCTTTACCTAACTCTTTCAACAGCTCTGTGTTGAGTCTGCCAGGTCGGTCATGCTCCTGAACGCAGAAGCCAAAGGAGGGTACGCGGTGGAACAACCTGAAGGCCTTCACCACAAACCTCTTGTCTTGAAAAAGCATGTAGCAGTCGGTGGACACGTCCAGGGAGACGCGCCTCCCCAGCTGCTCTTGAGGATGCAGCGCACCAGACTCTGAAGTCATCTTCAAAGACGGGAAACATCGAGGAAAAACTCAGAAGCAGGTGGCATGCTAGTTTATTATGGGATGACGTGCATCTCAATTTACTTTAAGTCTTGTTTTGTGTTGTTTACAGGTTGCACATTGCAACATTTATATTTCAAAATGTGACACAAACCTCAAAGCTCAGCTGACCTTCGGGTGGACTCTGGTCAGGCAGAGTTTCAAGCTCATGAACTACATTGAAAGAAAGTATCACAGTAAACATACACCTTAATCAGATCACCATAACGTTAAATATAAAATACTTAAGAGATAGTAGTAGTTTGATATTCTTAATAATAGGCTTCATATGATTTTTCGGGAAAATCATAAGATTCTGTGTTTAAGGGTACATCAGGTGTTTTATATAAGCTTTACTGACATGAATGTTTACTGACATTTACTTCTACTACTGCAGTATTTTCTCCCAGTATCACTATTAGACGGGCACGGGAAAGTTTATAGATGCAACGGGTGTGTATTGATATTTGGTACCTGCCTGCATAAGGGAAGATGAGTTGTGAGCCCGTGAGACCCAGAGTCACCCTGAGGTACTTCCTGAGGCCCGTGGGGCCATAGATATCCAAGCAGGGAAGAGCCTGAGTGGGGTTAGGGTTTGTCTGTAGGCTCACGGTGCACAGGAGACCGGGTAAACCAAATAGGTGGTCCCCGTGCAAATGTGAGATGAAAACTTTGGTGATGCGACCTGGAGAAGTACAACGTTCTATTGTTAGTGTACACATGTTTTCAGTGATCAATGTATCAGAAGCGAGTAACTTTCGGGACTTGGAGCCCTAGCGACATGATCAAATTGATCAAACAGAAATTGCAAGATTTCTTGACCTAAAGTACTAACGTTACTCACTTGCTCTTAGTTGACTTTTCATGAGTTGGGTTTGAGTTCCTTCACCACAGTCAAACAGCCAACATTCTCCTTCCGTCCTGAGAACCAGCGCTGAAGCACCGCGATGGGGGGACGGATATGCAGATCCAGTCCCCAAGAAAGTCAGATCCATTGTCATTGTTTACAGAAATTATATACAAATACAAATAGAATCGGACATTTTCATCAACCAGCAACAACGGGGTTGCTGTAGTAGGTAACCAATCACGTTGCTGTGACGTCATCTACAGGCGACGTGCTGACAGACGAGGGAGCGAGATGCGGGCGACGCGACGTCATCCCATCCACGCGTCATACCTTCTTCAATAGGTCCAGGCTTTACACACGGTGGAAATTGATAGACGTTGTAACGTCTGTTGGCATGACTTATTTGCTCAGTTTAAACGTTGTGTACTGGTAAACCAGCTCTAGATAAGGGCAAGTGTTGCCTTCCATACAGTGAGTGGGAATACTGCATTTGCTTCTCATACTTAAAACTAAAGCAAAAGGATAATACGTGATAGGCATCAAGGAAATAAAGGCATGCAAACATGAAACTGATCCAACTAAGTTCTGTTTGTTCTTACTGTTTTATATCGGATAAAAAAAACCTGCGCTGAAGAACTTTTAGATTCCCAACCGGCTGTTTCCCGAGTGCATATGAACGGTCGCTGTCGGGAACACGAGCGTCCTCACTGGCGAGCCGGGAATATTTAAGTGAAATGCAAATACACTCCATATATACCAAAGCTAATGAGACGATGAACTAGGATATAAGCTTAACTGTTAGCAAATACATCTTAGTGAACCTTCTAGTTTTCATATTCAGAACATAAATGTCATCCATAACGTTTAAAATACATTTTTATTTTACTTTGTGGATTTTCCACTTGGATAGTGTGTATGTTTGTGTATATACATCTATATATATTTCCATTTAGCTGCATTCACACACTATATGTGTTTGTAACACATATAGTTGAACATTATGAACAAGGAGGGATTACATAATAAACACACAAGACTACCAAAACAAGCTGAGGTTCAAGAAGATTTCATCAATTAATTTCAAGAGTCCGTTATCTGTCCCTGAAAATGGTTTCCATATTCAGAACATAAATGTCATCCAAAACGTTTAAAATATTTTTTTATTATACTTATATGCGTTATCCATTTAGCTGCACTCTTAACCAGAACCTACACAAGGAGTGTTTGTTACACATATAGTGGAACATTATGAATAAAGGAGAGATTACATAACTAACATAGCACAATGCTAAAACAAGGGTTGATATTCAAGACAAAAAAACAAACACTGTAGAACAACATTCGGAGAAACAACAATAAAACAATGCACTGAACTGAAATCCCTTTTGCAGCATGTTGGCTTTTCATTTGGAGTTATCTCAACGGAGTGTCTATTTGTTCATTATCTGTCCTTGAAAATAGGGTCCCGCCCACAAACAAAAAGGTAAATTTCATCTCTGGGTCCCGAACATCCTCAATCAAATCCATTCACACTCTTTCTCTGCCAATAGCAACTCCTGGCCCCCAGCGGAGTTTCTCATCTGGACCATAAAAAACGAACTGTGGTCAGATCAAAGCATTGGTTCCATGGAGCTTAATCTTTTTCAAAAAATATATAACGTTTTCCAAAACCTAATGAGCTTGCCAATCTAAAACAAATCTAGAATAACAAAATATCTTATATTTAAAGATGGCAATTGAGAAGGACATGTCAAATAACGTCAACTGCCTTTTGATTCCCACTGTGTTCCAGGATCTGAGATGAAAGGAGAGCAGAGCAGGGCGAGTGTGTGAGGAAGTGTGAGGACGTGTGAGGGCGTGATGGGCCGCCCTCAGGGCCTCTTCCGTTCAGTCCTTCTTGGGGTTGAAGTCGACGCCCTCCCACTCGTAGATGTCGGGCAGGAAGGAGTCGTAGTTTGTGTCCCAGACGGTGGCTCGTACGAAGGCGTCCTTGTCCGCGGGTTCGGGGTAGCGGAACGCCATGCCGTTAGCGTACACATACTCCACCACCTGTAGGCCAGAGAGGAGCCGTCACCATCATACAGGAGAGAACAGGGGTTACAGGGTTCTACTCCCAGCCCAAAAAGTACTGTTGTTAGATTTCCTGGTCTCCACAACCTAAGGGTAGGCGTCCTTGAGCCAGATGCCCTTACCCCAACCACATGCTCCTGAATGACATGCATCCACATTCACTTTGAGTCTCTTATGTGAATCTGCTGAACGACTAAATAGTGATAACATGAGCTAACATTAGCTGCAACAGAGAGGAAAAAGGATACGCGTCTCACATACACACACCCTTAACACTATGTACTAGTCCAACACTAAACTCTATCCAACTATTGTCCCTTTTTACTGGTAGTAATGATGGAATCCAAGAGATTGGGGTCCCAAGAGCGCTTACCTTAACAGCCATCTGGAGAGACACCTCTCTGATTTCGGAGAGAGGAGGGTAGAGTCTCCCCTCCTGCAGCTCGTTATCGGACACCTGCTCTGCCAGGGTCTAAGAGGAAGGTCAAACACAGTGTTGAACCTCTCAACCTTCTGTTAAAACCCTTCAAGATGCCACTACTGGTGTGAAGCCAAGTTGTCCCATAGAAACAGACTTAGATAATACTGAAACCACAGCTGTTACCCACCTCAAATAATAATTGATATGGTATTGTACATTTAAAAACATTTAAATAAAGTGCTTAAGACACACAAAAATTACATAAAATACTCTAAATTAAGTACTCTTGGTGTTTCGTGTTAATTTTAGTATAAATAAATTAAAAGCAATTGATCAATGGCGGCTCAACAGTTCAGCGAAAGCCGTACTACCTTGGCAGCTTCCAGGAACACTGAATCACTGATATGCCTTACGCCACTCAGAATCACCGCCAGGGCAACTCCTGAAACACATGGATTGAGCCAAAACATCAGCTAGCCATCACCTGTTTGTATGAATACATTTTTAGTCGGTGACACATTGTTTGTCTGTATTTACATGCACCCAATCAATACGTTTTCTAATGGGCTCCAGCAAACAGAGAAATTGTATTTACAAAGACAGAGGGACTCCGTTAATCAAACAACATAATTTAAAGTGGTTTGATTTGTACAACATGCTTGTTGTACGAAAAAGTGTTCTTCATAAACCGTGCACTTCAAATGTAAAATAACTTTCCCACGCCCCACCTGGGAAGATGTAGGCGTTGTTTCCCTGTCCTGGTATGTACACCCGATCGTTCAGGGTCACCGCGTCAAAGGGACTCCCACTAGCAAACAGACATCTTCCCTACAGAGGGACGCAAACAAGGATTTCATCAAAATACACAAGAATAATAATAGTCATGGCTAGTTGGTCAGAAAAAGCACCGAAACACATCCAGGAGTAAGCAGGACTTTTGAGTGCACACCCACTTTATGAACAACTCGGCCAACTTTAAAGTAAAGTCTGCTCCACAAGGAGAAAAGGAGGAGAGGTGAGTCATACGTTGGTGAGCGTGTAGGCGTCCTCCGCAGTGCACTCTGCTTTGGTGGTGGGGTTACTCAGGGCGAAGATGATTGGTCGCTCGTTCAGGGTACCCATGGCTTTGATGACATCATGCGTGAACAGCCGCCCCGCTCCCGACACACCTGGGGGAGGAGGAAGAGGAGGAGGAGGAGGAGGAGGAGGAATACAGGAAGTTTTCTGTTTACATCGCAAACTTCTGCTTTTACAAGAACTGCATGAGTTCAGTTTTATGCCGGCACTAGAGGCTGAATTGAAAGTTAATGTCAGTCAATTGCTTATGGCTAAAAAGGAAAAATCCTTTAAATAGTATTTACTACAATATATGTTGCTGCCTCAGGTTTGCATTTGGGAAAGCATCGCTTTGTTGTCATTTATAATTCATGAATAAGATGATCCAAAAGAAGAGATGAAAGACATTGTGATTATCTCGATACAGTCCTTGACAGGACTATAGAATTTAAAAGGATCCCTTCCACTATGACAGGTGCCATCCATTCAGTGTTCTGGTACGGTGCACGGACACAGAGGATGGGAGTCTGGTACCGATGAGCTGCAGAGAGGATGGGAGTGTGGTACTTATGATGGCCACAGAGAGGATGGGATTGTGGTACCTACGATGGCCACAGAGAGGATGGGATTGTGGTAGCTATGTTAGCCAGAGAGGATGGGAGTGTGGTAGCTATTATGGCCAGAGAGGATGGGAGTGTGGTAGCTATGATAGTCAGAGAAGGAGGGAGTGTGGTAGCTATGATAGCCAGAGAGGTAGGGAGTGTGGTACCTATGATAGCCAGAGAGGTAGGGAGTGTGGTACCTATGATGGCCAGAAAGGTTAAGGATCGTGGTACCTATGATGGCCACAGAGGATGGGAGTGTTGTAGCTTAGATAGCCACAGAGAGGTAGGGAGTGTGGTACCTATGATGGCTGTGGGTTGGAGGGTGTTGACAGCATCCAAGAAGTTGTTTACCGTCCCTGGGCTGTTATGGACAAACGCCTCCTGGTTGCCATCGGTCTCCTGAGGTCTGCCCTGGACACAGAAACACAGTAGAGTTTCAATAATAACTCAGAGAGACCCATTAGTTTAGCATAATTTGTCTTATCCACTAATATGTATGACATGATGTAAGCTGATATAAGTTGAAACATAGACAGAAGAAAATCAGATACACAATCGTATTTCCTTTTAGCTACCTCAAATCAATTCAATTATGTTTAATTCAGCACACACATATATGTGTTCAGATGTCGATAAGGGACGGTGAAGATAAGGGACTCAAACACCCATACACACACCTTTACTAACAATCCATGCTTGTCGAACATCCAGATTTTGTCCCTGGCTTCGGCCTGAGTCAGCCCTTTCTCCATCATCGCCATGACAATCAGGTTAGCGATGCCCAGGGCAGCCTGTGGAGACAAACGTCGGAAGACAACAATCAAAAAACAGCCAAAAGTTGAATATCTAGCACGTAAAGATATTTGAAAAGGACCAACAATCTGGATTTCATTCTGTATTTCTCTATTAGAGATCGATTGGAAATGTCCACACCTTGTGAAGATGTTTATCTGCTGTCACCATTTCTAAACCAATAATTCTGCTCGCAACTGTGGTACACTGCAATCCTAGCCAACACTGGAAGGAGGGATCCTTCTTTTAACTACCTTCTAGGGATTCATCCTACTAGGTTAACCGGCCCTTTTGATTGGCCTCGGGTTATCATAAGCCTTAGGGAGTCATTGCAAACGGCAGTTTAGGCTGCGATTGTGATAGGTGCACACTGCCCATATTGTTATCTTTACAAAGCCTGTATGTGTGTGTGTGCATGTGTGTGCGTCTCTAATCTAGAGTATCCAACCCTCCTTGTGACATGTCTTGAAACAGGGAACCCTGTCCCTCTGACACACAGATCACTGTGTGACACTTACACAATGAATACACATAATGCTTTCAGGATAGCAGCACCTGGCTCATTTGTACATTTATTTAAGAGATTCTATTAATGATGACTATCCCGAATGTGGTATCGAATCACAGTGTGAACATATAGCCTACCTCTCCAGCTCCCAGAAACAGCACCCGGTGCTCCGTGATTGGTTTGCCGATGGCTCTTTGAGCTGCCAAGAGACCAGCCAGGGCCACCGCTGCGGTGCCTGTCAGGATAGAGCCAAACGTTGAGCCATTCGTACACATTAGGATTAAACAGTCTCTGCTAATGCAGGGAAAAAGACAAAGGACATTGACTTTCTCCTTCCCAAGAGGAATCTTAGATGGTTTTAAGAGTGATTAGAGATATCATTCTGAAAAAATATGTAGGCTTGGGGTAAGTTGACACTGTATCAACATTGCATCCCCAACATTAGTTTTTGTGGATTTGGCTTGCGGGCCTTCACGTTGGCCACTAGGTGTCCCCCCCCCCCCAACAGTAGGGATGCTTACCCTGGATGTCATCGTTGAATGTGCAGTACTTCTCCTTGTACTTCCTCATTAGGCGGAAGGCGTTGTGGTTCCCAAAGTCCTCAAACTGGATCAGTGTGTCCTGGCCGTATTTATCCACCACGGCCTCCATGAACTCATCCAGCAAGTCCTCGTAGGCCTGCGTGCGGTCCCTCTTCTGGTACAGGCCCATGTAGAACGGGTCCCGCAGCAGGGTCTGAAATAGAAAGGGTTGGATGAAATCCGGTAAGGGCTGCTCATTAAGACTGTGCTATGTGGGCTTCCCACTAGCCATTGGAAGATGTAACGGCTTTATGAAATACACGTGCCGCAACGTTGTGTAACGCATTGGTTTGTAATAAAAAATAGTTTTTCTGCTCTCTTTACACCTGTTAAATCTCACCTACAGCAACTTTAATAGAGAAACCCCATAAACATATGTTTTGAGTGTAGCGTACAGCTCGTTTTAAAAATAGCAATAGCGGATTATATCATTTCCTCCCCACTGTGGGTGTCAATCTCCCTGTACAGTCCGTAACGGGTGTGGTATCCCCACCTCGTTGTCTGTGCCCACGTCGATCACCACGGGCAGACACCTCTCAGGCCTGATGCCAGCGCAGGCCGTGTACAGGCACAGCTTGCCCACCGGGATCCCCATACCAAACACACCCAGGTCCCCCAGGCCCAGGATACGCTCTCCGTCCGTCACTACTACTGCCTACACACACACACACACACACACACACACACACACACACACACACACACACACACACACACACACACACACACACATACACACACACACACACACACACACACACACACACACACACACACACACACACAAAGAGGAGGGAGGGGATGAAAACACAACAATTACTCTACAATGACAGAAAACAATCAAAATGAGTCAATAATGTGTTCATCTTCTAATGTACTCACGGCAACGTTGGTCTCAGGCCAGTTGTCCAGAATGGAGCGGACGTGTCCGCGATCCAGAATGGAGATGAACAAGCCTCTGTTGGAATAGACAGCAGTGTTGTTAGCCGTCATGCCTTTATTTGGTTTTCATTTGAGCGGCTTTGATTTTTGATTAAATCCAGTATAAAGAAATCATGACATCATCTCTTTGTGGTGCTTTGTAAACCCCCGGTTACAATCCTGTATGATTTGAAGAAAAGTGGATAAACAGCCAAAATGCACTGTTGCATTGATATCAAATTATGATTTGGAAATGAGCTTACCCCTTATCAAATTACTCTAGTGTAGCCAGCGCTACAACCGGTTTCACCTGGCCCTAAACGGATTCCCGGTAACCGGGTTACCCGTCTCCATGGAAACATGCGTGAGTGTTGCCGGTCCTGAAGGGACTCCCCTAGGGTCTTACTTGGGTCTCCTGAAGATGTGTCCGTACTGCGTGCAGGCCAGGCCCACTGTGGGCGTGTACACTATGGGCATGAGCTCCTCTATGTCCTCCATCAGCACTCGGTAGAACAACCTCTCGTTCCTCTCCTGGATGCCCATCAGATAGATGTACCTGCGGACGGCAGCCAAGACAGGGATCAATGAGTGCAGGTGGGTATCAAGACGGCAGAACGGGGTAGGAGGGGAAAGGCACAAGTCGGAGGAAAGAACTGAAAGAGGAACGTTTTGAATGAAAATGAATAGAAATACTAAGGAAAGCACCCTCAGAGTCATTTTTTGTGTTCAAATAGACTACCCCCGTTTCATGTGAAACGGTGACAAAATGTAAAAATGTATCTGCTACAAGGACAACAAAAGCACAAAAATATGGCTGTTTGAGTGTGCGTGTGCGTGTGCCTGTTGGTCCTGTTCAGTGACATTGTGAGAAAGCAACCAGATTCCTTTAACCAGTCCGCCCTGGGTTATTATGAAGGTTTAGGGTCAAAGTTTGGTTTAAAAACCGGACTGGGCATTTAACGATACACTGATCAACTGGGAACCTGGTTTATGTTTTTGAAGTCCCCTAGACCTGGTGCTTTTGGGCCTTGTTTTTTTTTGGAATAAAACAACACACACTAGCAAGGTTTGAAAGCTACGTCTTACTTCTGCAGAGGATCCGACATTTTCTTTAGGTTATTCTGGAAGCGCAAGGCCTGAATGTCCTGGGTCTCCACTTTGGGAGGGAGGAGACCCTGAATGCCCAAAATCTGGCGTTCCTGGAGGGAGAAAGCCATGCCCTGGAGGAGACACACAGAGACGGAGAACGGTTAGGAAAAGAGAAGCGTCCTGTCTGCACTACGATCGACTACAGAAAATAACCTCATTTAAATTTGATTTTTGAACTGCACACAACATTCATCGTTTGTCAGTTAGCATTGTGAACATTAGCTCACTTGCTTGCTCGCGACTCAAGTGGTCCTTGAGTCATAAGGTCATAAATAAGGTCTTTAAGCAATGCTGGATGTTTTAAAATAATGCTTACTTTACTTGAATTGAAACGCACATTAATAATATGAACAATAATTTATAATTTATCTATTAACTTCATGTAGTGTGGATAAGATAGTAACTCCTGCATTCCATTACCTAACACAAATGTATGTAAAATAGGGCAAAATAGCCTTATTATACAAAATATCTATACATTTTTTAAATGTTTTCAAATAAATCATGGGTTTTATTCAGCACAAGAGACCAAAATATATTATAATACATTTTCATGTTTCCTCTATACATTAACAAGGACATGCCTAAGGTAGTCTTCACAGTTGACCGGAACCCGGTCAGCAGGCCAATATAGACACATAACCTTTGGGAACCGGGTCACAAGGCCAATATAGACACACTCCATACATTAAGAGAAAATCTGAAGTAGAAGCGTAGCCTGGGAGAAGCAGTTTAACCCCAGAGCAGGGCTTGGCAGGGGTGTTAACAGTAAGAAAGGAATCGTTGTATCCTACAAAGGGCTAAGAGAAATGGAAATGTGTGCTATAATACAACGATGAGTATAAAACATGGCAAAGAGAGAGCAGGGAAGATGGCGAAGACATACGATGCAAGCCATATTTAAAGTTCATGCATGTCGTGAGCTTGTGTGTGTGTGTGTGCTTGCGTGTGTATGTGTAAAATGGTACAGGCATGGGTGAAATATGAGCTAGACCAGTCAACACGTGGATGTTATAACAGTCTTGCTTTAACCCACGTGTATGTGTGAGTCTCTGTGCGTGTGTATGTGCGTGCGTGTATGTGTCTGTGTGTGTGCGTGTGTCTGTGTGTGAGTGTGTCTGTGTCTCATTGTATTCTTTATGGGTTAATGTAAAGGGAGAGAGGGGTACAAACTCAGCCTTTGCTGAGTCATGCTGATGCCTCATTTCACTTCATTGCAGCAAAAACTCCAACAACGTCATTCCGTTTGTGTAGTAAGAAGAAACTTAAATGTGAAAAAGCAATCAAAGAACATTTAAAAAACCTACAAGATTAAGGACATTGCCCTTTTTCCAAAGAACATAATGATTGCTAACATATAGCAACTATAAAATATGTCAGTTTATAGTATTTGTATTCTACTGAACAAATCTTATGTTATGGGCCTATTATATGTTCTGGTCAAAATCCAGTTCCCTCAACACTGTGGCAGGTTTGTTGTACACAAGACTCTGATATACTAGACAGGATATTGTATTTGGTCAATCTCGTGGCAATCACGAGATGGAGATGTTACACAATAGGAGACTGTCATTGAGAGGCCGGGGCATTAGAGTAACCCAATTCTACGCACTTATATAAATATATTTCTTGTGATGACGTGCTTTGCTGCTGCACTTCACTGCCGACTAGACCAAGCAGCATGCCTTGGCTCTCTTCTTAAATATCCTTCATCCTTTTTTAAAGAGCCAATTTACGTCATTAGTTGATGGCAAAAATCAAATCAATCATGCTGCCGTTTTCTTTGTTTCTGTAAGAAAACTATAAGCAGAACCAACTGCTCATTGCTACAATTTGTTTTCTCTCATTAAAGAAATGCAAGGTAGAGTTGCTTTCAAAATATGTAACCAGGAGTGCATGCGTGCGTGTGAGTGTGTGTGGACGAAACCTTTCAACAAAGCCAACTCATTAGTCAGATGGCTATTCTGCATATAGCGTCCACAGTGTGTCCACATGAAGCACAACTTCAGCTTCTAATGACACTTTAATCTTAAGGGCATTAATAGGTTTATTCTGTAAAGTAGATTTTTTTTTCACATTAACCAAACCTTAAGTGGATACAGGCTGGAGTGTTATTGGGATCCACTTAGAAATAATAAAGGCTCTAAGCGAAAAAATGCTTGACTTGACAGCATTAATTTGCATTAATATTTTCAACAGTCCTATTGTTTTTGTTCTTACCCCCCCCAGGACCTCCGCCTTTACTTCAGAAACCTGGAAATTAAGATCAGGCCTCTGTTGAAAGGAGTCAAATCCTCCCCAACAAAACCAGACCTGAAGCCTTCAGCTGTGCTGCTATTATTGGCAGTTGGGTAATATTGTCACCTCTAGAGGGACAGAATGCCCTGGGAGTGACGATAAGGGCACAGAACCGACAGCTCTGATGTAGAGGACCCGATTGGAGCCTTGAAGGGCATTCTAATTATACATTTTAGGGTTTCTATGACAGCCCCTCCCACCCTTGACTTGGCTTTTGCATTCCTTCCAAACTGTATACTTCTGGAGGCAACCTGTTTACGTTGACTTGTCAGACCACTCCCCTATCTTCAAGTGACCACTCGTGTGGCTCGTGTTTTAAGATTGGGGCGGTAAAGTCATGTGACAAAGTGGGACAGTGGGGGGAGCAAGGTTGGTTGCACTACATAAAAGAGCAGGAAGCTGGAGCTTGTGCTAATGGTTCAGCCCAATAATACTGCAGGGACAACAGGTTAACTAACTTGTTTCGTAATAACTATTGTGTGTATGTGAGTGTTTGTGTGTGTGTTTCTGAAAATGTGGATGTAAGTGTATGTAGGTGTATGCAAGTATGTGAGTGTGTGTTCTACCACAAGGTTGCCCAGCCCAACCAGCTTTGGTCCCACCTATTCTAATCCTTTTACAAAGGGGGCCCCAATGTTAAATACAGCAAACACAATGCACCTGAACCTATACAACCCCTGATGGAAACCCAGGCCCACTCGGCTTACCTTGTTGGTGCGTGGGTTGAGCATTAGGGGCTTGCCCTTGTCCTTGGTGTGAGCCCATCGACACGCAGAGACACACGGCCGGATGGGCAGCGATGTCCTCAACCTGGACAACATGGCGGACAGTCACCTGCAGACAAAGTGGTGGAGATACTCTGAGAGAGAGTGAGAGAGAGCATGACAAAAAAGCAACACAGAAGGAGAGGTTATAATAATGATAAGCAGAATAACCTGAAGGCCTCCTTGAGCAAGATGCCTAACCCTGATATGCTCCTAAATTAATTATGTATGAAGTATCGGTAAATCCCTCCAGTTGTTTTGGATAAAAAGATTGGTCGCCAATAAGCCTTTTGAGTTGACACATGAAGAAGCACTTATTAACACTTTACTAGGACTAGTACACGGTGAAACACGAAAAGACCCACTCATTGTAACAATATGCATACTACAATAAAGAGGCCAAAGCAAACACGGCCAAAGCATCTACAATGAGTCACATAAAAGAATGCATTCACAGATGGCTTGCATGTGAGGAACGCAATTGAGAATCTGCTAGAGTCAAATAGACAAGTAATTTAGAGTTTCTAATCCTGAAAAAACAACGCCCAGAATAGATTGTACTAATCCAGTCTGTAAGGAACTAGTAAAGGCCAGCAGAAAGATGAGAGGCAGAGTAACAGATGTTTTTCTTGCTTCCAAAGTAACAAGCCGAGAGATTCTAGGTTTCATTGTAGGCCAGTAGACTGTGTACAGAAGAGTCTGTCTATGGAAAGAGTGTGTGGCTTCCTTCAATTTAGTTTCCAGGAATAGGGTAGGAAAAATGAGGTTGTCAAGCAGTTGTTATTGTTCGTGTGCTCAATGGTAAACGATTCGGTTATTTTCTATGGTATCCAAACTGTCCCCATAATACTACACAAACAAACATTCTCTAAAAACCTTTTTCTGCACCAATGCACCGCAGCAACTTCCTTAATTTTGCTCTAGTTCCATGTCAACACAACTCTTTCTGTTTCTGACTTCAGGGGGCTTATAATGCACTGCATACATAATATATGGTGGTACGTATTTAATATACAACGTATATTTATAGACACAACAAAAACTTGGCAGATTCATTAATGGTCCTTAATGCTGTTTACAGCAGGGGTAGCCTTGCAAGGCCTTCCTCATTGTAGCCAGCATGTCAGGAGTAAGAACCCTCTGAGCAGAGGGCTTCCGTTTCCTGCAAATACTGTGGTGGGTTGTGGTAGAAGCAAAACTAGGCCAATCACAGCAGTCTAAGTTTGCCATGTATCAGACCATTCATCAGTTCTGTGTTTTTGCAGGATTCATAACACACTCATTAAAGCTGTTCAAATAACCTTCAATAAACCTGGGCGGCATGGCAAGAAGTTCAGATAGGATGTGTACATTTGGTTTTGTATTAGGCTAGCTTGATAAGGCTGATAGTGACATTCGGGAGGAAATGAAACTGTCGCTATAGGCTACTAGTGTCAGGGAAATAAAGTGTCCAACACTGCCTTTCTGGGAGTGTCGGAGCAGTAACCCAACACATCTGAAAGCACCAACTAAGGGATGTTTGCTGGGGGACACATTTTACCATGATATTATTAAGCGAGGGTATAGTAAAAATGTCTCCATTCAATAGTCTTAGTACAATAACAATGAGGCTTTTATATAACAAGCTTTTTCTTTCTTAACTTCAGAATCTTCTATATGATATCTATAATCATACCGTGTAAATAACATTAACTGTTTGTAGCAGTGGCAGCCATATTGAAACCTAACCACACTGCGTCTATGGATACAGATTTGGGTAGTGATGAAACACTACTTAAAACAACAACAGACAAGCAGTCAACATTCTTATTTAAGCACTACATCATTCATCAAAGGTGCTTCAAAATCCTTCACTCTTCCAATTATCACCTATAGCACTTTCTTACTTTATTGCTGCAATAAAAGTTTAACAAAACCCCAGACTGTAATTGGTAGGTCATATTACTAATGGGGCATCAGTGCAATCATCCATCACCAAAATAATTGTCATGAAAGTATCCAATTGTTGTGGCTTATTAGTAGCTTCTCAGAATCTGCACCTGTAGGCGTTGCTAAATGCTGTCTAGGAGACAATTGGAATTGCAAACACAACAAGTAGCAGGCAGCATGTTGGGGTCTACATGTTACTTAGTGTTTTAATCATTAGTGTAAGTTAGAAAGCCAAAAACACTAACAGACATATAAGGCATATTAAGGCGTACACCCTGGTGACTTCAACCAAGTCATGACTCAACTCTAAAGTCAGACTTAAGGAAGTGTGACTCACTCAAACTGAAAGTTATTGTTTGCTACGGTTCCAGAGGCAATTAACATTGGTGGCTGCCAAACTCCAAGGCCGTTGTTACATTCCAAGCACACAAATATATGTCAACCGTGAATTCAGCCATAAATCTATACATAACCTTCCATATTCAGAACAATAATGGAAATATTTGAACCTCACTGATCATATAATTCAAGGTTTCTCTAAGGAAATGTGCAAACAGAAGGCCACTCCTTTTTCATTAAGGCCTACATCCTCTGTTAAGCTTACAGAAAGCATATCACTGTTGAGTTTCACATGATTCATGTTTTATAGCCGATGAGAAGAGGGTCATAGTACACAGGTCAGGGTAAAGCTACACGTTCAACTATAGATATAGGACAAAAAAGTCTTGCAGAGAAGGAAGGTAATCAAAACACATACAGTACACTGTATTTCAGATCAATAAGCAGAATGGTTAAATAGAGACAATGATATGTGACACGGTTTAGCCTGGTCTGTCAACTTATTCAATAGCTATCAAAAACAAACCAAAAGGCAAGGTTTTTAATTTCCAATCGAATTAATGGGTAAACTAAAAGCTATACAAACACATGTGGTATACCTTTGTTTCTTTAGTTGCAGCTGTATTCGCCACCTGACATCTCAGTAAAATACTTCGTTTTTATAAAATAATGGCTTTATGTTTAGAGAACCTCTGTAAACAATGCTGTGATGCATGACCGTAGTGAATTCTATCAAGGTAGAGGGTTGTATGCAGGCAGGACTGGAGCGGTGTATGGAAATATAACCGGGTAATAACACAGCGACATGCCTACCCCACTGAGACGCTACAGCGACTACCCAGCAAAGAGCCGCTAGCTTACAGCTAAGGGATCTATATCGTGTAATTGGTTATGTTGCCCTTCAGTTAACATGTACGCATTGTGCAAATCAATAAATAAAAAAAGCTGTATCGCAGGTTGGTGACATTGTCCTTCAACGACGATAAGGAGACCCAGTCATTGCCTACGCGGCTGCTGTGTTTAGCAAAGATTTAACGGACTTCTAGAAGCAGATAATCAACTTAAAGTGTCTCCGCGTAGGTTATAATGAGGTTTCTTACCTCGCTTAAATGATGATATCTTGAAGTAAATCTTCCTTGGGACTTCGATTAGGTCGCAAATGTCAACTATTCATTGGAGTGCTTTGTGTACGACGGCTTGGTTGGCCCGTCTGGAGACAAGACAGATGCGACCGTTCGGCTGTGGTAAGAAGACGCTGAGCGCGTGTAGGAGAATGTCCCCGTTTGACCAATCACAGCACGGGATTTCCTTTTCAGCGACTGCCTCCGTTTGCGTCACATGTACAGGAAGTCGGATCACAAATCCCGAATAACAGGCATCCTTTATTATAACATCGCTATCATCATATTTGGTGTACAATTTTTATTTTTTATTTATTTATTATTTATACATAAAATATACAACTTCTTACTGCAAAACCAGGAAAGAAAAACTACGCATTCTTCATAGTATAATACTCACAGGCATTTCATTATAATACGTCCATGGTTTTTCTTACCTGCTTATGAATAGTGAAATAGGGTAAGCGAGTGAATTTGTTATATTAGGTGTGTAACTGAGCAATGTAGACGTTTAAGGTAAACACTAGAGAGCAGCAAAAGAATGTGAGAATGACTACCCGCTTAAAAATTGCAAGCGTGATGAGTGGGCGTTGTAAAACTGAAAAAATAATTCCTGTCTACGACTTTAGATAGATAGATAACATTTTTGTTAATCCCTCGGAAGGGGAATTCTGTGTAACAGCACAGAAGTAGTTTAAGAAGAGACAAAATATATAATACAATGCAAAAACATTTACACAGTAGTTATGCTTACTGCTACCTTTGAATAGCAAACGTGGTCAGGATAGTGCTCCTAGAAGAACACTGAACACACCTCTGCAACAGATGCATAGTCATCATTGCGTCATCGTTGAGTGTCACAGCTGCGCTGAGAAGATGCCCTGCTTTAAGCTGAAGGTCATTTGTTTTGTTTGTTTGTGCATGTGCGTGTGTGTGCGTGCAAATGTGCGCGCGGGCGCGCGCGTGTGTGTTCACGCTTGCCAACTCAGACTGATCGGCCTCCCTTCTCACCCCAAATTACTTTACTCAATCATTGTGTTTTATAAATTTTATTATATATTTGTCAGCAAAAACAAAGCCTACAAAAAGTCAATAATGAGCATTAAAAAGCTCTCATGTTGTTTCTCATAAAAGCTGAGGTCTACCTAAAGCCTTTCCGGAAGAGCAACCCACACAGGTCTGACTGAAGACTGAACCACCATTGTAATAGTTATAAAGCCATGCAGCGAGGACATGTTAAACATTCAGCGAGCTGGAAGTATTGGGGTATACTGAGGCACAATGTCCACATAGCTTTACACACTTAAAAGAAGAAAGTCGTTAACCAACTGTTTGTGTTGACATCTGCGTACTGTCTCAATTAAATTATTGCTAGGTGTGTGCGTGTAATTTGTTGATTAAATTGATATGACTAGACAAATATCAACTGTTACATTCAATTTTGATTGCTAGACCTCCTTTTCAATTCCTTTCACATGCAACTAAAGCAAAGCAAAGCCATGTTGCTGTTTTGTTAATCATAAATGAACACATTTGTATGTTTGGCAGTTTTTATTCAGTTGATTGACTGCTAAAAAAAACAGTTTGTACCAAGTTCAAGATAATTATTGTAATTGGTGCAAACTTCTTTCGCTAACAAATATGTAGGCCTATTTAATTGTGTTTGTGGAAAACTGGATCCCTGGATGTGCTAGGAACTAAAAATGTGCTTTTTAGCTCATGACGCTATTTGCCAACACAACTCTGAGTTCCCTTCAGCAGCTGTGTAACTCCTAAAGGGTGATACAATCCTTTGTGTGTCTGTTTATTAGCTACAAGATAATAAACTGTAGGCATTAACACGACACTCAGCCTGAAGGATTGTCTCAGATCTCAATACATTTGTTGAGGGCAGCAACAGAGGAAAATACTATGTTGACGTGCTAGCGTTTTATAATCGAGGATATAGATCGATGATCTACTGTCGAATAAAAGTCCAGTTATTATTGTACATACATACATTGCAGTTTTTGCTAGCTTATAAGGCAACTGCATTACATCTGTGGTGTTTTTTTTAGTTGTTAGCTTTTTGTATAGATTAGGTGTAGCACTGATGCTAGCCATTACACATTTTGAGAAGTCACATGTGATGTATTGAACAATGTATTGTGATTCCATTTTCAGGCAATGTTTCTGTGTTGGCAGTGTTTCAGTCTACGATCCTGTATGTACAGAAGTAATAATGACACAGTTGAGTCACAGATGAAGAAATATTGTCAACAGACGTGAGCAAATAATAAACAATACTGGTCAAATTCTGTTGAATTAATAAATGTCTTATTTGTGGCTTAAGGCTTGCCCAGAAGCAGAAAAGGTTTGCTGCCTCCAATAGATTCACCTCTTACTCAGAGGACTCTTGTTCAAAATAATGGTCAACCCTGTTGCTAATAATAATACATTAAAATGTATGTATGCTGTTACATATCAGAACATTATCAATCATGTGGGAATAGTTCCTTAAAGTCTGAAAGAACAAATGATGAGAGGATGTATGACTTTCAACGGACAACTTCACATTTGTTTGACAATATATTTTCTATAAGTGTCTATATTGTCCAGAGGATGTGAGATGAATGTACCATTTTGATCATAGATGTTAGTGGCTTACTGTAATGAGCTGTTTTGCCCAATAACAAAGTGATCTAATTCAATATGTCCCAAGAGTACAGCAGGTAATGGCATATCTGTGGGTCATTGTTAAAACAGGTTACCATGGGATTACGTCTTTTAAAATTTTGCTGCTAGAAAGAAAATGTCTTACTTAACACAACAATTCACAGTTGCAAATCAAAAACAAAATTGAACTCAGTAGTGGACATAGAACACCATAGTTAGACAACAGAGCATTAAATAAGATGATAATGAATTTGATATGATACAAATGTACACAACATATTGCAATTTGAGAGCAATGTGGGAGCATTCTGATCAAAATAATGACATCATTGGTGCGAACTTCATGAGTTTGAACTCAATTAACTGATTATATTGTCAGTATAATCAGATCCTTTATGCTTAATGGCTCCTTTACATACACAATTTCATGGCTGGAAGACTATTTTACTATCACAGGATTTATCATTAAACCAAGAGGATGTGTTTTTGACAACATGTTAACTCTTAAGTCATTACTATGCACCATGCATCAGCCCAGTTCCTGCAAAAAAGCAGGCGTTGTTTGACTTTCAAGTAACATAAACAGTGCCATACTAACAACCTTTCAGTGATTACATTTTGAGGAGATCTTTCAGTGAGGAACCAGAGAGTACCTAGCAAAAAGCTGGTTTGAGGATGATATTACCATAAAACCCTCAACCCTTGAGTAAAAAAAAGAAAAAAAGAAACTAAACTTGTAAGAGTTGTCAGAGGAAAATAACACTCGGCATGTAGTAAACCCCTGGCGTTGAAAAACATCGTCAGCGCTTTAATTCACTCGTTGTTATTGTGTCGCATAATGTTTAAATGCAGAACTCAGGATGTCCGAATGCAACCGACCCGTCTGCATCAAGAGTTGGAGACCCTTTGGTTAACGCTCACCTGCTTACCCTCCTTTCCTGTCCCCCTGCCCTCTCTCGCACTCTTCCCCTCCGCTTTGTCCTCGCTCTGCCCGCACAGTTTCAGTGCCCGGGAGATGAAGACGTCCAGGTCAAACAGCCTCGCCTCCTGCTTGGCGGGCAGCACCTCCTCTTCCTCCTCCACCACAGCCGCGCTATGGACCTCGTAGAGGAGGGGAGAAGAGGAGGCACAGGAGGAGGAAACACCAGAGGCAGGCTCCCGCACAGCAGCAGAGGGAGGAAAAGAAGGAGGAGGAGGAGGAGGAGGAGGAGGCAAAGTGGGTGGCAAAGGAGAAGAGGGAGAAGGGAAGGAAACACCAGAGGCAGGCTCCCGCACAGCAGCCGAGGGAGGAGAAGGATGAGGAGCAGGTGAGGTGGGCCAGGGGACGGCAGGCTCTGGGGACGTCAGCGGGAAAGGAGAGGAGGGAGAGGAAGGTAAAAGCGACGGGAGAAAGATTGAGGAAGACACCGCGGGAGGAAGAGGGCTTAGCATGCCGCAGTGGGTCACGGCCCCGTCGCAGTCGGCTAACAGCTGCGCGCCGAGCGCTGTGCGCCGGTGGAAGAGAGAGGTGGTGACGTCGGTCGGGGAGAGGGGGAGAGGGGGAGAGAAGGTGTAACAGGACGGCGAGAGCTGGCCCGGAGGCGGGCTCAGACTCGGGGAGTGGAGACCGGAATTGGTGGTCTCCACCCAGCGGGAGATCTCCGTGAACAAGTCTCCTGTCTCCTCCTCTCCCTCTGCCAGGCCCCCCTCTAGCTCTTCCTCCTTCTCCTCCATGCCGCCTGCGAGTGGCTCGGCTGGGGCGGACAGGGCTTTAGCGTTAGCAGTGTGCTTGGTGTTAGCGAGGGTGTTGCGTTTCCAATGGGACAGGTCCAGGATGAGCTTGGGCTCAGAGTAGTGCTGGGGCTTTCCCTCCCTCCAGGCGATCTTGTCCAGGTAGGACGGGGAGCCCACCTTGTAGTCGCAGGAGCGGTCGCAGTCCAGCTCCCCGTAGCTGGAGCCGCCACCCGCAGCCCGGTCCAGAGACGAGTGGGAGTGCTCCAGGAAGCGCTCCGCAGAGCTGCTGTGGGAGTGTTTGCGTGGGTCTACCTGGAAACGGAAACAAACGAAGAAAAGAGAGGAAGAAGGAAATAAAGAATGAAACAACGTAAGAAATAGAGGGGACAAATATAAATATAAGCTTTACTATAACCTCTGGTACTAGCATTAAAACGGCACAACATGGTGAATAACATACTTTTTCTTTTTTTTACAAAATTGACCTCAACATTCAATGCATCTTTTTAAACTTTGTACCATCCCACACATTGTAACACATTATTTAAATCATTAAAATGTTGACAAGTTAGAGATAGAAAAAAAAAAGAGAATCAACATATCCATATTTATTAACACTAGGTAGAAGCCGTACAAGCCCAATCCCGACCCATCGGTTGGAAGGCAGGGGTCTGTGTGGACAATACAAACTGGAGTGGATGTTCATGCCTCCTATTGGCAGATAATCATGAATTGAACTTCTTTTGAGATTGGGAACCTTAAGAGAAGAAGGGTGCATGTCACCTGGGCCTCTTCCACCAGGGAGGTGGAACCGGCGCGCGGGTCTCGCTGGACCTCCTCCTCCTCCATGGTGTCCCCCAGGTGGGAGGAGAGGCGTCCCCCAGGGGGCGCACACCGACACCCCTCCCCCACCTGCCGCAGGCACAGCTCAGTGGACAGGCTGCTCTCGAACCTGTAGACCCATGGGGTAGGGGGTCCCAGTGGTTTGGTCCATCAATATGTAGCTCAATGGATCGTAGAAACGTACAGTCAAAATGGACTTACTTCTAATTCCAAACATCCATCCAATATCTCCAATAATAGAATACAATAATGCTATTGTATTCAATCATAATACCAATAAAAAAATAATAACATAACTGTGCTAGAATGAATTGAAAAGGAATGAAAACCGTGCTGTACATGTAAAGCGTGCATAGAAAATGACTGAAGTTGAGTAACAAAGACTCAAACCACGTCCTCAACCAGGCGACACACAGTGAAAACTGGTGGGGGCCCGTGAGCAGCCCACCTGTCCCAGGGGAGGCTGTCGGCCTGGCTGGTGCTGCTGGCGCTGTGGCTGTGCTCTGCCACCAGGCTGTCCTCCAGCTCGTCCTCGATGCGGAAGGGCTGCTTGGACGTGGGCTCGTCCTCGGCGCACGAGTACTGCTTGAGGAAGGCGTGGGACAGCGCCGCCGCCGCCGTCAGCCGGTCGGCGGGGTTGAAGGTCAGGATACGCTCCAGGAAGTCAACGGCTGGAGAGAAAGGAGCCGAGAGGGGAGGAGAGAAAGGAGGAGAGGGGAGAGGGGGACGGGAGCATCTTGTTAATGAAAGGGCTGTAGAATCGAGCGAGGACACATACTCAAATGTGTCAAAAAGTGGAATTGAAGGAGAACCGATTCCATAATATGGGGCGATGATGATGATAATGACGATTCATTATGAAGTATTCATTAGGCAATTATCTATACTTCGGTGTTTGAGGTATGAGGCCATAAACAGAGGGGAAGTGAGATCGTGGAGGTGCGTCCATCTTGGATCAGGCAAGTTAGTGAGGAGCTGATGCAATTCTATTAGATAAAAGACAGACCATAGCCGCTTCCACAAGCGACCCCTCCCAGTGAGTAGGCGAGAAGGTTTCAGAATTCAAAATTCTCAATAACAAGTGTTGTAACTGGCTGTCCATCTGTGTGACGTCAACATGCGTAGCTCGGCTGTCTGGGTGGCGTGATTTGGGAGAGGTTTTGGGAGTGTCCATGTTACGATTTTTTTAAATAAAGAGCGACATTTTTTATTTGTAGAATATATCAGTAATAGAATACGATTGTATTGATAACGTTATTAAAATAACTATCGCTCAACACTGACTACAGCAGGATAGCAGTGCGAGTTCCTTACTGACCTTCAGCCTCTACTTTAGGCAGCAGCTGAGCGAAGGTCCTCCGGACCCTCCATCCACGGCTGACATAGGAAGGCATCACCTGCAGGAGGTCCAGTCGGTCCTGCTCCCTCAGAACGGGCACTGTGTCCAGGATCAGCTGCATCTGTTCCAACTCATGAGCTCCTGCAGACCGCAGTAAACCAATGTAGACACAATGGAAACACGTCAACGACTTCTACCAGGACAATACCAGTAGGTCTGTAAAAAATATTTATCTAAGTAGTAGTCTAGTCTCATTTAGATTAATACTTTTTTTTATTCTTTGTTTTACCAGGGTAGTCACATTGAGACAGTAGTCTCTTTAACAAGAGAGTCCTGGATAATAATCCTTTTTTTCCTGCTTCATATTTGTTTCGAAACATGTTGCTGGGACGGGATCTATAAGCGTGTAATTGGCTATAAGAAGAGAAAACAAAGCAAGCACTAATAAATTAAATCAACACCGGGGGGACTGGACACTATAGAAATATACTTGTTCAATTCCCTTTCTTAAAGCTTCAAATGTCTGTTTACGTTATATTATTATATTGCACATTGCCAACAGGGGGCGCAAAGACAACAGTTCAACTAAAGTATCCATGGACTTCTTCATGATCTAGTGGATAAGCGAAAGGCATGTACTTTTTACCTGCAAAAAGCATGCGACCAGTGAGCATCTCGGCCAGTATGCAGCCGGCAGCCCACATGTCGATGGCCTTGGTGTAGTTGTTGGGCGAGAGCAGCAGTCGAGGAGAGCGGTACCATTTAGTCACCAGGCCTTCAGAGAGGTAGCCCTGGAGAGAGAGAGAGAAATAACATAGAGAGAGATAAGGCAAACAAAACGAAGAGAGCTTGAGGGAAGATTATAAAAAGTATATGTGTTTGTGTGTTGACACACGATAAAAACAATCATAAAAAGTTAACATATTTGCTATGAATGCTTCTGAACATCGCTGACTATATTCAATATCTTTTGATATAATCGTTCACACAAGAGTTTTATATCATCAGTGACAACTACACATCATATGCCAAATTCCTCCATCGAATGAACATTGAACTACGCTGGTTTATTAACATAGTGCACAGCATAGTCTCTCGTTATGAGACAGCTGTGACCGCCTTCTCTGATGCAGTAAAAGGCCCTCTTCCAAAGTCATACAAATATAACCTTTAATTACATGCTGGGATATTTCAAGATCTCAGCCTGGCGTCCTCACCCCACCTCCTTCCTGCTTTCTCACCTCATGCTGTCATCCTCGTGTCTGGCTCACTTGGGCCTCTCTCTGTCTCCTCTTCCTGTTTCACATCCCAACCTCTCCTCCTCCCCCTCCTCCCCCTCCTCCTCCTCCTCCCCCTCCTCCCCCTCCTCCCCCTCCTCCCCCTCCTCCCCCTCCTCCTCCCCCTCCTCCTCCTCCTCCTCCCCCTCCTCCTCCCCCTCCTCCCCCTCCTCCTCCTCCTCCTCCCCCTCCTCCTCCTCCTCCTCCCCCTCCTCCTCCCCCTCCTCCTCCCCCTCCTCCTCCCCCTCCTCCCCCTCCTCCTCCTCCTCCTCCCCCTCCTCCTCCCCCTCCTCCTCCTCCTCCTCCTCCTCCTCCCCCTCCTCCCTGCTCTCCCTCTCTTGGGGTCCAGATCGGGCACAGCATGCCAGCGGATGACAGAGCAGAAACGACTGTTGAATGTTTGATGAGCACTGGACAAAACACACGCACATCTTCTGCCCTATCCTCCATTTTGCCCCAGTCATTTTCTCTCTCGCCCCCTCCCTCCCTCTCTCTCTCTGCAAAACGTCACATACTCACTTTCACCCTCCTCTCCTTCTTCCCTCCATTCCTCTCTCACCCCATCCCCGTCAAACATACCTTTTATTTTCCCCCATCCACCTGACCCTCCGTCTCTCCATGTCGCCGCTTGGAGAATCATCAAGCCCCCCGTTCCCATTCCCAACTCTTCCACCTCATCCTCCCTCCCTTCACTGTCTCTTCATTTTCGTCTCCCTTTCACACTCTCGCTGCATCCCTCCCTTTCTCGTTCTTTACCTACTCTGACAATTTTCACCTGTACGCTCTGCCCCCCCTCTCTCCCCTCAGCCTCCCCAGAGCTTCGTCCTCTTCGGCTCTGTGTCAGTTCTTATGGGGATGTTGTGATTCTGGTGTACGGAGACAATCCTCAATTCTGATCTAATCTGATGTTCTGATCATTGCTGAAGTTCAACAGTCCCGGAAGTGGGTTTGATAATATCATAGTCTAATTGAATAATGCTTATAAATAACGTGTTGTTATCTTACACGTACGTGTCGACTCTGTTGCGATTATAACAAGTCCTTGTCTCGCCTTGGCCCTGACATCAACACCATCAGAAACACATACATATTAATCACAGACACATGCTTTCATAACGTGTCAATAAGTAGCAGAGCATGACATAAAAAAAATAAAAAAGCCCTATTCTGTCTTCCTGTCCTCAATTTGCATGGCATGGTTATGGTGCGATTCCCACTGGGGCTCCATTTTAAATATGCAAGCACTCATGTTAATCTTGGATGCTTTGGGTAAAGGCGTCAGCCAAATGGCATATTTAATTTTTGCCTCATTTTGGATTCAGCAAAATGCATTCATTATATTATGATTACACACCACTATGCCATTTGGTGGACACTTTTATCCAAAGTGTCTTACAATACTGTAAGTGCGCACATTTCTTACCATTATGCCTGTCCATCATGTCTTGCACCTACAGTAACGGTTCATAATACTACTTGTCTTTTTAAGAAGCAATGGATTAAATAGTAGCAGTCACATATCGTCATAATTTATAAACACACGTGTTTGGCCCCCGGCATCTTAATTTATAAAATGTACTCAATATATTACAATGTTTCTTCCCTAAGCTGTATTTGCCTCTCTGAGTGTCAGTGGCTGAACTCATATGACTTCTAGCTGTTGTGCTGCCTCTTCCCCTCTAGTCCCTCCTGTGTTTATAATCTCTGGGTCAGCATGCCTGAACACCCCTCCCCTTCTGCACTCTGCTTCAGATGGCAAGACAGGGACCAGGTGTGAGAGGGGGAGAGAGATAGAGAGACTAAGGACACTCCTGTAAATACTTGCATCTTGAGAGAGAGAACGAGGGTGGGATATGGAGAGAGAGGGATAGAAAGAGAAAAAGAGAGGGTTAGAGAACCCTGAAAATTAATCTACTTTGATCATATTTCTCTCTCCTGCTTGTTTCGCGCAATTTCTCGTATACCATCAGATTTAGTGTATGAATACATTCTTTGTTATTAAATTTCCTCATTACAATTTGTATGAGCGAGGGTACACATGCATATATGCCACTAGATATACACACATGCACACACACGCACACATAAACTCACAATCCTTGTATTTCATGTTTGGAGATGAAAAAAGATTAAGAGATCCGTAATAGAATAAATAACTTTGTTCTCTGATCCCTTTGTCTTCATTTCTACTTCGAAAGCAAGTTGTCTCGATGGGCAGCACCAGTGGAGAGAGTCTTGGAACAACACACTCTGGCCAAGGACACGCTGTTTCTTCTGTACTGGACCAACCCCAGATGCTCTGATACTCTGTTTTCATTCTCTCACACACGCACACAAACGCAAATACATACGCACAATCAGAAACCCTCTCTCTCACACACACACACACACACACACACACACACATACACACACACACACACACACACACACACACACACACACACACACACACACACACACACACACACACACAAACATCTCCACACACACTCACAACAACTACAACACACACAGACACACACACACACACACACACACACACACACACACACACGGTGTGCTCTCAGGAGACACACGTACACTGTGCCCTCTATTTTATTCTCTCTCTCCTTTCTCACATCTGATGTCTTCACACTCTCTCTCTTTTTCCTCTGCCCTTGTTTAACTCTCTCTCTCTCTCTCTCTCTCTCTCTCTCTCTCTCTCTCTCTCTCTCTCTCTCTCTCTCTCTCTCTCTCTCTCTCTCTCTCTCTCTCTCTCTCTCTCTCTCTCTCTCTCTCTCTCTCTCTCTCTCTCTCTCTCTCTCTCTCTCTCTCTCTCTCTCTCTCTCTCTCTCTCTCTCTCTCTCCCTGTGCTCACTCTGCCCTTCATCACCCCCTGTGTTTGCTTCCTGCTGATGCACTGCCCTGCACTCAGAGCTGAGATATCCTTTCACACACACAAACGCACACGCATGCACACACACACACACACACACACACACACACACACACACACACACACACACACACACACACACACACACACACACACACACACACACACACACACACACACACACACACACACACACACAGAGACAAAGACACAAAGACAGACACAAGCACACACAGACAAACACACACACACACACACACACACACACACACACACACACACACACACACACACACACACACACACACACACACACACAGAGTGCCTGCTGCCGTATCAGTATCACACTAGACTGTAGAGCAGTACAGTGGAGCAGTGAAGATTTGTATTAATCTCTCAGAGACCATTATCCACAACGGACAGGCGAGCTCACCGCCCGTTCTGATACAGACATCACATGACACCACAGCTAGGAAAGAGGAAACCGAACGTCCCGTCCGGGCACACAGGGTCAGGGTGTGAAGGGAGGCCTGTCGGGACGCACAGAGGGCGCTGCTATCTTACGTCATCCTGAGGTGAAGTCAGAGGAACCAAGTGGACCTCTTGAAGCCGTTGTTAAACTCCCGGAATCGGGGGCCGGTGCTGATATTCATTCATGCACAGTGAAGGCAGTTGGAACAAGGCAACACATCTCTCGCACACATACCCATGCATATTGTCACACAGACACAGATAATCACACACATCTTGACCCAAAGCAAAACCTGAGCAGATCTCCTTTAAGGCTGTTTGCTGTGCAAACAGCCTTAGCGTGACAGCAGTCAATGCTTGTGTCCTTGCCGACCTTTACCTTGTTGGTACTAAATCATTGTATGGACGGGGATTGGAGTTATAAAGACACAAGTCTTTCTGCAACGTCCAGCACGAGTGTACAAACACTTCTTAACACTCTTGTGGATTACCAGGTTGAAGGGCTGTGTGAGGGTCTTCAGGACCTCACATAATCGGTCAAAGTTTCTAAATCCGATTTATTTTTGCTACATAGGGCACTGATCAGAAGTAGTGTGATCAGGTGACTTGGCTGCACTTTTTGAATACTTTGGGCCAGTTCCACAAGTTGTCAGAGATATTTCTCTCCTTTGTTCACTGGCCATGCAACCAATCGATTTGAGACCACGTTTAAATCGGAGCAAAGAAAACAACAAAAATAAATAAATAAATAAACACAAGTATTTCAGCTATCCTTTACGGCTGATTATCACCTTATGAGAGTAATGTGGGTCGACTATCCTGGCCAGGCCAAAGTCCCCTATCTTCAGTAGCAGTTGGTCCGTATTGATGAAGATGTTGGCGGGCTTCAGGTCCCTGTGCAGAACGTTGGCTGAGTGGATGAACTTCAGTCCCCGGAGCAGCTGGTAGAACAGCAGAGTAGCGTGACCTGGTTCACAGAAGCAGAGAACCTGCCTAAACTCTTTAGCCCACGTAGGTAAACCGGGTACATTAGGAGTCTACTGCAAAGAAGCAGGAGCATGGGGGTTTTGATTTACATAGACATTCATATTTTGACTTCAACAACTAAGCAACTAAACTCAAAAGTTTTCATTTCAATTGAGGGTTAATCAGAATAAAGAAATACATGAATTCTTGTGAAGACAATCATGTTAACAATGGTGTATCAAACTCAAGGTGGACATAATCATGGGAGTAGTTTAGGAAATAAAAAGCGGTTTACCGGTGGGTAGCGGTGCTTGTTCGAGCAGACGGGCCAGATCCGTCTCCATGCACTCCTGCACGATGTAGAGGGCGCCAAGATGGGCGGGGTCCCGGGGCAGCGGCACGCCGTACGGGGCCAGCACCTCGTAGACGCACACCACGTTCTCGTGGCGCAGCCGCCGCGTGATCTTGACCTCGCGCAGGGCGTGCTTCACCGACACCGGGTCGCGCATCACCAGCTTCTTCACCGCCACCCGCTGACCAGTCCGCTGGTCCACCGCCGACAGCACCAGGCCCGTGGCGCCGGCGCCCAGGGGTCGAAGGTCAACAAAGTGGCCCCCGAGGTCAAAGCCGTGAGGGAGGCGCGGGGTGTCATGACATCGTGCCATGGTAGGCACTCAGGGGGCCGGGTGGGTTGGGCGATCTGCTGCTCGACTTCAGGTTCAATGTGATCATATAAAAGAACGGAGCAGACTTGGTGTTGCCGTCTCGCATTGTACCGAGGTCCTTCTCTCCCCAGGGTAAGGTCCCAGGGGGGACATCAGAGAGGAGCTTTCCACAGGAAATACAGTTTTACAATAAAAAGTGCTTTTAGTAAAGCCGGATACAGCTAACTTTTAACCGTGCTCCGGAGGCAAGAGAGAAACTCGATCTACATCTATTGGTTCTGCTGCACTCATTCCCCGACTGCCATGTTTTAGTAGGCCATGTGTTTCCTCCCAGCTTAACCCTGTTTTAATTCCATAAAGTCAGTAAAACACTGGGATTTCCTGGGATTACATTGTCAACATCCTCTCGAGTGAACCTCGATGAAAAGCGTATCTCGCTGCTCAGGATGATCAGAACGGATCAAAATAAATAAAACCAGTAGGGCAGAAATCAAACATTTGGTTCCGTCAATGGTGCTGCGGGTGGACCTTTAACAATAAAAGTCCCACGGTGTGGGTTCAGGTAGTTGGTCCCGTGTCTCAAGGGTAACATTGTTTTTCTTGATGCTGTACCAACGCCGCCGTGTTCAGGCTAGTTATACACTGGTTCTTTGGATTTCTTAAACTACCTGACACGGCAGATAGCAGGCGCCTACACTAAAAGTTGTAAAAACACCACAGAGACGATAGTGGCTCCTTACCGGGGCACAGGCCAGCGGTCTCCATGGCAACAACAGACCTCTCGCACGCCGGGATCCCACAGATACACGTGTAAACGTTCCGTGGTACCACAGACAGTGGTTCTTGATCCAAGGCTTTCCTTTTAATCTTTCGCTCTCTTTGAACTCTCACAGTCTTTGTCTCCTTCTCTCAGTTAAGTTTCAAAACCTCCGTGCTCATTCAGCCTAGTGGTGGTGGGGGTGTTAGTGGTGATGGGTATTATTGAGTTAAATACACTTCAATCACTAACAGCTGGCTGTGGGCTCCCCTCCTCCTCCATGACCAATGAGGATTTCGGCCAGTCAGTCAATCAGTCATTCAATCAGACAGTTCAGACGGAAAGGCCCGTTCACAGTATAGGGGATCCGATTCCCACCATTCACTGGACATCGATAGTGAGTGCATGCGTGGGCGCACGTTGGTGTGTCTGAGCATTTGTAATCCCTCGGTAATCTGCCTCCTGTTGTGCTCTCGCCAACCTGGGGTATTCTGGCCTCAGCCTGGTGGGTCACTGTGGGGGGACACTGAGAGGAGCGTCGTGCGGACCCTCTGTCACAGCGGCCTGCCTGCTGTCAGCCGAAGTGAAGGGAGAAGGGAGGGAGGGGAGAAGGGTGGGAGGCAGGGGGAGGGGGAGAGAAGGGAGGCAGGGTAGAGGGAGGGAGAGTGGGGGAAGGGAGTGTGGGAGGCAGAGGGAGGTAGGGGAGATGCAGGGGAGGGGGAGAGAAAGGAGGGAGGGTAAAGGGAGGGAGAGGGGAAGGAGTGTGGGAGGCAGGGGGGGGGAGGGGGAGAGGGAGGGGAATTAAGAATGGAGAGAAAATTGGGGAAGAAGATGGAGAGACGGAAGTAAAAAGCATTGGTTAGAAAAACAGACGATAATATTACAGGTGTGTGTGTGTGTGTGTGTGTGTGTGTGTGTGTGTGTGTGTGTGTGTGTGTGTGTGTGTGTGTGTGTGTGTGTGTGTGTGTGTGTGTGTGTAAAGTAATTGTTGATGACAGATAACTTTTCTGTAGAAATAATTGATTAGTTTATTCCTGTATTGCATGGAACTCTCCACACAGTCATTCTTCCTTGCAGCCTACAAATCAGTGCGTCTTGGTCTAAAAGATGGGGAGAGAGAATAGAGGGGAGAGAGAGAGAGAGAGAGAGAGAGAGAGAGAGAGAGAGAGAGAGAGAGAGAGAGAGAGAGAGAGAGAGAGAGAGAGAGAGAGAGAGAGAGAGACACACACACACACACACACACACACACACACACACACACACACACACACACACACACACACACACACACACACACACACACACCGAGAGACACAGTGAGAGAGGGATTGAGAGAGAGAGTGGGGGGAAAAGAGAAACAGAGAGGGAAAGAGAGCATTGCCAGTGGGCGGTACAAAGGTGGGCTAACTTTATAAATAATGTATAACCATTGGGATGTGGGCTTTGGTTGTTCTTCTGCCTTGTCGTCTATTTTCTAACGCAATGGAACACGAATAAGAACGGCCATGGACCACTTGCGATTGATAAAGCAGGGCATTGGAGAGGCCGTTGTCGTTTTTTTCCACAATTGTATAAATGAATGGAATTTTCCATTCATTTGTTATCATTACAAAAGAACAATATTATATGTGAAATCACTTCATGGAAATCACACACAATTGTATAAATTAATGGAATTTTCCATTCTTTTGTTATACCTAAAAAAGAACAATAGTATATGTGAAATCACTTAATGAAAAGCATTTTAGCTGTCCAACGTTACACAGCTGTCTCCAGTAGTTGATGGGAGTCGTGTTGCAGCCCGGTTCCCCCAGCTGCCTTTGTGTCTGTATAACCGCCCGTGTCAGGAACAAACCCTCCTCACGTACACACGCATTAAGTCAACGCTACCACACTGGAGATACATATCTCCGTGAAGTTCAAATCCAAAGCATGGAGTAGCAACGCAGTCCTACTGTATACCAGCAGTATCTAGATAGGCCTACCCATCGTGATAGAAACGCAATCTATTCATCTTTGAACCGATCGCCCCGTTCAGGGAGAAAACTACAAAGCAAGATACAGCAACAACAGCCAACACTCACCGGAGCATATGCCGCAGCCTGCCACCCGTCACGCAAAAATAACCCACCTTAATGAAAAAAAAGATCGGTGCTTTTGATAGAATCCCTGGTTTCAATGGACGAGCAACAAAGAAAGTGCATCTGATTGAGATAACGAGGCAACAGCGAAGCAGGCAGTTGGGTGAGAAGCACAGATAGCAAGCCGTGGTGGATTCAGGTCTGTATGCGTGTGTGTGTGTGTGTGTGTGTGTGTGTGTGTGTGTGTGTGTGTGTGTGTGTGTGTGTGTGTGTGTGTGTGTGTGTGTGTGTGTGCGTGCGTGTTTGTGTGTGTATGTGCACGTACCCGGACAGCTCACTTAATGCCTACGCCTGGCGATCACGTAATTCTGAAGGGATTAAACAAAGTCTTAGAAATGTGGATCCATGTGCTGTACTTGCGTAGTTGCTGTTTTTCTCCGGATGGTTGCCCCCCCCCTGAATGAATACGTGCCAATCTCCTCGTCTATCTCCCTTCCCCTCCTGTCCGCTCAACCCCTCTTTGGAAGGGAACTTCGACTCGCGTGGACTCCCGACCTGACGTCACTTTTGTTCCACTGTCCGGCCGTTCTACTGATAGCATACTGCTGCTTATCAGGATACCTTATGGACCGGTCGTTTATAGTCATTTATGAAGCTGAATGGACCCTTGGTTACTGGTCACTTTAGATATTGGCAATGAATGACATTGAGAACTCTTAACTTGATTATAGGTAATTCCAGAAACCTAAATTGGAACTCCAACCCTATTTACATTGGATTATGTCATTGTTTTAATCTCAGGACCTTGAAGAAAAGTAGAAACAAAACGTATGCTTTCCAAGAACGAAGAGCACATACAGTACCCATATTAATAAAGGACATGTAGACATTTTAGAACTGACAAAGGAGTGGTTTACAAATTGAAACATGCAACAGATACACCATCCTGATAATGTCAAATTCAGACTCATTTAAAGCTGAAAACAAACTGAATGCACACATTTATCATGTCTAAATAACGACTAACTTGGAACCCAGGATTCACCCAAGAGAGAAACTGGAGAGAGCAATAGACAAAGAGAGAGAGAATACCGCACAGTTGGCAGGTTATGAGATAATCATGGGTGAGGTCCTGTAATTACAGGGATTTAGGGAAATGTAATAGAGAAAGAGAGAGACATCCAGACAGACAGACAGACAGACAGACAGAGAGAGAGAGAGAGAGAAAAAAAACGAGAGAGACAGACACAGACAGAAACACACAGAGAGAACGAGAGAGTAAAGGACGGAGAGAGAGAGAGGGAGGGAATGTGTGAAAGAGAGAGACAGAGAATGTGAGAGAGAGGGAGAGAGAGACAGAGAGAGAGAGAGAGAGAGAGAGAGAGAGAGAGAGAGAGAGAGACAGAGACAGAGACAGAGACAGAGACAGAGACAGAGAGAGAGAGACAGAGACAGAGAGAGAGAGAGAGAGAGAGAGAGAGAGAGAGAGAGAGAGAGAGAGAGAGAGAGACAGAGACAGAGACAGAGAGAGACAGAGAGAGAGAGAGAGAGAGAGAGAGAGACAGAGACAGAGAGAGAGAGAGAGAGAGAGACAGAGAGACAGAGAGAGAGAGAGAGAGAGAGAGAGAGAGAGAGAGAGAGAGAGAGACAGAGAGACAGAGAGAGAGAGAGAGAGAGAGAGAGAGATTAAACAACCAAATCAACACAGTGTGTTAAGATTCACTGAATGATTCAACGATGACCTCATTAATGGCCATCAGAGAAGAAGAATACACGACTCCCCTACTACCCACTCCTCATGCATCTGCAAATGACAGGGATCAGGGGAGCCAGAACTAAGTGGCGGGCCAGGGGAATCCCTGCAGAGCATTGGTATAACGTGTGGCACCATAGGGTAGAATGTCACCACAACCAGGATCTCGTCATGATTAATGGATTTGACTCAAAGATTCTGGGTTCGAAGCCCTATGTCTGCCGCCTAACTGTCCTGACGTCCTGATCGACGTCCATATACAACTCACTGTATGTCGCTCTGGATAAAGGCATCCGCTAAGCCGCCAAATACTAAAATAGCCAAGCATTGTAGGTGGGCTGGGGGGGCGGTATAGGATATGAGCAACTTGGGTGTTACCATGCTGCTTGTGATTATATATAAACACTTCTATTTATGAATAGGGATTAACAACAGGGTTTACAGTAAATCAGTGAAGCCAAGTATGTTTGAAAATCCCTTGCAATGGTTTCAGCTATTTCACCTGGTTCCTCTGTTCTCTGTTATATTTCTGTTATCTCTGACCCCCCAATCCCCCATATTGTCTCTAATTAGCGTTGATAAATGGAGACATTGGTGGCTCTGGTAGCTTGCTATTTACAGCAACGCACACAAACACAAAAAACTTGCTGCCATATTGAATATACGTAGGTATGTCGGAGGAAAGGAAGCGAGTAGAATTGAAAAACATCTGCGTCTACCTCTCTTCTCATTCTCCCTCTGTGTATATCTCTGTTCCCGAGCGCACACCATGGACTAGACTAGACGGATCAGCTGCCCGCTGCCATACACAAGGGACTGATCGAGTGTGTGTCTGCCTGCGTGCTGATGTATTAGTGTTTATTTGTGAATGTTAGCGTGTGTGTCCTCCTCAGATTACCCCTCCTAAACATATCTATCGAGCACAAGAGACTAAATAAATTAGAGGTCTGAAGTTTCCCTTTGAGGACATCGGACTCTGCTGACAGTGTGTGAGGGTGTGTACGCACGCATGCTTGCTTGTGCGTTAGTTTATGTTAAAATAAATATTAATACGTCAAGAACAGTATACATAGTGTGTCTGAAAATGCTTATCTCTAGCTACAGTGCATCACAATATTAAAATCATGTAGTCATAGAGAAAGCGTTATATTATTTTATTCACTAGGCAAGGCCGGATTAACCATTAGGGCAACTGGGCACTTGCCCAGGGCCCGTGACATCAAAGGGGCCCTTGACAACGTTTTTTTTTTTTCAAAGTGCAAACATACATCTACAGACACCACATAACACGACAAAACCCAGATACGTGCGACAGACATGTAACATATACCAAAACATAAAGAATTATACGGGGACAAGGACAGATTACGAGAGGGTTTGGGGAGGTGTTTGTGAGAGGGAGAGAGTGAGTGGGTGTGTGTGTGTGTGTGTGTGTTGTAAGGTCCATTTGTTTAAATAAAATAATAAGGATATATAGTAGTGAAGTAATCAACATCAAATGTTGAATTGTGATACAATAAACATGATCTTGACTTTGAAATTACATGAAAGTGTAGCCAATGGTTTATTTTTTACTAAAAACACACTAATTGCCTGCTTCATGGCTGGTGATAATTTCACATTTTTGCATTTTTAAAATGTTCTATGGTTTTAAGTTAAGGCCTACCTAGCTGTTTGCTGTCAAGACAATTGAAACATTCAATAAGTACTCATCAAGCCACCAAGTTCTGATGATAGCGACTTTACGATTGTTTGGGGGGGGGGGGGGCCTTGAGCCTTGTTGCCCAGGGCACAGAAAATTGTTAATCCGGCCCTGTCACTAGGTGTATTTTATCTTGCACCAACTATTGACTTTCCCTTGGGATTCATTTTGAATTCCCCAAGGTTCACTAATCCAGATTTCGCAGCGATCTCTCG
The DNA here is from genome assembly GCF_031168955.1 of Gadus macrocephalus. Classification (NCBI taxonomy): domain Eukaryota; kingdom Metazoa; phylum Chordata; class Actinopteri; order Gadiformes; family Gadidae; genus Gadus; species Gadus macrocephalus. Next base: position 18,006,226 of record NC_082387.1, read on the forward strand.
TAGGATAAACGTATTTACGTTGACATGTAATGACCTATCTATTAATGTTGCAGGCCTGTGTTCTATGGAAAATGAGTGAGTGGAGAACTTATTGATTACTAACCAGACCCATACCCCTCTGCCCCTAACAGATACCTGGTGGCTTGGCCGCCGCCCACCAACTCAACACTAGAAAGGTCAGGCGAAAAAACTAAAGGTGGAGAACGAGAAAAGGACCAGGAAAAGTTTGAGAGGCATTAGTTGAGAAGAATGCTTCTCAAAAAAATGCAAACTCATGCACATGCACATACAGAGGCATGCACGCACACACACACACACACACACACACACACACACACACACACACACACACACACACACACACACACACACACACACACACACACACACACACACACACACACACACACACACACACACACACACACACACACACACACACACACACACACACACACACACACACACCAGAGAGGAGAAGCGGAGATAGAAGTCCATCCCTGGTGGTTTTTCAGGCCATTCCGGTTCAGACAGCTCTTCATGAAAAAGAAAATTGGGCTGTTCGGCTGAATATCAACAAAGCATCTAGTAACAACGCCAATTATTAACTCATGTTAATGTTTGTAAACAGAACCACACAGGAACCTATCTAGCAAATGTGCTTACTGGATTGCTATACACACAGTCGATCATAGCTTTTAGTATTATTTGGGCAATGAATTATCAAATTAAATTATTTTCATCCTTAATTGGAGTATTAAGGTTGGCCTGCCCTATTTGAAGCCCATAGTTCCCTGTTGGGCTCTGTCAACTTTTTACACATTTCCGCAGAATGCACGGGGGGATTATATGGCCCTAGCAAATAACTGAAATCTAGCACCATCTGTTGGTTGTTTTCATTCACTGCAACCAACAATAGAGTTCTAACTTTTAACCATTGTTTAATGTCAGAAAGTCTACACAAGAAACAGAAACCTTTGTAAACTAATGCAAATTATGGTTTGGTTTGGTTCATCGGTAGCCCTTAAACATTTATGTCTTACAGTCTCAATGATGGTTTTGAAAGGGTAGAGTAGGCCATTTATTTGATAAGCATCGTTTGTCATATATATTTTTTTAAATACTTCACATCCCGACAGCAATAAATAATTCAAATGCTCAGACTAAAGAAAATAAAAAAATCTAGTTCTGTGGTAGTGAATCACTCCATAATTCTGCCTACGTTTTTTTGTTCTTTGCAGTTCTCATGTACCAGCAAGGATTCCATTACATAAGACAAAACATCATTGTTTCCATAGTATAATTTATTACTTTAGCAATCAATTATACACAACAGTAATCCCATCAATGCATAACTTTGAAAAGATACGATAAGGGAGAACTTTGCATTTAGTATGGAAGAGGCTTAAAATAGATAAACATTTATCAAACTACAATCTTAGCCTCTGAATCATGCCCATTTAAAATCAATACAAAACAGCGTATATAATACCTCATATGTGAGTGACTTCATCCTCATATTAGCTCCCCTATAGGTGGAGTAGTGGTTTCTTTTTGTCATGTAAAAGCAGCGCAGAGGCGTTCACTAAAACCCCAAGGAAGAAAACAAATAATGGTTAACCCCTTGTATTGTGTTAAATAAAATAACAATTTATTTTGTGTTCAGTAGATATATGGATATACGAGTCGAATCAGTGCTTTGTGAAAACCATTCCTGCCCGGGCATATGTAAAGCTCAATGTCAAAAATCTTTTCACAGCATGTTCAATGTACGGTTCGAAAAAAGATTTGTGAGGATGAGCCACATGTTCCTAGGTAACTCTTTATACTTAAGTGTTTCGTGAAGTTACTTTTATAAAGTGAAGTGTTTCGTGAATTGTCTTCTTAGTAGTTAAGTGTTTTGTGAATTGTGTCCAAAATTGTTTTCCAAGTTGGAAAAGAAACTGATTCCTTGCTTTAAAGTTTTTTCGTTTAAAAACATTCATGTTTTAGACGTGTGACAAATGCAAAAATGTCACATGTGTCCTCATTCATCAAATTATTTTACAATTATTATCAAATTATTTTAAGAAAGTTCCAGAAAAAGGGCTGTTATACTAAAAGGTTTGGTAACATTTCCCTTCTGATTGCAGTCTAACGGTGACTCTGGGGAAGTGTGTGAACTCCTATAGCGAGGCGCAGGGACGTAACAGGCAGCCATGGGAGGAGACAGGAGAAAGGTTAAGACTGACGGAGCTTCACTCAGCTAAATGCATGGTAGAGCAGGTACTGTGTCAGAAAGAGGAGAAAGGATAAGGCTGAGGAAGAATATCTAAGCTAAATGCCTGGTGGAGAAGGAACTGCCTCAGTTATAGATGGGATGGTAGCCATTCCTCCTGTCGTTGCACCTACAGGTGATCACACACACGCTCAGCATCCCGAAGACCTGGAAACACACACAGACACCAAAACACACATTTAGGACTTCATAATCAGCTTCCTGAGATTCTTGTTAGTATAGATTTGTTTAATAAACAATGTCCATCTTCTAGAGACCAGTTTATAAGTGACAACAAAAAACTGAAATTTCTCTAGTTTCACACACGCACACACACACACACACACACACACAGAGGTGGGGGAGGAGATGGGAGGGCTGGAGGGAGGGAGGGGTGTAGATAAGGTGGATCTCGTGACTACTGGGTGATGATACATAAGTCACGCAAGAGATGGAGTTGGCTGGGACACACACACACACACACACACACACACACACACACACACACACACACACACACACACACACACACACACACACACACACACACACACACACACACACACACACACACACACACACACACACACACACACACACACGTTTTTGTTAGTCAGGACTGAACAAAAAATGCAGTGCCACGTATTATTCCCCCCCAATGCGATATACAGCTTTGACAATATTCCATGGGGGTCTCCCTGTCTGCGGGTCCTCAGTGTCATAACCATCTTACCATAATTATGGCGAAGCCCAAATTCACCAGCATGGCATAACTCAACACATTCTGAAGGAGCACATCCACCTGGTCTTGGCATCCCTGAAACACACATTTTTATTATTACTTTTATCAAAGTTTGTGCATGATAATGAAGCTACACATAACTAGCTCGACAAATATACTTTTTGCATGGCAGGCTGACCTCAACTCTTCTAATGCTAACCTGCACAGGTTTCTGCTTACGAAGAAGGATTGGGGCTTATATTTTGACCGGGGTAATACCCAGTAACAAAAATCGAAAACATACAATGGTGGTGAAGTGACATTAGAATACAGGGAACAACGAATGCAAATAAAGTATTCTTTTTTTTATCTATGGGTTTTAACGTGTTGCAGTCAAAAACTCCTACAAAGCCTCTAATGGCATCATGACATGTTCTATCAGAAAATAACAAAAACAAAAAGTGATAGAAAGAAAAAAATAAATTAATACCAAGCACATTGGATCAAACACCGATTTGGATAATTTGATATTCATTTGATCATAAACACTGAAAACACAATTGAAATAATACTCTAACCACATAAAAATCAAAAGGATCTTATCATCACGCTCCACATCTAGACTTAGTGTGTTTACATGACACTCAAGAAAATCGAATTATTGGCTTAGTCCAACTATGATTGGATTTTTAAGATGCATGTATACACCTTAGTCTGACTAAAATCAAATCGGGTTACTCATATTCGGATTAAGACCCCTAGATTATTCGATTGATAGTCGCATTAAGCGTGCATGTATATGTTCAATTCGATTGGAATCGGATTATGTGTTCTACGCATGCTCAAGCTCTTTTCCCGGGGCCGTGAGGCGTAAGTATAAGGCGACAATATTCTTGTTGTTGTTGCCGTCGGAAAACGGGAAACAGCGATTTCTTAAAACAGGTAGAAGAAGATTGAGGAAGGCGGTGTAACAATGTAGTTACCCCCTATAAGTGTATCATCATCAACATGCATTCAGTACACACTACGCTTCTGTTACGAGAGAAGCGTATGTGTGTAAGCGAGAATGGCAGTGTGTGTCTGAGTGACCTCAGCGAGTGAGTGGGTGAGCGATGAGCGCGAGCGGTAGCGTGTGTCAGTTTAGTGAATGAACGAGTCCGGTTGTGTCCGTGCAAACGTGTACTGTAAAGTTAGTTGAACTATGAATAAAAGTACCCAGCCTGTCCAGATTCTGTGGCCGCTTCATTCCGACTTATAAGCAGACCCACTGCCGGTCAAAGTGAAGGGTGCTACCCCCGAACCGCGGCCAAACTGATAGGGATATTATGATACTATGAATCTTAAAGGAGACATATTATGGCGTTTTCACAACAAGTAAACATAGCATTTGAGTTCCAGAAAACATGTTTTTGAAGCTGTTTGCTGGAAATAGCTTTTTGGAAAGAAAGTCTCGCCTACCGCTATTCCCCTCAGTTTCAGTCCCTTCAGGATTCTGTTTCTGGAGTCTGTAGATTTAATGCAAATGAGCTGCTGCCCATAGACCAATGAGCTGTCAGACTGAACCGCAGCATGGAGGAGAAGGGATTGTTGAGGTTTGCGGACTCCTGGAGCTCTATATCTATATAATATAATAATTATACTATATATGGGTATTTATATAATATTATATCTAATATCAAGGCCAAAAGCTATGTGCGCCTCTGATGAAATTATGAATCATAAAGACTGCGTCTGACGTCTCTGGCACTTTCACAACAAGTAAAGACTCGTAGTGGGGGATATCTCGGCCATGGTTGAAAATAATTGGGGGAAAGGAACTTTGGCCTTGACTCTGAAGTCCATGAACGCGACATGGAGGGGAAAGGGATTGTACTCCCGGAGCTGAGCTGCCGAACTGCCGCCGAAGCTTCGGCGTCGAAGCCGTCCAGCCACCGCTGAAGCTTTCCAGCTGCTCCGGCTGGTGTCCTCCGGGAGCTGAAAAGTCTGGTTGGGGTAGCTCGGCAGTCCGGCAGCTCAGCTCCGGGAGAACAATCCCTTTCTCCTCCATGTCTCCTCCTCCGGACTGCAGTCCGGCAGAGAAAGGGATTGTAGGCCTACTCCCGGAGCTGAGCTGCCGCCGAGTTCCCCCCGCCGGAGCTGCTCGTCCGCTGGTTCACAAAATCGTAAATATATTCTGATTGGAGGGGAGTGGGGAAGTGGGAGATAATATTCAACTGTGCCCCCTTTCTACGTAGGAGGGGGCGCCAAAACTGTCTTGCTCGTTTGGTAACTGTAGGGAGGGTACTTTCAGAGATGCATATCTCACTCAAAAAATCACGTACAGACTGTTTTCAAAGTTTGTATGCATGTGGGAGCACCAGAGAGCCAAAAAATCACCCCAAATCCCAGGAAAAGTGTTGTTTTCGTATTATGTCCCCTCCAAAGACTGCGTCGGGTTCTCGAACTCTCTGGTACTTCAGCAACAAGTAAAGACTCATATTGGGGGTTATCTCGGCCATGGTGACGATGGAATTGGGGAAAGGAACGTTGGCTTTGACACTCTGAAGTCAAGATTGAAACGCGACATGGAGGAGAAAGGGATTGTTGCCATATGCAGACTCCCGGAGTTTCTGCATATGAGTTGCTCCGCCGCTGGCAGTGTACGACCACATACGATCGAGAGTTTGGAACAATGGAGCGTCGGAGAAATGGCATGGACCCGTAGTGAACTGACAGCTGTCTACTGAAAACACCTTTCTCGAATGCCGCCGGGGTTTGTCGTTGCTAGCGACGTCAACAGGTCAGCCGGTGGCTCTATTAGTTGAAATGGGTACAACGCCACCTATCGTACCGTGGCATGACATGCTCGGCCAATTAATCAATTTTTCTGACCGCCATGTATACTCTGACAATTGCAGTTGTCCGGTTGAGGAGCATAGTTGAACTATGGCTTTGAATCGTTTTAAGCTGTGCATGTAAACGTTCTGATTGTTAGTTCACAACAACAGCTCAAGCAGGGAGGGATAGGGCTGGAGCCCACCTTTGTGAAGAGGAACTGAGGCTGGTCGAGCTGGCCGGTGCACTCCGTCTGGTTCTTGCAGCAGGAGACGGGCACTGTGTTGTTGTGGCTGGTGTACCAGGGGGTGGACACCCAGCTGCTCAGGTTAAACACTCCACAGCACTGCAACTGTCGTGGGAGGGAGGGAAGAGGATATTATCACTGCAGGCCAACTCTCTCTCTCGCCCTTTCTCCTTTGCTGTTGCCTTTCTCTAGCTTTCTCCTGACCCGTGTGCAGACATTTTAGCTCTCGTTTTTTTATTTTAGCTCTCGTTCTCTCTCCTTTGTAATCAACAGTGCCAACAGTTGGCAAAAGCTTTCACAGATTTTACAACATGAATACTCTACTTTATCATGCAAAGGCATTTGCAAGACTAGGAAAGAGAAGGATAAACACACATATTTCAGACCCAACAACTTCAAGAAACATGCAAACCAGTGTGGGAGAATGCAAAATATCAGTCGTAGAGAGCAACAGGAGTGAAGCATTTCCAGTTCAAAACCGCTGTAAGCACAACTGTGTTGAGGCCCTCACCTGGGACTGCAGGTGATCCACGGCAATGCTCTCTGTGCTCTGGCTGTCGTACTTCATGAAGACGTCGGTCATCGAACGCTGCAGGTCCTCAGTTATCTAAAACAACAAACAGACGGACCATCCACTTCAGTCCCTGCTCACACAAGCAGCTCAAGACCCGTCACAGACGGAAATACCTTGGTGCATTGCAGGCCGTACTTAACTTTGTTAAAAACATGGCAGAAATACAAGGGAGGTATTTTTGCAAAACCTCTTGGGAAGCTATACAGAAACACACCTTAATACCGATTATCAGAGGCCATGTTGTGTTTGTATCATTTACAAACAGAAGCAACAGTTATATGAAGCCGGGATGATGGGATGGCTACTAATTGCAATGAGAAAGGTCAACAGTATTTCGCGAATCAACACAGTGCAACTCAAACACACATCTCAGCACAGCTGCTGGACAGAAGGTTAAATAGACAAAAGAGTAAGCATGTTGATATACATGAATGAAGGTTCCTGATTCACCTTGCCCTGGTAGATGAAACAGAAGGTCATAGCAGCAACTTCACCAGCGAAGAGCGCCAGGATGACGACCAGGAACTGGGGAAAAGAAACAGACATGAGAAAAGGACACAAATAAGCATCTTACATTTCATAGCAGCTTACAAAAACATACAAAACGCACACAAAATAACCGATAATCAATAACAGAAACTCAAACACTGGTCAAACGCACCAAGCCAAGGCCGACTTTGGACTCTGAGATTGTGGCACAGCATCCCAGCAAGCCCAAAAGGAACATCGCCACGCCGACACAGATGATGATCACGGCTGGGATCATGACATATTGGTCCTCCAGGAAGGCCGCGAAGTTGGTGTAGCTCCGGATGATGTAGGCCCCCACATAGGCTAAGGCGGCTCCCGCAGCCTGCAAGGAAATATGGGGGCAAAATGTATTATTTTAAAGCTTTCAATAGCTGTGTGCACCCATCAGTGCGAGTGCTAAATGTACGAGAGTACCGCAAGTGCGACTACCAGTGGTTCAATGGCACACACATGTGAGGGCCCAACCCTACGACATCTTCAGGTATCTTCAGTATAAGATAGAAGTGTTGACATTTTTCAAATAATCCAATCCTGCTCTAGCATTTTGGGGGAAAAGGCTGTTTTAAAAAAGCTTAAATGCTGCATTTCAGACATGTTCTCTCTGGTCTTGAAGCCAAGAAATATTTCTGATGCAATCATTTGAAGACAGAAGTCAGATAAGTTCAGGATGTTATACACCCACTACTTAGTCACAAATTTCGGCCAAGTGTTGTTACCATTATATAGATACCACCATTGGTGGATCTCTAATAGACTGCATTGTAACCACATACAGTATTATCTTTAAGAGTTGTTTAATAGTTAGTTCCCAAATGTCCTGTTTTCATCTGTTATCAGATTTTCGGGCTATTCTATCACAGTCATTGCTGGTCACAAGATTTCAGCAACAAAATCCTTGCATTGTAGAGCAATACAGTTCACACACGGATTCAAGGAGCTGTGGGGCCAAGACATGTGAGACCAGGGCTGTTCTTTAGAAACACATTATTTTCTAAGTGGAGCGTGAATTGATCAGGCCTTTTTATTAAGGTTCTCTTTAACCAACGTTAAAAGCGTTGTTTGGACACATCAAACAAACCCAAGCAAAGACATATACGATGAAAGAATAACGGCTTGGTTTCAAATTCAGGCTCAACTGTTAAGCGGGAGAGAGTGTGGGGCTGTTTTTGTAAGAACATACATTGTGATAATCATGGGTCATTCACCTGATCAACATAATATTAATTCCTTCTCAATACGAAGAGTAAATATGTTTAAAACGGGACGCCTAGTGCTATGAACTAACGTAATGATATCCTGAATATTAGCATATGGGGGGGGTTGGTTACGATCATGTGATCTGATGTTCCACAGATAACAAAGTTCAAGCCCACCATTTTGGTACTTCTTGACCAAGAACAAGACCCTAACAATTCTAGAATAAACAAGGAACATGTTGCACAATTGTTATTATTAATGGAGAATTAGCACTAAGATGACGGCTTGGAATGGGCTTGACATCCTGGGAAACAGTCATGAACAGTCAAAGGTCAAAACATACAAATGCTTCAGTCACTTTGTGCTTCGACTTTTTCCTTTGACTATCATACGTGATAGGGGTTGGATATATTACAGGTCTAATCCTGCCGGACAAAAAAATGCCTAAATAAATCCTCAGATATATTTATGATAACAAATAGTACTTTAAAGAATAGGCATGCTGATCCTTTTTAGTTTCTAAGTGTTTGATATTGATGCACATCGCAGCAGATGGAAAGTGTATACGTTTATACATTTCTTCACCATATGTGCATTGCCGTACTGAATCCCATAAGCTTCATAAAGCTCCACGATGATATTAGGGGGGTAGGCTACTATGTACTTTACTCACTGAGAAAAGGATCACATTTTTCAAGGTAATCTCAGCACACTGTGTGTGTGTGTGTGTGTGTGTGTGTGTGTGTGTGTGTGTGTGTGTGTGTGTGTGTGTGTGTGTGTGTGTGTGTGTGTGTGTGTGTGTGTGTGTGTGTGTGTGTGTGTGTGTGTGTGTGTGTGTGTGTGTGTGTGTGTGTGTGTGTCCCAGCCAACCCCATCTCTTGCATGACTTATGTATCATCACCCAGTAGTCACGAGTTCCACCTTATCCACACCCCTCCCTCCCTCCAGCCCTCCCATCTCCTCCCCCACCTCTTAATCGGACCTGGAACTCTGATCTTTTGCCTGAGAAATTAGACCACGTGGCTGACAGAACATACGTTCACCTACTCTGGAATGTGAGCAGAAAGCTCAAGGCCTCCACAGTTAACTTCAACTACTTACTAACTAAAGTTAAACTCCACCATGAACCGAGTTTCACTCAGAATGAACTCATGAAATATGAATGTGTTGTGAGTTAGTAGCGAAAGGGGGAATGCCCGCCAACATAACAGGGGGAGCGGGGGAGTAATAGGCAATTTGTATGTTTAAACAGAAATAAGGAACTGAAAGTCAGTGGGCATGGACAGTTTGTTTAACAGATACAAAGAGAGTTCTATGTCGGTCCAACCTAATAAGACTGTGACAACAAGAGTTGACACAGTCTGCTAATATAATTAGGTATGGTCTGATATTATAAGATCTTCAATTTGCCCCTCAAAGGCTACTACGAAAAGTTCATGGTCGACCCATGAGTAATCAGTAAATCTGGTCAAATAACCATTAAACTAAATTTCAAGGGAGGTCAATGCATGGCTATGACTAAACGCAATATGACGTTAAGTCCGCAGGCCTACCGCTACTGGACTTTATGAATTATGCCTACTTGTTTTTTGTTACAGTAGAAGCGAAAGCTGACATTTCACCCTGAAATCCAAAGTTTTAAACCTAAGTAATGCAACAGAACACAGACGCGACCAAATGGCAAAAACATAAACAGTGTGATTTAAAACATAACATCGACATATGACATGAAATGAAACTATGAGCCCAGCGATTCAGCTAAATAAGTGATCATATGTCATTTAAAAACAAAATCCAAGTTATTATCCGGATGGTTACGGAAGTAATGTCAGCCTTGTTTTCGTCCGTACCCCGAGGTAGTCAAAATGCGACGTACAATAACGACGTTCAAGGCGGAGAAGACTCACCCAAAATATTAGACTGAGAAGCAGTAGCACAGTTTTCGACGTGATGATTCCGCAGTCCATCTTGATCGATATCTTTTGAGGAATGGAGAGAAGGAATAAAGGGCGGCTTCTGCTTTCAATATATAGGTGTCCCGGCTGGTGTGGTTGTGATCCGGAGGTTGGATCACAAGTTCGGAGAATCGGACTGCACTGCTTCCAGCGTGACTGCTCTTTGCTTACACACAACAGTCACATGTTCAAAGGAAGCTGGCAGTGATAGACCGGTCCTATCGCCTGACGCATGAGCGCTCTTACGTCATACAGTCATGCTCCCTGGGGTCGCTACATACAGTTAAGAATCAGTCCTTAAATCTAACCACAGATTAATTTGAAGTATCTAAATTGGAAGAAAGGGCAAATAGGCTATGAAGCCTATTGTTGTAGGTTGTTATTGGTTGTACATTTAAGCAAATGTTCAATGACGTGTGAAGCATTCTGAGTACTGATATATACCCTGAGGCCTGAGAAAGTACTGCAACGATGATATTATTGGCGTAGGTAGGCTACTATGTACTTTTACTCCCTGAGAAAAAATGACCACATTTTCAAGATAATCTCAGTGTGTAATCACTACTGCGTGTGTGTGTGTGTGTGTGTGTGTGTGTGTGTGTGTGTGTGTGTGTGTGTGTGTGTGTGTGTGTGTGTGTGTGTGTGTGTGTGTGTGCGTGTGTGTGTTTTCGTGTGTGTGTGTGCTACTTATCTTGTTACTTTTTTTTTAACCTTTCTATACAACAGATACATTGTGAATATTTACTCACAACAGAAGGAGGAAGAAATTAATCAACAAAAACTGGATCATCAACATTTCTAGGTTCTGGTTCATAGCTCAGGAACGAGTTTTGTCTTCACTACTATGAGGATTTCCCTGATCTATCCCTTTTGCTATGTGTGGCATCATCTCTCATGAATATAGAAAATATTAAATGCACACATAAATATATACACGTTTCTCCCTCAGCCTCCATTGACTCCCATTAATTTCCCTGAAAGTGTTGGCGGCCAGTGATTAACATGGGGTGCAATGGGAGAAAGGAGGAAAGTCCTCCTCTCAGTGGGTGTGACTAGCTAATGGCGCGTTTCCACAACTGATTAAAGAATTGGGCGCCATTGAGCAGTTTTCAAAGGAATGAATGACATTTTCATATATAATTAATAGCCATTTCTAAGAAGTTGATTGTTCATAAATGTTGACACTTGCATTTTCTTTGTCAATGCATAATAAAGTAGTAAGCTACTATGTTGATTGTTAATGCTTTCTTGTATGTTTCCTTAAGAGGTCAATGATGTCCCGCTTTGTTCTGGACTGTCACGCATTTCCATTACTTTTTACACGTCCCGCAAATTAAGACGTTGTTCCGGAAAAAGCCAGTCAAACCGATTTATTTATTTTTTTGAAATGCGTGTTTTATAATCTGCACTTTATCCAATCGCTGTGTTCGGAGACAGCAGTAAGGGCTTTCATCAGGGGGCGGGGCGGGCTGTTCGATCATGTCAATCAAACTGGGACGTGGATGCAGGTTAAGGGCACGCCCACCAACAAGAAACAGTGCAAATCAGGTCAGAACCGGTCAGAACGATAGTTGATATTATAACTCTAGTGATTGTAGGCGTAGCTGTAGGCTTCACCTTATGGGCTTGTCCCGTAGAAAATTTAAACTATGCATCAATCAACGTGGGCACAAGCACCCCCCCCTCTCCATATGGATATGTTGCCACGTCCCAGTGGTGGTGGTGTCATATATATGAAAGAGGGCATTCAAATAAACTACAATGATCAATTAGGAGGCCGAAGCCCTAAAGGAAGTGATGCGACTACGATGATCAACTCCAGCCCTACAGGAAATGACTCAGCAAGTGCTCCATCTCGTTGCACCTCACCCAGCGGCTCGCTTGCAAGATTTGGGCCTAAAGTTCTTCCCAGACCTACACCCTAGCCATCCAACATGCATAGGATTTAATAATGACAAAAAGTTATGAGAGAAATGCACATTAACTTTTTGTTATCTCATAAGCGGCGTGGTGGCTGCTCCTTTTGACCTTTTGACCCCAGACTTCAAAAACTTGGCCACAGGCCAGCTGTGTATACACACCCTAAGCCAGTAATGTACACCTCCATCCCACAAAAAATGGGGACTATAGAAACTAACCTCTGTCTTATGTACATTTATTCTACTGTTGGAGGTCACGCCCCTTTCCCGCCTTTTCGAGATAGCGAGAGATGCCAAAAAGTGTACTGTACACACATTTCCCGGGGTCCCGAGAACGACATATCCGAGATGGAGTTCTAGCCCTTAGAGAAAAAAGGTGGAGCCCACAAGTTGATCATCGTATGTGTCCATTGAGACCCCCTTTGATATAAAAGATAAATAAATATTAAAATAAATATTATATATTTTTTTTTTTCTTTTCTTTAAATATACAATTATTTAGTTATAATATTATAAGTAGACATGTAGCTTTAATTCAATTATCGTTATCACAAGATCTGTATGCTAGAGCGTGCACAGCCCGCCCCCCCTTTCTGAAGTCGAAAAAAATCTCCAGATTGCAATGCATTGGTTTAATATTGAATTAATTTAATATTTAAATATATATTATATAAATCAATATACAATTATTTAGTTATAATATTTAGACCATGTAGCTTTTATTCAATTATCGTTATAGAGTGGCGAAGTCACGCCCCTTCCGGTAGGGCTCATGGGACCTATGAGATCGAAAAAAATGAATGGGTGTCAATGGAGAGAAAATAATTATTTTCTGGTCCCAGTCTTTATATGCCCTGGATTACACATATGTTGTTTGTGGATTTAAATGATAATTTTTCATGCAAAGAAAACTAAAAATGTTCGTGAAGAAGTTTGATAATTTTAGGTTTTATGTGAGGCCGCTTTGTGAACTACAGCTCTTCGCTGCTCTCGACGCATATGATATACGTCACCACACCCGCCCTTGGAACTCGGCACAGAGATGGCAATCTCTCTGCCCCACTTCACCGCTTTTTCCAAGGGGAGGATAAAAGCATCGAAAGAGGTGAAAACCATTATAAGTCGGGGCACGTGCAGAGTTTCAGTTATGCCGATGGGAAGATTGTCGGTCTTCTCCACGCCAGTCGCAGGGAGCGTGACGTCACATACGAGCCGCGTAGTCTTTCTCGTTGTGTTTTCTCTACAGCCTTTATCTGAACAATTGCACAATAAACTGTCGAACTCTTTGCATGAAAAATTATCCTTTAAATCCACAAACAACATATGTGTAATCCAGGGCATATAAAGACCGGGACCAGAAAATAATTATTTTCTCTCCATTGACACCCATTCATATTTTTCGATCTCATAGGTCCCATGAGCCCTACCGGAAGGGGCGTGACTTCGCCACTCTATAACAAGATCTGTAGCCTATCTGACCGTTGAAAATCCACTTCCACCAATGTCTAAGTGTGGTTCAGGTGTGAAAATAGTGACTATTAGATAAGTACACCCCCCATATTTTATTTTATTGTGTGAAATCCTTATTTTTGCCATCATTAGTTTAACGGTCATTTTTCTTGTTATTTGTTTCATCATGAAGTTGACATCGTGCACCACTTACATACACATCTTACACAGGCATATAATGTAATGCATGAAGTACCCCATTTCCGCCACAGGGTGGCTTTGATCTATTGGTGCACTTTCTGTCCGGTGAAATCTACTAATGTTGTAGAGCAGTGTTGAGACATGGCGGACAGAACGTGTCGTTAACAAATGTTTTGCAATGTCTGTGTATGTTTACAGGTAAGCAAGCAATATAAGAGTAATCAATGTACATAAGAATGAGCTTGGCAAGGATACAGATATGTGGGGAAGAGTTGGCTGGTTACCTTCTTAACTAGCAGCTAAGCTAATCTTCTCCCGGTGCCATTAGGGTTCGCTGGCAGTACATTTATGTAGATTGTGTTTGTTTACTTTGCATACCAAGGTTAAGAACTGAGGATATTATCAGGAGCCACAATGTGCTTTTCTTTTATGTATTTCCATTGTTAGTAATTACCATGTGCATTAATATGTATTTTCGTGAACGGTGTAATAATTAGTTAGGATGTAAACAGACATAGTAAAACGTACACATGTTGGAGAGCAGTGTTGAGACATGGGGGACAGAACGTGTCGTTAGCAAATGTGTCGCAATGTCTGTATGTTTACAGAACCCAGTAAAATAAACTATTCTTCAAGTCACTATTGAGTTTAATTATTCAGGCGGCTACACAGACAATATTAAAATATTCATAATATAAAAACGATGTAAAAAAATAAGGTTATGGGCCGAATTCGGTTCAAATTCAGCCTCTGCTGGCCCACAAATAGATCGCCTAATTTCCTCCTTACACGCTTTAATTCAATTATAGCCAATTAGAGTCAAGTAACTGATGGGCTTAAGAGGGCCTCTCCGTATATATATATATATATATATATATATATATATATATATCATAAAAAAAAACATAAGGGGTAACACTGTTGTTTTTTATTGGTCGTCTTGAAAAAAAACATAAGGGAAATAATAGAAATACACACATACATTTTAATGTCATGTATATCCTCTTTATTGATGATTGATTACTGTGTATTGTCATCGCCTCAGTGGTGCAGTGGGGTGCACTCTGCCTAAACCCCTGGAGACCGGGGTTCAAGTCCGGTTGATGACCTCTGTTGGAAGTATCTTTTCTCTATTTCATGCGAATTATAAAGTCAAGTATAACCTTTGTGATGACTTTAACCAGTGTCTTGATGGTGCATTGTTAAGTTCGGAGGTTAACACTCTAAACAGCTCATGTTCCGATCCCAGCAAAAACGTAGACAGGGGTGCCACTGTCGTTATATATTGGTCAACATGGAAAAAACATGAGGGGTAAATCTGTCGTTTTTTATCGGCCGTCATGAAATAAATATAAGGGGAAAACACTGTCGATATTTATCAAATAAAACATAGGGGGTGACACTGTTGTTTTTCTTTGGTCATGAAAAAAAACACAAGGGGTAACACTGTCGTTTTTATCAAATGAAACATAAGGGGTAACACTGTTGTTTTTCTTTGGTCGTCATGAAAAAAACCATAAGGGGTAACACTGTTGTTTTTTATTGGTCGTCATGAAAGAAAACATAAGGGGTAACACTGTTGTTTTTTATTGGTCGTCATGAAAAAAAAACATAAGGGGTAACACTGTTGTCTTTGTCAAATAAAATATAAGGGGTAACACTGTCGTTTTTTATCAGTCATCATGAAAAAAACAAGGGGTAACACTGTCGTTTTTTATCAGTCATCATGACGACCAATAAAAAACCACAGTGTTACCCCTTGTGGTTTTTTTCATGACGACCAAAGAAAAACAACAGTGTTACCCCCTATGTTTTATTTGATAAATATCGACAGTGTTACCCCTTATGTTTATTTCATGACGACCAATAAAAAACAGCAGTCTTACCCCTTATGTTTTTTTTCATGACGACCAATAAAAACGACAGTTTTTATTGTTCATAAAACCTTCTCACTTGCAGTTACAGCCAGAGGCCGCCAGGGGGGGGGTGGTGCTGCAGCACCCTAAGCACCTCCACTTCCTGCGTCCCTGTGTACGGTAAAATTCAATCTCTTCTTTTTTACTCCAGCTAAAGTTGTTAGTTAGCTAGGCGAGTAGGAGCGTAATCTGGATACTAAGTGCAATAACATTAAAAAAAAGAAAAAAAAAGTAATCGGCTTCTTTTCGGCAGATGTCGATTATTTTCAAAAAGGCTATAATCTGCCGATTAAATCGGCAGGCCGATTGAATCGGTCGGGCCCTAGTACGAATAATAGATTACTTTCCGTGAGAACGAAAGGTTTATGAGGAGGTCTGCTCTAAAAACCGGGGAAATCAGAGTATCCCTAATACACTACATTTACCCTTTGATGCATTTGTTGTTTTTACACATACATAAGTAGAGGGTGCACTGTACTATCTGCGGACACCCCTTCTGAAGCCTCTCTCTCCCTTTCCCTCCCTCTCTCTCTTTCTCTCTCGTTTCATTCTGTTGAGCACGATAATTGTCTGAGAAACACGCATTCTGTGGAGCACGTTCGTTTCAGTTTTTGAGGAGGTCTGCTTAAGAAATCGGAAACATTGACATATATATAACTAGAGGGTGAACTGTGCTGTCTGCTCACTCTCTCTCTCTCTCTCTCTCGTCTGAAAACGATCCCAATCAAAATGCATTGGTTTACATTTAGTTCTGTTTAGCACGAAAACATCGGAGAAACGCTCCCGTTCAGAATGCATTGGTTTACATTTCGTTCTGTGGAGCATGGTTATTTTTTATTTATTTTCAGTTTTTGGGTTAGGGTTAGGTTAAAAAATGCAAAAAAAATTAGTGCAAAAATGGAAATATTGATGTAAATAGAGGGTGCACTGTACTATCTGCGCACACCCCTTTTGAAGCCTCTCTCTCTCTCTCTCTTCCTCTCTCTCTCGTTTCGAGCACGTTAATTGTTTGAGAAATTGGTTCTGTGGAGCACGTTCGTTTCAGTTTTTGAGGAGGTCTGCGTAAAAAAATCGGAAATATTGACAAATATATAACTAGACTACTAGAGGGTGCACTGTACTGTCTGCGCACACACTCTTTCTCGCCTGAAAAACACTCCCATTCAAAATGCATTGGTTTACATTTCGTTCTTTGTAGCACGTAAACATCGGAGAACCGCTCCCATTCTGAATACATTGGTTAACATTTCGTTTTGTGTAGCACGAAAAAAGTCTGACAATCGTGCCCTTGGACACGATTCAATAGATTAACGTTTGTGCGCATGAGCATGAAATCGCGTGATACCGGGTTGTGTGTCCAGCGTTTGGGTCCATAACAGGTAGCCCGCGAATCAACCATTTACACAGCTATTAGTGCTACGGTTGGCTAGCGAGTCAACCGTAGCTACTCACGATCTAACTTTACGGGTAGCTTGCAAACATTAAACCAGGAGACCTAACGATTAGCTATTGATTAAGCAGTTCAGTCTTTCAACCCAGCCAATAAATGCTGACTAAAACTCATTGAAAATATAAGTAAATAAGTATTGACATTTAATTACATTTAGTCACATTTCACATACTGTTTGACCAGCTTCGCACAAGCCAATAAGACAGCACTTAAACCACTTGAAACACTGTATAAACGAACCCTGAAAGTCTTGGACCGGAAGTCAAACACCTACCACCATTGTCTAATTTTAAGAAAGTATAAACTTCTGAGCTGGGACAACCTAATAAAGTATGCAAATCTTTGCCTTATTTTTAAAATTTTGCACAACAAAGCCCCCCCACCACTTCAACAGTCACTCAGAGGTCAAATACAAACCGGACAACCAGAGGCTCGTCCCGGGGAGACTGTGTAGTACCCTTTAGAAAAAGTGCCTTTAGCCACTCAGCATTCTCAGTTACAGCGTCACAGGAATGGAACTCACTACCAGCTCATATTAGAGAAATTAGTTCTTACCGTCCCTTTTCAGGACAGCTGAAAATATGGTTTATTGGTAATCAATTATGTACACACTAGGACTGCAATTGCTTCTCCTGCCGACTTCTTGGTAAATGCTGTGTCCTGCTTGCTTGTCTCTTGTGTGCTCCTGTCCTGTGCTGGTCATGTTAGTGTCTAAGTTAATTGTGCTGCATGTTTGTGCTTTATGCTGCTGTATATGTTTGTGCTGCTTGTTTGTGCTTTAGGCTGCTGTATGTCTGTGCTGCATGTTTGTGCTTTATGCTGCTATATATGTTTGTGCTGCATGTTTGTGTTCTATGCTGCTGTATGTGTTTTTATTGTAGGTGTGTTTGTCCTGCTCTAATCTACTGTTTTGTGCACTTTCCTAAAATGTTTAATGTACACTGTGTTTTATTGTCTGCTTATTTTATTGTTTGTTTGCCATTGTCCGTCAATTCATTCTTACGACTATGTTGTTTTTTAATCTTTGTTTATATGCATTTTATTTCTGTAATTTTAGGTTGCCTTTTGAATATCTGGCAGGGGACAACAGATGAAAACTAGCCTCTTAGGCTAACTCTGGCTCACTTACATTTTGAATGTTGATTAGTGTGCAATGTCCCTGAACTAAACCAATAAAATAAATAAAATCTACCATGAAATCCTGCTGCCAGCCGGTTGTCTGGTCTGACCACAAAGAAATACCCAGAATGTTCCACCACCACCGTGGAACGATGGAATCGCGGGAAAATTAACGAACCCACAGCTGGATCAAAATAACCCAACAAGATGTGCACCTGCGAATTAGCCCCTTACCCTGCACAAACAACCCAGTAGTGTGTTTGCAGTGCCCCAAACAACCCAGAAATTTAACCCAGCATAAATAACCCAGCAATGTGTTAAAAAAAATAACCCAGCACTTTTTACTGTTTTTTCCCTACTGCTCACATCCTCCCTAAAATAAACTTCTACTTCAATTCATTCTCTGTTGTCTGCGTCCGCGGACAACAGAGTTGCGTTGAAGTTGTGTGAATTGTTTGCGAGTAGAATCACTCAAAATCCGCATGTACCAGGAATTCGGGCCGCGGCAAGATCAATTTGTGCCGCCGGTTTTGCCAGGCTAATCAGGTGCCACAGGCAGGTGCGTAGCACCAAATTCTGGGTCCTATAAACAAGAAATCCTGGGGCCGTATTCACAAAGCATTTTATCTTACCGCTAGGAGTGCTCCTAACTCGCGCTAAAACTCGCGCTTTTACGTAGGAGTTTTTTCTTAAAAGTTATTCACAAAGCCGCTGAGACCTACTCTTACTAAGGATAAATCACAAAGAGTGAACTAAGAGTGACGCGCCGTTGCTATGGATTACGTCAATTCTCATGCACGAGTTTAGAAGCAGTCAGTTCGGTGATTGGTTGTTCAGACGAGCCCACTGAATCACCGAAAAACAAGGAAATAGCCTAGGCTAGAAATGAATTCCTATTAAGTAGTTATAGTGCAGTTAGCAGAATACACGCATGATGACAATTTTGTGCAGACCACGATAATGACGTTGTAGCCTGCACGTTCAAGAGAGAGAGAAAGCAAACAATAAAAATACGTAAAATCTAAAATAAAATAAATGTTACGAACTACCCAAGTGTTGACTGATTTGTGCCAAGGTGTTTACCTAAAATGTGTTTTCAAAGTGATCCCTAAATGCCTGTCCACTCGGTTCCACACGGCCAAATTCCTTGTAATGTTGATCGCCATCATCATCATCATCATCATCATCATCATCATCATCATCATCGTCTGGCTGTGGAATGTTCCTCCGCTTGCAAAGGTTGTGTAGAATGGCACATACGATTACTGTGCTTGCCCTCTCTGGGGTGAGGCGTATTTCGCCGTGGAGGACATGAAACCAACGTTTCATCTGCCCAATTCCTCTCTCCACAACATTTCGTGTATGTTTGTGTGCTCGCAAAGAGCCAATACGATGTGTTTTACGCATAGGACTAAGCGTAATCTGCGTAATCACTTACATGTTACACTTTAACTGTGCTCCCGGTTGTGGATTAAGGTAGGGTGTCTAGAGCCACGTCTTGCATGGATAGTCACTGTCACCCAGCAAGTGACACCCAACTGGTACATCTCAAAAAGCTGCCTCAGACCGCTCACCATTAAAATGCGCGAATCATGGGTAGCTGAAGATCCAGGCCACTTTGCAACAACATCCAGTAGGCTATGTTGCATCAAAAACAACCTGTGTGTTGATGGAATGCACTTTCTTCCTATTGACGAACACGTCCTAACATACCCTAACATTTTGTCTCGCAGGCATTTACGATTCTTTGTGAATAGGTCTTAACTGAGTTAGGAGTCCTCTTGAGGACTTTTAAGCTCTCCTAGACTTAGGTGCTACTTTTAGGCCTAAAATACTTTGTGAATTGCTCTTAGTGAAAAAAGTTAGGAGTCCTAAATTTAAGAGTGACACGCCCATTATTTTTAGGAGTTACTCCTAAATTCGCCAGTTAGGACCTACTTTTAGCCCTAAAATCCTTTGTGAATACGGCCCCTGATGTATGACTCAATAGTCACTTTCCTGTAAAGTTAATGAAGACAAAAAGAAAAAGATTTGCGCAAATATTCCTCAAATAATAGTAGTACAATTCTATCCATAATTTACATTCCAGTTTTAACAAAGTACAGAAGTTTACTCAGCAGAAAATGCCCACTGATTGCTTTTCTTTCTTTCTTCTTTCTTTTTGGCAAAATCACTGATGAGGTCCAATGCTCTTGCAAATTTGCTTTCAATGGAGGGTTTATCAAGAGACATGCTGGACCTCAAGTCGTTTTTAACCAGATTCATCTAGCTAACATATTGCCGCGACTCCATCCAGATAAAAAAGTCTCACCGTAAGCAAGATGCGATTCGCAGTAAAATCAGCGGTGTGGAATGAACCATTTTGCGCTTTTTCCAAGGGGCGTTAAAAGAGTAGTCACAGCAGTGTTTACTTTTTTGGAATACAATATTGTACCAATTTATTAAACTAATACGCTAAGCTTGCATTTAGATCGATAATCATCATGAAATTCAGTTATGTTATTAAACTATTTGAACAACAACCAAAAAATACTTGAAAAAAATGAATCTAAACTTCCCACGGGCCCCCCTCTGGCTTGGTCTCCCCAAGCCCTTTCACCTTCACCTTGTTCATCCAATTTCCGTCGGCCTTGGCCACATGTCCTTGGATTTAAGGCTCTGCGATGTGATTGGGCCAGACCCTGTAAATTAAGAAAATAAATAAAACAATGGGAAGATCTACCTGTTATATGGGCCGGCCAGACCAAGGAAAACACCCCAAAAGAATATGCCCGTGTGTTGTCGACCCAAAAAAAAAGTAGGCTGCCAGAGGCCCGTTCAGCCCTGGTGTTATGGGTTGTAGGCCCCCACCCGACCCTCACTCACAGATAGATATACAGATAAAAACCTCACAGAGAAGTGGTTTTCATTGCGTGGGCAGCACACGTTATTTCCCTCAAATTCCAGCAACCGTAACAATGTATTTGTTTTTCACAAATGCATGTGCTGGGAAATCAGGGGATTTCAGGCAGAGAAAACCACTTCTCTTTTGGATTTGTTTCCTTAATTTGATAAACACACTAACATTAGAGCCTTAAATATGGGGGGCCATTATTAATTATTAATACAACATTGTGAACACAAGGGTTTCATGGAAGATTGAAATAGGTTTTCAACAGGTTCTACAGCAGTGGTTCTCCAACTTGGTGTCTCCTTATATGCATATGGAGTCGCAGGAGATTGTGAAAGTGAAAGCTTTTTTCTGTATTCTGGAAATTAACCTTGGACATTAAACGCATAATGTACTCCTAATCAGCCTTATGTATGACTTGTGTTACTGTGTAAATTGTTGTTTTACAGTTCTGGAGTTGTAGATGCAAAATGATAACCAATGCTCTTGAATCTTGGAACATATTTTTCGGAATTCCTGAAGGAACCACATTGGACCATAGGACGAAGGAATTTTATCAAGTAGGGCAAATACACATGAATAGGAGACGCATATTTCACTTTCAATACGTCGTTCGAATGATAAGTCAGCTTGAGGTCGGCTAGTAAGGCATTAAGGAAGGGCCCTTAATGCCTCTGTCAACATCATGTGATTTATTCTCAACTGAAATAGAATGTGGAAGTGAGAATGAACAAACAGATACTCACGAAAACATCGATAGTATCATTTCTGATCCAACCATGGCAATGAGAGCAGCACTCCTCCTTCTCTCGCTCCTCCACTCCTGCTACCTTCACCCCCTTGCTCGGCCGACCAACGGGTTGAACCAGTGTCGGACCACCCTCCCCATCACGGCCCTGGAGGTGCTGCCCGGTGGAGGCTGGGACAACCTGAGGAACATGGACATGGGTCGGGTCATGAACCTCAGCTACTCCCAGTGTCAGACCACCGAGGACGGCCTCTACCTCCTCCCAGACGAGGTCTTTGTCATCCCCCAGAAGCAGACCGGTGTGGAGTCCAACTCGGAGATCCTCAGCTCCTGGCTGGAGGTGAAAAGCACAACGTCACATACTATCAACATGGACGCATCCTACCTTTCTGTGCTGAACGCAAAGTTTTCTGTGGAGAACCAGAGAATGAAAACTCACCAGGTCCAAGAGTCATCCACCACAGCGAGAGTACAGGTGGGTTTTGTGTCACGATAAAAAGAAAAGAATGTCAAGTTTTTTATTTGCTTTCTAAAATAGTTGATGGACCTCATTGATCAACTTTTTTGTAGTAGTAGTTGTTACAATAGGCCTACTTAAGTAAATTATTGTAAATCATTAGGTTTTTGATATATTATTATTATAATAACGATATTAATATAATTAGATACTAAACACATTTTGTCGAGGTTATCAAACAAATGTAGGCTTTTTTCGAATCGGAACTACAGAGAAAAACCGTTACAACATATTGTGCGTCTTTGTATCACAAGATTGTGGTTAGATTGGTGTGAGTCTCTTATCACACAAGCCATTTTTTGAATAACTTGATCAAGTTAAGAGATTTTTTTTTATAATTTAATGTTTGGTATCAGTCCCTGTCAACACTCAACTATTTGTACAAATTAAAAAGCAAAGTATTTTTGCTACAGTGCTATGGCAAAATATTAGTAGGTGTTTAGGCTAAACGATAGCAGCTTAATGGCAGTAAAATATTTGAAACTGTTTGAAAAGGTTAAAATAATTGAACTACCCAAATAAAAATGTATCAGACTTATTCAGATATATTCACTAAAGCCGACTTACAAAACAAATTCCGCTGCTAGTAAGGGGTCCTTTTTTGACACCTAATCAACGTGATTTGCCTGAACCTTAACCTGTATGCATGGAACTCTGTTTCTCATAGGTCCGCAACTTGGTCTACACTGCCAAGGCCTATCCTGATTTTGCTGTGGACTCGAGCTTTGCTCAGCAGGCAGTGCAGATAGCAGACGCCATTGAAAACAACCAGCCCAAGCATGCAGCATATCTTTCTGAGAAGATGGTGCTTGATTATGGAACCCATGTAATCACGGGTGTTGATGCTGGGGCTACTCTAGTCCAGGAGGATTACCTCCGATCCTCATATGTTGCCAACAGTCAGTCGCAGACCACCTCTGTCTCAGTACTCGCTGGCTTGAACTTTTTCGACAAACTAAAGTTTGATATTAGCAGCAAAGACACCACACAGAACTCTGCGCTCCAGGCGTATCAGTCCAACATTTCATACTCTCTAACCCAGAGTCACGGAGGTGTACCCTTCTACCCTGGTATGACCATGCAGAAGTGGCAGGAAGGCACCAGAAACAACTTGGTCGCCATTGACCGCACAGGGCTTCCACTACAGTACTTTATAAACCCCAAAACCTTCCCTGATATGCCAGAGCCCACGGTCAGCAGGGTGGCTCTATCGGTGAGTCACGCCATAAAGCGTTACTATGAAGTCAACACACGCCGGGGCTGTGTCGACATCGACTCCAAGAACTTCAACTTCCAGGCTAATGTGGATGACAAGTCGTGCCAGGGTCCAGCCACAAACCTCAGCTTTGGGGGTGTCTACCAGCAGTGTAGTCTGCTCACTGATGACGCAGATCCATTGTGTCAGGCCCTAGCCCAGAAGAACATAGATACAGGGGACTTCTCCTGCCGTTCGCCATACATCTCCACTCTACTGCGTTCAGAAGTCAGGCAGGAGGGTTACAATCAATACGAGTGTCAGACAGTATCTCACAACTGCTATTTGTTTTTCAAATGCCACCGCGAGGTGTGTGGCAACGTCTATTACGTGCGCAAAGCAAAGATCGATACCTACTGGTGCTCTGTTGATGAAAAGGCCCCTGAATATTCTGGGTACCTGTTTGGAGGGATCTACGGCCCCTCCCTTCTGAATCCCATTACCAAATCCAAGAGCTGCCCTCTATACTTCATCCCACAAAGGTTTCTGTCAGATGGCCTGACGATCTGTTTGAGTAACGACTACGAGATGGCTACTGCATACTCTGTGCCGTTCGGGGGCCTCATCAGCTGTGAGTCAGCAAACCCACTGGCAGGGAACCAGAGGCATTGCCCTGCAGAGTTCAGCCAACATCTCGCCACAGTCAGCGATGGCTGCGAGGTCCTCTACTGCGTCCAGTCGGGACTGTTCACTGGTGGGCAACTGCTGCCAATCCGCCTGCCTCCCTTCACTCTGCCTCCGTTGATTGGCACAATGGGTATGAGTACAGAGGTGGCGGTGATGAGTGAGGGGGAGCAGAGCTGGGTGAGAGTGGGCCAGAACAAGAAGTGGACACCGGTCCTGTCAGAGAACCTAATGGCAGTTATACGGGAGCTCCAAGTAGACCCTGGTGAGATGACAGCAGGATCCAAGGCAGGATTGGCCTTTGGGATCATTGGTTTGCTGGGGATTCTGGCTGTAGGAGGGGTGTTTCTGGTAAGAAAAAGGGCCTCTAGGAGAAACAGCTATGTGCATATAGATGGGCAACCACAAATGAGTGAGACAGCGGTGCTGCTGCCAGAGGAAGAGGTAGAAGAATAGGGGCCTAGTATGACTCCAGCTGCCGGAAGGTTTTGAAACACATAGAAGTATAGTAGCAGCATCATCTGTTGGGTGTTAGATTAAATAAATACTGACAATAATACCGTCCATCAAATTATCTTTTCATAATTATTACTTTGCTTTATAAATTGTCCATCAATAATTATCAATGAATGTCATTATGCTGTCTGTATCTACCATGTTTGCCTGTATAATTCCTATTGAATTAAATAAAAATGAGCTATAATTTAACCTTATTAGGGGTCCCCTATTGTTTCTGGAATGTTTTTTTTTTTTCTCAAATTCTGTAAAAGTCATACTGCAGCCTATGCCGCTTTAAATGTGTGGTACTGCACCCAAAGGTGGCTATTGTAAAAAAAAAATCATGAATTAGGTTTATTTACTCACGAGATTGACCTTGAAACAAAATTCTTTCACCATATTAATCTCTAAAATCAGATGCATCTTTTTCACCCCGGTCTTCTGCTCTAAAAATGTTTACTTTTCCCACAATTTAATGCTAAAAATTACTTCTCCAACTAAAAAAGTAATTTTTTAGTTGGAGAAGTAAAATGTTATCATCCAGTTTCGTGGAAACTGGATGATAACCATATGTAGAATTTGCTTCTTGATTGCAGGATTATAGGAAAGAGATTCCCTGATTAATCAGAAAAGCCGTTTAAAATCTAAGTGCCCCATCACCATATTGTTCTATCAGAAATCTTGATGTAGAGATGTCGAGGAATTAAAGATTTAAGACGATTTTAGTAAGATAACGCAGACCCAGAATCAGCATTTAATACAATTATTTATAAGCAGAGAATTAGTGTCTGTTAAGCCTTCTATGGTTCTCTGAGGATATCGGATAGGAGAAGACAAGTATGAAAAACCACTGAAAAGGGAAGTACTGTGTGACAAGAACGTTATTGTTTGTTATCTGTGTGGATGAACAGAGAGCGCTGGTGTGGACCTATGAAGGGAGTGTGGTTCATCTGCTAGCCAGAGGCCTTAGAGCCCATGTGTATGAAGGGGTGATTAGGATCAGACCTTAGGGGGGCTCTGCCCCCAATGACATTGTGACATGCAGACAGTACCTTTCGATAGCATTCAACGCCCCTGACAGAATATTTCCATCCAATACAATGGAAGAAAATGTATTAGCGCATGCCAAAATCATCTCCCAGTACCAACAACATAATCAACAAAATAATCAACAAAATCTTGCACTCAGGTGTCGACACTGCAACCAGATTTACGAATAATCTTTGTCTACAAGTGGAGAATATGATCAAATAGTTGATCGATGTCGTGAATAATTTAAGGTAAAATATTTGCTTTAAAATGATCAGTGCAAGTAATAATGCATATACATAAATACAAGTACGCAAGTAATATTTTGCTATTTATCAGAGAGGACCAAAATAGGTTTTCAACAGGTTCTGCAGCAGTGGTTCCCCAACTTGGTGTCTCCTTTTATGCATACGGGGTCGCAGGAGATTGCTGATAGAGATATATGATCCACAGTGGCGCTTCTACGTCCAGTTACGCCGCTGGCGAGACTGGACGTAGACAAGCTTTGTTAGAGGAACAAGCTTTGTTAGAGGAACACAATCACACGGCTGTAGCTTCTTCTCCATTATCAACTTCATCTAATCAGTAAATTCACCTGGGAAATGAAATTTGCATGTAAGGTTGTTGCCTAGACAGGCCACCATGTTGTATCGCTGTTTTCCTGCGATTTGCATGGAATGTCGCCAACGTAGTTTAAGTTTGTTCCATAAAGCGCCATTGTATTTCAATGTTTACTCTTTGCTGAATTACAAGGTGAGCGGTGTTTCACTTTTCTTGCACAATCTTGTTGAAACGAAATTTAAAACCACCCATCTGGTCGGTTTGTTTAGTCCATATGAATGAATGAATACTTCATTCCAAAATCAAAGTTCCATATAAAAGACAATACAAGTACAAGGTCAACATTGATTAAAATACATACAAGTGTGGCGGGGCTCAGTGTAAAAGTTAATATGAACGGGGGGAGGGGGAAATAACTAAAGAGGGACCGACAACACCTGGGGAATTACACCCCAGGAAATATAGAACAAAGAAAATTAAACTATGATATTACAGAAATAATGACACAGGTTCGAGAACTAAAGAGGCAGAGAAAATAAATATACTAACTGTTTCTTTTATTACAATAATAATCATAACTAAATAAAGAAAACTGGAACAAAACCAATCCAAACCAAACAGCAAAACAGGAGTTATGTTACCCAGCAATCCAATGGTCAAACAATGAAACATAAAAAGGGGAAATAACACAAAAGCAAACTGAACTAAAGCAATCAAAACAAAATAGCAAAACAGAACCAAGACAAAACCAAAAAAAAACAGCACAGCTAAAACAGAACTAGATTAAAGTGAAAGCCAGATTGGCCTTTCTCTTCCGTAACAAAGCATCCTTCACACGCTCTGCTAAACTTACACTTGTAAAAAGGACCATTCTGCCCATCGTTGACTATGGTGATACAATCTATAAAATGGCTTCAAAAACAGCGCTACACAAACTGGACGTTCTTCACCATTCAGCTATCCGCTTTGCCACCAATGCTCCCTTTAATACACACCACTGTGAACTTTTCAAACTGGTGGACTGGCCCTCGCTCCAAACCCGTCGACTCCGACATTGGCTTCAGTTTATTTATAAGACACTCCTGGGCAAGACCCCGTATTACCTTTCCTCCCTTCTCCATCTCTCGAGAAGCACTTACCGCACAAGATCATCTGAGCTTATCAAACTCATCAACCCACTCACCAGGACTACCTTCGGCCGAAACTCCTTTCATTTTGCAGCAGCTTTTGACTGGAACAAAATTCAAGACACCCTCAAACTTACAGCTTTCATATCACAGTCTGCCTTCAAGCAGAAACTTAACTATGTCTTAGTAGACCCCCCCTGCTCCTGTTGATTCCACTGTTTCTCATTTGCATTACACCCTTCACACACAATATAACATTGACCCATCTTAATTATTATTATTATTTATAGTGCATTGGTGTTTTCTATTTTCTTTCTGTACATAGGTTATGTATTTGTATATCCGTTTTATATTTGTCTAAATTAGTCATGCTTGTGATTTTGTTATTTGGACCTTTTATTCCTGGTGGGGCCTCTTGGACCAGATCAATATTGTAAATAAGAAACTGTTCTTAATGTTTTATCTGAAAAACAAAAACTAAAACCGTACAAAACAGCAGCAGGGAATCCTAAAAAAAAACAAGGGACACTAATTAATAAAAGTTCAAATGGGAACTCAAAACTGTTAAAAGACGGGGACCCTACTTACCACCCTAGGAGGTAACCAGCAGAGGCTGAGTTCAGCCATCTTGGCCCTTTTATCTTGCACCTCGGTGCAGGGGGAGGAGCTAAGACGGAGTTGCATTCGCATCCCCTACTGAGGTTCACTACAATCTACCCCCTGGGTTTTTAATCGTCGGCTCGACGATTTACATTTACTGTCATGGCCTAAACACGACACAGCCACTAAGCACAGGCATCAGAGAGTTAGCAGCCCCAATAGCACTACTCCCAGCAACCTGAGGAAGATGGTGGAGGTTTTGGGTGTCTGCCTGCGTTTGGACGGATTGTTCTTCTCAGGGAGGCCTCACTGGTGCTTGGAATTTCAGTGCTAGTTGTTGAAAACGCTGGGCCGTCGCTTGGCTGAGATGTAGCAACAGCATCAGTTTGCTTTGGTGAGAAGGTGATGATGACAGGCCGCGCTGATAGGTGGTTTCTTGGGACAGCCATGGCTTCAGAGGTCACTACAGCCCAGTCGCTATCAAACGATGACTCATCTGCTGAGATGGATCCCATCTGTTCAGGGGGTTCACTGGTGGGACAATTAGCAGCACAATCCACTTTGCCTTTTATGAGAGAACAATGAACATACTTTACCTGATGGGGGTTATGCACCGGAGCCACAGTATACACAGACCCTACCATGCCAGGGGCCTTCAGTACTTTATACACTGTTGAGCTCCAGATTTCTTGAAGTTTGTGACGGCCCCTTACGCTGGTGTCTTTGAGGAGGACCAGCTGACCTTCTTGCAGTGGGACATCACGAACATGCCTGTCATAGTGTTCCTTCCGCCGGGCAGCTGCAGCTTCCAGATGCCTGGTAGTACTCTCAAAAGCATGACGTAGCCGTGTCTGGTGTTCCACGATCCAATCATGAGGGTGGCCAGGTACAGGTTCCTTAACTCTGCCCAACAGAAAATCAACAGGTAATTGTGGGTCTTGGCCAAACATCAGGAACAACTGAGACTCACCAGTCGACTGTGCTGTTGTATTATGCAAAGGTCATTTAGGGCAGGTAGCTGGACCAGTCTCTCTTCTTGGTGATGGGCAGAGTTAGGGTGTGGTACGGCTCTTCTCAATGCAGTACATCTGGCAGAGCTGCTGGATGAGGTTGCTTTCAAAGTTCCTGCCCTGGTCAGAGTGGAGGCGACCAGGCCTATTGTAGGGGGGGCTTTTGAACATCTTGGGTGCCCAAAATAGGCCTACCGACGTCCCTGCATGGCGATCATTCCGATACACTGTAAAACTGTGCTGTATGAATGTCTACTGCTTAATTTAGTATTTTCAGCCTTTTTTCTTTTATTTGAACCAGAATATATTTTTACCATTGAGAGTATTTAATTAATTAGTCTATGGTTTATATGTATTTATTTTTTATGGTTGAATTTATTTGAGCTGCTGGAAAGAGTATATTCTAACTCTTGTTTTCCAATGTTTACTGAATGTTTAATGAATACAACTGAAGAATTGCCACTGTTCTCTCTCTCTTCCACAATCCCGAACTTCTGTGTCCTTTGGTCCATCTCTGCCCAACACACCAATAAAACCCCAAAAGAGCCCCTTTTTCTATATTAGGTAAAAACATCTAATTTGCCGAAATTGAGTGATAGGTTGTATACAATTAAGAACAAACAACGGTGGGCCTCTTCATAGCTAATTTACATATTTCTTTAATTCATTAATGTTTTTTTTTTTTTTTTTTACAAACCTTAATTTTTGGTGCCCCCCTCAGGTACTTGGTGCCCTACACACTCTGCGTACACTGCGTATAGGGAGCGGCGGGCCTGTGGTCCCCTGATGCCTTAATATGATTTATTAAGAACTCAAACAGAAAGAGAAACTGGCCATGCCCTACAAACACTGCCCCAAAAAACATCTCCGATCCAACTATGGCATGGAGAGCAACGCCACTGCTTCTCGCTCTCCTCACTTGTGCTACCTTCACGCCCTTGGTCGCCCGACCAACGGGTTGAGCCAGTGTCAGGCCAACCTCTCCATCACGGCCCTGAGGGTGTATGAAAAAAAATTCAAACAGCCCTCATCATGGTTGCCACATAAATAATTCCCGGTCATTTCAGTTGTATAGGAACCTTTCTAAGCAGGAATGACGATCCGACCCCAGACATAGACTGGAATTGATACAGTACGTTTAGTTTAACCACAGACTTATTTGAAGGGTTTACATTTGTTTTTGGTAGTACATTTAAGCACATGTTGAATTAGGTGTAAAGCATCCTGAATGCTGAAATATACTGAAAAGTACTATAATGATTTGATTATTGCAGTAGAATGCTATGTACTTTTAGTAACTGCGAAAAGGATCACATTTACAAATTCAGAGCTGTGTGTGTGTGTGTGTGTGTGTGTGTTTGTGTGCGCGCGTGCGTGTGTGTGTGCGTATGCGTGTGACTTCTATTGCTACTTTTCTTTTTCTACCATACAACAGATACAATTCTAAATCACAAAACCGTAGGGAGAAGACATGGATCAAACAAATTGAATCATTAACACTTTTGGCTAAACCGGTCCCTGCAATGAGACAGCACCCTCACCCTGCACCCAAGCAGTCTCAACTGTTTTCAAGCCTTTCCCTGTTCTATATTTTTAATAAAACCATTTAAATTCCATATGGTTTGGTCTTTGTTTCTGAAAAGGTCAAATTGCAGGGTTTGAATATTATGACCACATATTTTTGTTTTTGCTGTCTTCACCAATTATTTTTATATCTGATAGTGTTTCCATTACAGCTCAAACAGTGGGTTCAGTGGCTCAATGAAGGTTTTGAAATGGAGTCACGTGGCAAAAAAGGTTGGCACAACTGTTTTCCAGGTTCTAGTGCTAACTCCTGCTAAGAACAGATTACATTTTTTGGTTTATACATTTTTTGACCTGAATAAACCAAATTGCTGCCCGGTGGAGGCTGGGACAACCCGAGGAACATGGACATGGGTCGGGTCATGAATCTCAGCAACTCCCAGTGTCAGACCACCGAGGACGGCCTCTACTTCCTCCCAGACGAGGTCTTTGTCATCCCCCAGAAGCAGACCGGTGTGGCGTCCAACTCGGAGATCCTCAGCTCCTGGCCGGAGGTGAAAAGCACAACGTCTCATACTATCAACATGGAAGCATCTTTCCCGTCTGTGCTGAACGCAAAGTTTTCTGTGAAGAATGAAAACTCACCAGATCCAAGAGTCATCCACCATAGCGAGAGTACAGGTGGGTTTTGTGTCAAGATAAAAAGAAAAGAATGTCATGTTTTTTATTAGCTTTCTAAAATAGTTGATGGACCTCATTGAGCCACTTTTGGCTTTCTGGAGTTACAATATTTTATTAGGGGTCCAAGCCAACAGGTTGGATCCCTATTGTTTTTTATTCTAACCCCCCTAAAAGTGCAACCACAGCCCAAACCGTAAATGGTGCAGACACGCCAATTGCATGACTAGATCCAGATCTGTTCGGACTACGCAGACGACAAAATCCCTAGGTGGCGCTATACCAAGGAAAACACGTTTGGGGCTATAACTCCCACACCCAACCTCCCGCAGTCAAAAATGTTATACGCACAGATTCACTGGAGTCTGCTGCATCTTTTGGCATAGGCCACGCCCATTTGCGTCCATAAAAATTTTCCGCAAAATGGAGAAAACCGCTAAACTGCCTTTTCGCTAATCCTCGCAGATTTCTTGCCCAATCAACACCAAACACGCACACGACATCTTCGGACGCACACAAAAAAAGAAATACAAAAACTTTTTGGATCCGACCGTCGACGACGAAACGGTAGCGTTTTGAATATTTGTTGTTTAGCTACGTTTAAAGTCGAAAATCAAAAATCGGAAAAAACAAACAAAATTAGACATTGGATCGAGTCCAAATTTTAGACACATGTTAGCGCGACCCTTAATGGCGTTCGGAAAAAAAATCGGAAAATTACGCACTAAGGGAGCGCAATAAACGAGGAAATTGTTTAACTTCTAATTGGCCAAAGGAATGTTCTTCAAACTCAAGGGAAACCACCAAGGGGCCAACTTGAGTCTATATAATAAATATGGCCAAGAATTATTAATGTGGGCGGGAGTTATTTGGAAAAGGAAAATTCTCTTCGGAAAGTTACGCCACAAGGCGGCGCCAAAAACGACGACATTGTATATCTCCTAATTGGCCAATGGAATGTTCTGAAAACGCGTTTTGGGCTATAACTCTCACACCGAACCTCCCACAGTCAAAAACCTTATACGCACAGATTCACTGGAGTCAGCTGCATCTTTTGGCATAGGCCAAGCCCATTTGCGTCTGTAAAAAATGTACGCAAAATAGCGAAAACAGCTTAACTGACTTTTTGCTACTCCTCCCACATTTCTTGTTATCATTATTTTTGTAAAGTATTGCAAATCATTGTGTTTTTGATATATTATTATTGTAATAATAACAATATTAATATAATTAGATACTGAACACATTTTGTTGAGGCTATCAAACAAATGTAGGCTTTCAACAAAAAGTAAATGAATTACTAACCTTTACAACATATTGTGCGTCATTGTTGGTTTGAATAACTTGGCCAAGTAACCAATTTTTTTCCAATAATTTACATTTTTGATCTATCCCTTTAATCACTCAACTATTTGTACAAAGTAAATAAGTAAGTATTTTTGCTACAGGGTTAAAAAATGGGTTAAATTGTCGACAATGTCCCAAAAGGCTAAATGGTGGGGAGTTGTTAAGGCTAAATGATAGCAGTACATTTTTTGAATTACAAATAATAGAATTAACCAAATAACAATTCAGAAATATTCCCTAGATTCTAAATCCACTGCTAGTAAGGGCTAATTTTTTTTTCACATTTACTTGAACATGATTTGCCTGAACCATAACCCATATGCAAGGAACTCTGTTTCTCATATGTCCGCAACTTGGTCTACACTGCCAAGGCCTATCCTGATTTTGCTGTGGACTCGAGCTTTGCTCAGAAGGCAGAGCAGATAGCCGTCGCCATGGAAAACAACCAGACAAAGCATGCAGCATATCTTTCTGAGAAGATGGTGCTTGATTATGGAACCCATGTTATAACGGATGTTGATGCTGGGGCTACTCTAGTCCAAGAGGACTACCTCCGGTCGTCATATGTGGCCAACAGTCAGTCGCATACCACCTCTGTCTCAGTACTCGCTGGCTTGAACTTTTTTGACACACTTAAGTTGGACATGAGCAGCAAAGACACCACAAGGAACTCTGCGCTCCAGGCGTATCAGTCCAACATTTCATATTCTGTAACCCAGAGTCTTGGAGGTGTACCCTTCTACCCTGGTATGACCCTGCAGAAGTGGCAGGAGCACCAGAAACAACTTGGTCGCCGTTGACCGCACGGAGCTCCAACTTCACTGCTTTATAAAACCCAAAACCTTCCCTGATATGCCAGAGCCCACGGTCGGCAGGGTGGCTCTATTGGTGAGTCACGCCATAAAGCGTTACTACGAAGTCAACACACGCCGGGGCTGTGTCGACGTCGACTCCAAGAACTTCAACTTCCAGGCTAACGTGGATGACAAGTCGTGCCAGGGTCCGGCCACAAACCTCAGCTTCGGTGGTCTCTACCAGCAGTGTAGTCCGCTCACTGATGACGCAGATCCACTGTGTCAGGCCCTAGCCCAGAATAACATAGATACAGGGAACTTCTCCTGCCTTTTGCCATACTTTCCCACTCTACTGCGTTCAGAAGTCAGGCAGGAGGGTTACAATCAATACAAGTGTAAAATATGACCTTACACATGCTATTTGTTATTCACATGCCACCACGAGGTGTGTGACTACGTACATTACTTGCGCAAAGCGAAGATCGATACCGACTGGTGCTCTCTTGATGGAAAGCACACTGAGGATTATGGGTGTCTGTTTGGAGGGTTCTACGGCCCCTCCCTTCTGAATCCCATTACCAAATCCAAGAGCTGCCCTCTGTACTTCATCCCACAAAGGTTTCTGTCAGCTGGCCTGATAATCTGTGTGAGTAACGACTATGAGATGGCTATTGCACACTCTGTGCCATTCGGGGGCCTTATCAGCTGTGAGTCAGCCAACCCACTGGCAGGGAACCAGAGGCATTGCCCTGCAGAGTTCAGCCAACATCTCGCCACAGTCAGCGACGGCTGCGAGGTCCTCTACTGCGTCCAGTCGGGACTGTTCACTGGTGGGCAACTGCTGCCAATCCGCCTGCCTCCCTTCACTCTGCCTCCGTTGATTGGCACAATGGGTATGAGTACGGAGGTGGAGGTGATTAGTGAGGGGGAGCAGAGCTGGGTGAGAGTGGGCCAGAACAAGAAGTGGACACCGGTCCGGTCAGAGAACGTTATGGCAGTTATACGGAAGCTCCAATGAGACTTGTGAGATGACAGCAGAATCCAAGGCAGGATTGGCCTTTGAGATCATTGGTTTGCTGGGGATTCCGGCTGTAAGAGGGATGTTCCTGGTAAGAAAAAGGGACTATAGCAGAAACAGCTATGAGCAAATAGATGGGCAACCACAAATAATAATAATAATACATGACATTTTTATAGTGTTTTTCCAAATGCTCAAAGACGCTTCGCAATAGCAGCTAAATCATACGAATCTTACTACTATAATAGCTGGCCTGTCACACCAGTTACTCAAGTTACTCATGTGCGCATGTGCCAATCAGCCTGCAGCTCACACACACACACACGCAAGCACGCACATACACACATCGCACACACACGCACATGCGCACGAACATACATGGAAACGCAAACACAAACACACACACATGCACGCGCACACACGGCACGTCAAGGCAAAGGCAGCGACACACTCGCCGAGCTAAGACGTTATGTTTTTAAACTTAACGGCTCCGCCATCGACACACACGCAGGTTAGAACACACACGCACACACCGCAGCGGCACTCGGCCAGTTAAGATGTTTTGTTTTTAAACATAACGGCTCCGCCATCGACACACGTGCAGGTAATGACGCACGCGCACACAACGCATTAACACTCCCCTAGGTAAGACGTTATGTTTTTAAAAATAGCGGCTTTGCCAACTCCCAGGTAACAAGTTCTGTCTATAGACAGATAAAAGAAGGGAAGAGACCATTTCTTACCTCGACAAGCAACGGCTGATCGTTCATTTCGTCATATAAAAACCGTTAAATTCAAACATCGAACCGACCGGCATATCAACTCATAAGTCAAGTGATCTTAAAGAGACAGTGTCCCTATAACGCAGAACGAAAACATGTCAATAACACAGTACGGTGAATTATTTCTAGAGTCCACCACCAGACTACACTTTGTCGCTCAAATGTAATATTACTCTGCTCCTTGAGCCTCCCGAAATTTCTTTACACTTTGTTGCTCAAACTTAATATTACCCTCTTCCTTGAGCCTCCCCAAATGTCTTGCGATATTAATATCCCCCCCTCCACCCTGCGGACTGTTTTAGTTGTTTTATTTTTCTTATGTTTTGTGTGTATGCTATGTGTGACAGTAGGCTACACCTGCTTGTCATGGCCAGGACACTGGAAGAGATGTTTAATCTCAATGATGATTATTATTCGAGTAAATCCTGATATTCTCCTGATTGGCCGTATGTTTGAACAACATATCCTGACATTTGTAACCTGAAAATCTCCTGAATAAAACCCCCCCTCAGGTAGTATTTCCTCTGTAGAAATGTAAATTACCTTATATGTGAATGAGGAGTAGAAAGTCTGTATTTTTCACACCACTTCAGTGGGCGGGTTGATGCCTTTTCTACATGTCATTGAGTGGCCCCCTAAATGATAATCAGCCTGTAGCCTTTTGTTCGCTGAATGATTAAAAAAAATGTAATGTTGCCACTGCTTTTAAGAGTCATTTGTGGTGAACGAATGTTATACGTTGTAAAATGTTTATGATTGTGGTTTCCAAATTATTGCTATGGGTTTAATTACAACTAGAGGTTGAGCGCGCGCAACTTACGCGCGAAAACTTAACAGAATGTTTAAAGGTTAAAAGCAAGGGTGAAAAGGTGAGTTTTGAGGGCTAATCTGAAGGCTGAAAGAGTTATGGCATTGTGGATGTCATTGGGGAGGGCATTCCAGAGGGAGGGGGAGGCTGCAGAAAAGATTCTGTCTCCTAAGGACCAGAGGTTGGTCCTGATGTGGTGGAGAAGGTTGACCTGAAACAATGGGCAGGAGTGTGGTGGTGGAGAAGGTCAGAGAGGTAGGGAGGGGCCAGGTTGTTTTGTTGGCTTTGAAGGAGATGAGTTGTATTTTGATACCAATCCGGTATTTGATGGGAAGCCAGTGGAGGTCGTGCAGGACAGGTGATGTCTGAGCGACAGGTCGAAGACAGCAAACGGGCTGCAGGGTTTTGACCATATTTTAGTCTAATAAGTATGTGTTTTGATGAGCCGTATAGGATGGAGTTAGAGTAATCAAGGCGGGATGAAATTAATTCGTGGACCAGAGTTTCGGCGGTTGAGAGTGATAGGGAAGGACAGACAGGAGGGATGTTCTTGAGATGGAAGAAGGCTTTTTTGGTAATCTGGTTCATATTGGGGAGGAATGAGAGTGTGGGGTCAAGGATGATACCTAGGTTGCGGACGCAAGTGGAGGAGGGGACAATTGAACCATCAATATTGAGGAAGAAGTCCTGGGCGGGTGAGGGATTTTGGGCCAAATGAGTGAGACAGCGGTGCTGCTGCCAGAGGAAGAGGTACACGCATAGGGGCCTAGCATGATTCCAGCTGCCGGAAGGTTTTGAACTACATAGCAGTATAATCTATTGGGTGTAACACACAATAGATTAAAGATAGGGAACATGAAAAATGAAGATTAAATGAACACTGACAATAATACTAAATACTAATTATCTTATCATAAGTATTTCTTGTTTTATAAATGTTCCATTGTCCATCAATATTAATCAATGAATGCTATTATGCTATCTGTATCTACCATGTTTGCCTGTATCTTCAAATAGACCCTGTATACTCTTTGTAAATAAAAATGAGCTATAATTGACCATTATTCTTCGATTGCTTTTACAGATGTAAAGATAATATTGCAATTTCATACTAGAGCTAATTATATCAGGCTGGAGACTACATAATGCAAACAATTACTTCTCCATCTAATAAAACTTAAATTTGTGGAAACTGGATGATAATCATGCATAGAATTTGCTTCTACATTGCAGAATTATAGGAAAGAGATTCCCGGATTAATCTGAAATGAGTTATTAGCAGTTTAAAATCTAAATTCTCCATCACCATATTGTTCTATTAGAAATCTTGGGGTCGAGATGTCGAGGCATTAACAATTTAAGATTTGAATAAGAAAAAACAGACCCAGAATCAGCACTTAATACGTTTATTTATACACAGAGAGTTGTCTGTTAAGCCCTCTATGGTTCTCTGAGGATATCAGAGTACATACGAAAAACCACTGAGAAGGTATGTACTGTGTGACAACAATGTTAGTGTTTGTTATGTGTGGATGAACGGAGAGCGCTGGTGTAGACCTCTGAAGGGAGTGTGGTTCATCTGCTAGCCAGAGGCCTTGGAGCCAATTTGTAAGAAGGGGCGATCATAGCATCAGACCTCAAGCGGGCTCTGCCGCTCATGACAATGTGACATGCAGACAGTACCTTGCAATAGCATTCAACCTCCCTGCCAAAATGTTTTTATGACCAAATAGCAAAAAAACATTTCTTTATAAACATATCCAGAGTAACCTTAATGAGCTACAAAAGGAACGACAATACTGGTACAAACTACAGCCTGAAATGGAGATAAATACAAAAATTATGATTAAAAAAAATGAAAGCTGAAGCGAAGGATCTCAAAATAAATGTTGAACTGCCATCCTCACCATGCTCAAACCACCAACATGTCAACCCTTTCAGTACATAAACAATGGGGAGGCTGAAAGCATGGGTTGGTTCCGTTATCAGAACCCAGACAGGCTGGCTCAGACATTACCCAAACAGTCACACACATGAAAGCACTAGCATGCAAAGCACACACACCCAGCGCCTAAAGACTGTCCATCCCACGTCTTCTCTCGTGACTATGAAAACACATCGGAATCCCCCTGTACACACACACACACACACACACACACACAGTGTTGGATTTGTACGGTGTGGTTTTGGAACTAAACACTAAATCTGTTCATGCTGGGGTAGTGCAAGACAGGAACGTGCGAGAGAGACAGAAAGAAAGAGCGGCTGAGAGAGAAGAAAGGGAAGAAAGGAGAGGCAGAGCCCTGGAGCAGGGTAGCTGGTCCCTTTCACCAGCAGGGTACACGCACACACACACATACACACACACACAAGAGAGTGCACACTGCAGGCTTTCAGCATAGCCAGCCAGCTCTAGATTGTAGCTCACTCTTGTACAGAGCAAAAACTAAAACACAAAAATCAAGAGGCGTGCCCAACGACGAAAAACTTCCAGTCCTATTTTCTCGGAGAGGGAAGTTATACTGTCCGAATGGAAAGAACAGACCATTAAAAGGATATTAAGAAAAGACACCATTCAAGGTAAAACCTCTTTTTTTTTAAATTAATAAGTCATTCCATGCACGCTTTCTCAAGATCATACACTGTGGACACGCCATCTGTGGTGAGAGATTGCATCACTAGTGAGAGTGAGCAAGAAAGGATTAGAAATAGTACTGGGCAAAATCTAATATCTTGATTTTATATCACGATATAGCATGTTTTCTGGTACTTCAATACATTAAGTCTAAATATCCATATAGTAAAGAACTGTAGTGCAAAATGGACATAAGTTTCACTTGAATCTATAGAGAAAAAATATGGGCCTAGCCTCCAATATGCAAATTGTTCAAAATCAAAGTAAATATTAAACGGTTACAAGTTTAGCAGCATCTAGGCCTGTATACGTAAAAAAACAATGTTCATATTTTTAATCAAATACCTCGATGTTGACATACCGACAATATTATAGGGATGACTATTAGTGCTTTCTGGTAATCATCAGCAATGTGGATCTAATGAACAAGTGGGTAAAGGCAAAATAATAGGACAGCTAGAACGTGAGGGTACATTTAGAAAAATCCCATCACTTTACTGTGATGCAGCCTTTAAACTCAGAGTAAAATAGCACATTTATGCCCTATTGCGATACCCAAAATCGAAGACCAAATCTAGTCTCAAATCACGGTATCAATATATTTTCCTGCCCTTTGTATTAGGTCTAAAATATCTACTGTAAAACAGACACATAAGGATGCAACAACAAGCAGGCTAGAATAAACACATCCCACAGTCATGTTGTGCAAACCACCCACTGAACAACCATTCAAACAAACCTATAGATTGATTTATGAATCAAATCTTACTGGAATCATCAGCGTTATGCCATTGACCCCTATCACACTATACTCTACTCACTCTTTCGTACACTTCGAATCGTACATCAATCAGTTTAAGTAATTTTATATTTCAGTAACCATGGAAACACTACCAAG
Source organism: Gadus macrocephalus (assembly GCF_031168955.1). NCBI lineage: Eukaryota > Metazoa > Chordata > Actinopteri > Gadiformes > Gadidae > Gadus > Gadus macrocephalus. Next base: position 18,045,919 of record NC_082387.1, read on the forward strand.
CAGGCGTTTCTGTCTGTTGGCTTCGGCGATGGCGCTGTTCATCCTGGAGGCTGAGGGCTGTCGAGTTGGCAACTGGTCCGAGTGTGAAAAGGTTCCCTTCGTCCCGGGCCACAACCTGGCCGGTGAAGGTTTTGACGTTGTGCGGATGGGTCGAACCGGGGCATACGTCATCGACGTCAAAGCTTACCTGAGCGCCAATCGCACCTGCACGCTCTGTCCCAATCGATTCCACGCCGGACAGGTGAGAGGAAAAAAACGGCCAAAAACTGCAACTACCCCGTGAAAACTGCAGTCCTCTCCGGCTGCCATTATTATTGTTTGTATTGCGTTTTCTATAAATCTCCATAACTTAGCCTTTAATTCTTTAATTTCCTCCCTGTTCCTCTGGAACATCCTCAACCTCCTCCTAACATTCCTTCCACTTCCACTACTTCATTTCCCCTTTCCTATCCACCCTCTCCCCTGATACGCGCGCCCTCCTCCCACCCCCAGGTGGAGAAGCTCCCGGCGGCAGTGTTGGACTGGCGCCCTTTCAGTCGCTGCAGCAAGCAGCTCTCCGGCGCCCTGCACCACTCAGTGGACTCCCTGATTAAGAGCTCCAGCTCCATGGTTAAAAATAACTGGGGCGTAGGTCTGAGCCTGGAGGATGTGGGCAAGGCCGTGCTTGGCGGTAGCCGCTCAGAAATGGCCAAGTTCGCCCATTCGCAGCACAGTGTGGACAAGGCCACGTTCGCTATCCACAAGATCAGCTGCACCTACTACAGGTACTAAAGGTGCTGCACGGGATGCTTTTAGGTTATTATAATTTGGGGTTGGTCAACGGATTTTCTTCTCGGGATGCATTTAATTGATATGGGAAAACAATGATTATATTAGTCTACATAGAACAATAAAAACGTAAAGTTTGCATTTCTCTTTAATTATAATAGTAATTTATATATTCATTAATTTGAATGGTTGCGCATTAAAGTGGTAATTATAGAAATCATTGGCGTTGGTCTGATGTTATTAAGGGGACCAACCGCTCAAGATTACCTTTGAACTTATCTTCAAACGGTTTTATGAACTGTTTTTGTTCGTCTTTTTAGCTACAGACTTGCTGACCACCCTCAGCTCAGCACAGAGTTCTCCAAACATCTGCGACGCCTCCCGCAGAGCTCTGGTTCCCCAAAGAACAGAGCACTGTACAGACGACTTATAGACACCTACGGAACACACTACATACACCAGGTCAGAAATGCTGCAATTTAGTATTATATACACCTTAAAAGCTTATTCTCTCATCTTCATCATGTTAATATTTGTCACAAAGGCAGATAGCATGTCTAAAATCTAGGGTTGTGTTCCCTTGAAAAGGTGCAACTCGGTGGTACAGTAAGGAGAGTCACAGCCTTCAGGACCTGCCTGGCAACATTGAGGGGTTTCTCAGAGTCTGAGATCAAGAACTGCCTGAATATTGAACTGAAGATGTCCCTGGGTTTCCTGCCCGCCAACACCTCCTTCTCCAACAAATGTGATGCCCTCATCAAGGGCAATGTGAGCATGGGCTTCTACCAAGGATTCATGACCCACAAGATCGAAGTCATTGGTGGAGAGAGGTATTTCCCAGACATCCTCTATGACCAAGATCCATCAGAGTCCTACCATAGCTGGATGAACAGCCTCCATGACAATCCTGATGTGGTTTCCTATGCCATCTTCCCTCTGCACCATCTGGTGGAAGACCCAGAGGTCAAGGAGAACCTCAAGAGTATGGTCACGGAATACATCAAGGAGAACCGGCTTAAGGAAGAACACCTGGGTCCTAAGAACTGTTCCCCGAACCCCAACCTGGACCACAACTGCTGCCCGCTTCGTGCAGGAAGGGGGACGCTGAAGTTGGAGATTCACCGAGCTGCAGGTCTCAGGGCGGACACATTCACAAAGACCGACGCCTACGTGAAGATCTTCTACAATGACATGTATGAGGAGACGGCGACGGTGATGGACGACAATGACCCCGTGTGGAACGCCACATACAACTTTGGCTCTGTCGAGATGGGCAATCAGCTGCGGTTCGAGGTGTGGGACAGGGATGTGCTCTATAATGACGTTGCAGGGAGATGCGTGGTCTTCCCAGAGCGAGGGACTCACTCTCTGAGCTGCCAACTAAACAAAGGAGTTCTGTATTTCACCTACAGTTCAACGTGTGATCCCCACCTTATCGGCTACAGGTGTGGACGGTACTCGCCCAATGCAGAGTAGATTAATGTACTCGTACTTCTATAAATCAATGCGATTACTGGTATATTATATATATATATATGAATAACATTTCCAGTGGACCATTTGACCTGGCAGATTCTAGCAGATGTATTTTAGCAGTTAACTGACGTCAGGATGTTACGAGCTACCTCAGATCATTTCTCAGAATAGGATCTTCCGTGGAATCCAACCTGATTTTAATTAAATCCAAATATTTTAGAAAAATAATGAGTGATGACTAACTAAACTATTACTTTTTAACTTAATATAACCAGCAGTTGATATACATAAAAGAACAGACATGAAAAATAGTGGGGAAAATCCTAAATACACCAAGTTAAATATGTGTAAGAGGATAAGAGGGTTAAACAAGAGATTGAAAAGAGGTTATTCATGCTCTACGTCAAAAAAGAAACGGCTACCAAAGACAAATCATTCTGATATTCCATGTGTTTTTCATTATTAAATATGAACAAGAACATACAAAAAGATACAAATAATGTGATAAAAGTCGTAACAGATACAGTTGAACAGATACAGCACAGTAGCTAATCCTACAGTACATGAAACAGCACAGCCTCCCCCTCCTCAGACAGCTGCTGCCCCGGGTACCCGGGGGAGAGACAGCAGAACCTAAGTCAGGTGACAGCAGAACTTAAGTCAGTTACCTCCAAACACTGCATTGCCCAAATGGTTAACAAAGCTTACGATCATTTGAATTCTTTATTGGCCCTTAGTCTACATTTTCATTCTTTCAGTTGCGTCATTGTTGAAACAGTGAGACCATATTGGTGGATTTGACACACTTTTAGCTTCCTGATACCGCAGGTACGATAAAATATCCCCATAATAACAATCGTTTTGATTTGGAGTTTGACACTTTATATTGAGCCGCTTGTTATACTTTAGAATGAGATAAGAAGTTTATATCAAAACCATAAAATATGTTCAGTATAGTCCAATATATATGCTAACAGTGTGTTGGCCATCTGGCCAGATCTCAAATGGCACAAATGTAAAAACTGGAAGTGCTCCAAAAATATCTCAAAGCCTTACAGTTTGCAGATAAATTGGCCATCTTCATCTCGACCCTGAGAATCATGGGAATAGTATGGGTTATTATAAAATGCCCCGGGTATGGAAACGTAGCTACTGTGCAGGAGCATTATGGCAGCTTTATGGCGTCATGTTCATAGTTGTATCACAAGATCTAAAAGCTTTGTATTTAAGGAAGAGCGTTCAAGTTTCTCATACGAGTCCAGTAGAAAAGCCACAGCCTGACCACTCCCGACTATGTACTGGTTTCAAATATTTGTAAAAAAGGTCAATAAAAATAACAAAATATTTGTTCAGTATGACTGTCTGGATCAAGTATGGAGCAGGGGTCCAAACCCTGTCCCAGGATGACGATTCTGTGAGAATACTGTTCGAACAATAAGAGTTGGGCCCGTTTTGGAGTGTCCTTACCAGACAGGGTGGAGTTTAGTGCACACCGTGTTAAGTGTGTCAGTATGCAAATAGGTTTCACAGTCCCAGCGAGGCCTTCAATAAAGAGGCCATGTCCTCAGGAATGGTCCCCTCACCACCTGAGAGAAGGATTATCAATTAAGATCTCCTTTACCCTTCTTAATACAGCAGGGCTTTGGGTCAGAGATCTTGCATTTGATTGTTGTCCTAATCCAGCATGCAGCCAGTAAATCATTTAATTTGACCAGCTTGGTGATCAATTTCACCAAGGGTTTCACGGCACGCATGCCATGGGTATCAAACCATGGATGATATATTGGTAAACATGATCCATGGGTATCAAACCATGGATCATATGATCATATATATATATTCGAAAACTCATGCGGCTAATGCCTTTTTGTGCATTCTCCAAACCACACTAAGTCCAGGCTCAATGTAAACAGGACACCCCATTTTTCTTGCAAATCTTATTATTGATATAAATGCATGTCTAAAGTCAGATTTACCACAGCATTTATTGCATAAAGTAAGGGTCAAGAGTGAACAGTTAAAAAAAAGTAATACATTTATATTCTTTGAACATATGACCATACAAATAACGTTCTCATTTTGAAATTGTAACGGATAGAGCCAAGAGCCAGTGAACCCACTGCGGTTTTAAACGTGGTAATTTGTCTTACATGATCGTCAACGTTGTAATCTATGCTATTTATCACCATTTCTGATATAAGATCCCCATTTAGAGAAAAAGGGGGTAAAATGCTATGTTTTTGCCATTTCCCCCCAAGACACTGAGAACATTCCACCCTGTAGCGAACGCAGGTAGTGTTCTTTCGGGATGTCCGCGTACCTTTTCTGAGGTACCAAGGGGCACCGGTGGTACAGTTTGTGTGGACGTGTGGTCCGCGTCTGAGTGAGGGTTAGGCTTCCCAGACACCCATAGTATAATGCTATGCTCATAACACTTACACAAAGGCGGTTCTATAAAAGTATTATAAAGTTGGAGTTGGTTGTAACCATGGGGATAACAGCCCCTCCTCTTTCCTAAAACTCTCAGCCCAAAACCCATAGTTTTAAATCACAGTGTTTGAATCCAGTCTGAAACAGTGGGTTCACTGGCTCTGTAAACGATAGGTATTGTGTAATAGACCCATCATGTAGATGTCACCGCTATCTTTTCTTTGCTTAATTGCGTCAGTTGCCGTCATGTCCTGTTCCAGCTTCAGTTTTTTCTGACCAAGTCGCAGCAGGTTATCTTCAATACTGTCCTTACTGATCAGCATTATGACCTTTACCGTCCTGTATCACACACACACAACACACACACCAGTCCATATAGAATGCTGCATAACTTATAGCCAAGGCCTCGCATCGTCTGCATGTTTTACGTGTTACTCTTTCATTTTCAATCATTACAAAACTGCTCCTTGTGTTTTTTGTAAAACGTTTGAATCTGCAACGAGTTTAATAAATAATCCTCAAACATCTGTCAAATAAATCTAAAATGAATCTTCTCTTGTGACTATGAAAACACCTCAGAATCCACACACACACACACACACGTTGGATTTGTACCGTGTGGTTTCGAAATTAAACAATAAATCTGTTCATGCTAGGGTAGTGCAAGACGGAAAACGAGCCAGAGCGAGAGACGGAAAGAAAGAGAGGATGAGATATAAGAAAAGGAAGAAAGGATAGGCAGAACCCTGGAGCAGGGTGTGCCCAACGACGAAAAACAAACAAGGGCAAAGACAAAAACAAAAAAATCCAGAGGCGTGCCCAGCGATGAAAAAACATCCAGTCGTATTTTCTCGGCGAAGGATGTCATACTGTCCGAAAGGAAAGAACAGACCATTAAAAGGGCATTAAGAAAAAACACCATTCAAGGTAAAACCTCTTTTGATTTTAGGTCATTCCATGTACGTTTGCCAAGATCATCCACTGTGGCAAGCCATCTATGGCGAGAGGTTGCACTCACTAGTGTGAGTGAGAAATAAGATAAGAGATAGTGCCGGGCAATATCAAATATCTTGATTTTATATCAGGATATACCATGTTTTCTGGTATTTCAATAAATGAAGTAAAAGTAAAATATCCCCATGGTAAAGCCTATTTTTGATTACTCCTGTGTGACTAGGCCTACGAGTTTTTTCTCATGTTACGAAGACCTTTACTGTAAAATGGACATAGGTTTCATGGGAATCTATCGAGAAAAGATATGGGCCTAGCCTCCAATATGCAAATTGTTCGAAATCAAAGTAAACATTAAACCGTTTCAAGTATAGCTGAATCTTTGAACGCACGAACATCTGCATACAACAATGGCATCTGCATACAACTTTGTAGGACATGACATCCTACAAAGTGGCCTCCTACCAAATGCGTAAAGCAGTGAAAGCGGCGAAGAAACGGTACAGAGAAAAGGTGGAGACGCACTTAGGCAATCGCAACAGCAGGAGTGTTTGGCAGGGACTGAAGATGATGACTGACTACAAGGGACGATCGGCCAACTCAACAGATGTGGTCCCTCACTGGTAATTGACTTGAACTCATTTTATGCACGCTTTGTGGTCAGTGATGATTATTTTCAAAACAACGCTGTTAGCCCTGCAGCCATTTTTAACAACGGTGCTACGTGCAATCTGCCCAAAGACCAGTTGATCTCAGTCTCTGAGCATTACGTGAGAAGAGCACTTAGAGGACTGAACAGCAGAAATCCCGCTGGCCCAGACGGCATTCCTGGGCGGTTGTTAAAATCATGTGCTGACAAGCTTGCACCAGTGTGCAAGCTTGAGACAGACAATCTTCAATCTGTCTCTAGCTCACACTGTAGTTCCTAGGTGCCTAAACACATCCACCAGTATTCCTGTGCCCAAGAAAGCCAACTCAGCAAGCTTACATGATTACCGCCCCATAGCCTTGAGATCAGTGGTGATGAAATGTTTTGAGAGACTGGTAAAAGATTTTATATGTTCGTCAACACCTGGCTCATTAGACCCCCTTCAGTTTGCCTAACGACCCAATATAAGTAATGATGATGCCATATCCCATGTCCTCCAAACCACTCTCTCCCACCTGGAAAAAGGGAAGGGGAATTACGCACGCCTGCTGTTCATTAAATAAAGCTCAACCTTTAACACCATTGTGCCAAACCTTTTAGTCACCAAGCTCAATCTTCTAGGATTTAATACATCTCTCCGCTCCTGGGTTCTCAGCTTTTTGATGGACAGGCCACAGGCGGTGAAGATTGGGAGCTGTATGTTAAATACAGTCACCCTATACACCCCGCCTACCTAAAGGAAATTAAGATGCTGACATCATGGTGCAATGACAACAGCCTTGAACTAAACATTGCCAAAACCAAGGAATTTGTGGTTGACTTCAGAAGGGACAAGCAGAGGCTACATCACAAACCACTGAACATTCATGGTGTCCTGGTGGAGACAGTCAGCTACTTTAAATATCTTGGAGTAGTCATCTCTAAGGACCTTCCATGGACATCACACATCTCCAACCAACTGAAAAAAGCAAGACAGCGTCTGTATCATCTTAGAAAGCTGAACAAATTCAGAATATCCAAAGAGCTGCAGAAAACATACTCGGCAACAATAGAGTCGGTTATTTCTGGAAATACCAAAACCTGGTATGGAAATAGCAACTCTCAGGATAAGAAGGCATTGCATAGTTAACAGGTGTGCAGAGAAAATCACAGACACTGCACTCCCTGGACTTCAGGACATCTACACTAGGCGCTGCCTGTCAAGGGCCAAAATAATTTTAAAGGACTGTCATTACCCTGGCCATAACATTTTTCAATGGTTGCCCCCTGGAAAGTGGCTTCGATGTCAAAAGGCCAGAACAGAAAGACTAAGAAGTTTTTTCCCCCCCAAGCCATACGGACAATGAATGCCTGATTCCCCTCTCTTCATAAACTTTATTTTATTTAATCCCCAACCCCGTTCTTTTTTTTCTTAGTACTTTTCTATTATTAAACTTGCCACAGCTGGGAGTTGCAGTCGCAATCCCCTTTCACTGCTTTTTGTTCCAGAAATTACGCATGTGACAAATAAATTCTTGAATCTTTAATCTAGCGCTGGATATGTACAAAAACCAATGTTCTTACCATATACTGTACCTCGATGTTGACATACCGACAATATTGTAGGGATGACCATTAGTGCTTTCAAGTAATCATCATAATGTTGATATAATGACTAAGTGGGTAAAGGCAAATCATAGGACAGCTAGAAAATGAGGGTAAGTTTAGAAAATCAGATCACTTTACTGTAATGCAGCCTTTAAACCCAGAGTAAATTCATGCCATATCTCTATACCCAAAATCTAAGACCATATCTAGTCTCATATCACAGCATTGATGTATTTTCCAGCTCTATCTAGTAAGTCTAAAATATCTACTGTAAAACAGACACATAAGGATGCAACAGGCAGGCTAAAATAGACACGTCCTACAGTCATGTTGTGCACACCAACCACTGAACAAACTTTCAAACAAACCTCCCATATAGATTGATTTATGATCAAATCTTACTGGGATCATCATAGTTAAGCCATTAACCACATCACACTATACTCTATCTCACTCATTCGTACACTTCGAATTGTACATCAATCAGTTTGAATAATTTTACATTTCAGTTACCATGGCCACACTACCAAGCAGGCGATTCTGTCTGTTGGCTTCGGCGATGGCGCTGTTCATCCTGGAGGCTGAGGGCTGTCGTGTTGGCAACTGGTCCGAGTGTGAAAAGGTTCCCTTCGTCCCGGGCCACAACCTGGCCGGTGAAGGTTTTGACGTTGTGCGGATGCGTCGAACCGGGGCGTACGTCATCAACGTCAAAGATCACCTGAGCGCCAATCGCACCTGCACGCTCTGTCCCAATCGATTCCACGCCGGACAGGTGAGAGGAAAAAAACGGCCAAAAACTGCAACTACCCCGTGAAAACTGCAGTCCTCTCCGGCTGCCATTATTATTGTTTGCATTGCGTTTTCTATTAATCTCCAAACCTTTAATTCTTTCATTTCCTGCCCGTTCCTCTAGAATGTCCTTGTCTGGAACCTCCTCCTAACATTCCTTCCACTTCCACTACTTCATTTCCCCATCCCTATCCACCCTCTCCCCTGATACGCGCACCCTCCGCCCACCTCCAGGTGGAGAAGCTCCCAGCGGTGGTGTTGGACTGGCGGCATTTCAGACACTGCAGGAAGCAGCTCTCCGGCGCCCTGCACCACTCAGTGGACTCCCTGATTAAGAGCTCCAGCTCCATGGTTAAAAATACCTGGGGCGTAGGTCTGAGCCTGGAGGATGTGGGCAAGGCCGTGCTTGGCGGTAGCCGCTCAGAAATGGCCAAGTTCGCCCATTCGCAGAACAGCTTGGACAAGGCCACGTTCGCTGTCCACGAGATCAGCTGTACCTACTACAGGTGCTGCAGGGGATGTTGCTAGGTTATTAAAATTTGGGGTTGGTCAATGGATGTTCTTCCCGGGGATGCATTTAATTGATGTGGGAAAACAAATATTATTTTACTCTACATAGACTAATAAAAATGTAGAGATTGTATTTCTCTATAATTATAATAGTCACTTAAATATTCAATCATTTGAATGGTTGCACATGAACGAAATCATTGACGTAAGTCATGTTATTAAGGGGACCAGCCACGCAACATTACCTTTGAACTTAACTTGGAACTGTTTTTGTTCGTCATTTTAGCTACAGACTTGCTGACCACCCTCAGCTCAGCAAAGAGTTCTCCAATCATCTGAGACGCCTCCCACAGAGCTCTGGTTCTCCCAAGAACAGAGCACTATACAGACGACTTATAGACACCTACGGAACACACTACATACACCAGGTCAGAAATGCTTCAAATTTTTTGCTAAACACCTTAAAGGGTTATTCTCTCATCTTAATGTTTATATTAGTCAAAAAAGCAAATAGCATGGTTAAAATCGAGTGTTGTGTTCCCCTTGAAAAGGTGAAACTCGGTGGTACAGTAAGGAGAGTCACGGCCTTCAGGACCTGCCTGGCCACATTGAAGGGTTTCTCAGAGTTTGAGATCAAGAACTGCCTGAATATTGAACTGAAGATGTCCCTGGGTTTCCTACCCCCCAACACCTCCTTCTCCAACACCTTCTCCAACAAATGTGATACCCTCATCAAGGGCAACGTGAACATGGGCTTCTACCAAGGATTCATGACCCACAAGATCGAAGTCATTGGTGGAGAGAGGTATTTCCCAGGCATCCCCTATGACCAAGATCCATCAGAGTCCTACCACAGCTGGATCAACAGCCTCCATGACAATCCTGATGTGGTTTCCTATGCCATATTCCCTCTGCACCATCTGGTGGAAGACCCAGAGGTCAAGGAGAACCTCAAGAGTTTTGTCACGGAATACATCAAGGAAAACCGGCTTAAGGAAGAACACCTGGGTCCTAAGAACTGTTCCCCGAGCCCAAACCTGGACCACAACTGCTGCCCGCTCCGGGCAGGAAGGGGGACGCTGAAGTTGGAGATTCACCGAGCAGCAGGTCTAATTGGGGACCGATTCACACAGGCCGACGCCTATGTGAAGATCTTCTACAACAACATTTATGAGGAGACGGTGACGGTGATGGACGACGATGACCCCGTGTGGAACGCCAAGTACGACTTTGGCTCTGTGGAGATGGGCTATCAGCTGCGGTTCGAGGTGTGGGAGAGGGATGTGTTCTTTGATGACGAGGCAGGGAGATGCGTGGTCTTCCCAGAGCGAGGCACTCACTCTCTGAGCTGTCAATTAAACAAGGGAGTTCTGTACTTCACCTACACTTCAACTTGTGATCCCCACCTTATCGGCGACAGGTGCGGACGTTACTCGCCCAATGCAGAGTAGATGAATGTACTCGTACTTTTTTTAAATCTATGGGATTATTGGTATATTATATATACTAGAGTTTCCGCACGCGCATTGCAAGCTCAACCTCAAGTTGTAATTAAACCCATAACAATAATGTGGAAACCCCAGTCGATAATGAAACAAATTTCTGAGCGCAGAATATAATAACATTTTGGCTATAATGTTAAAACATAATATTTTGATTCACCTATTAAGTAAGAAGCAAGCATAATAATTGTCTCCTCACGTTATTAAGCATGCATAATCATTTTCTACCTATAAGCCGTTTTCACAAATTTTTGCCGCATTAGTATATCGGAAGATTCTACCCTGAGGGTGATTGACACTGATTGCTTTATACGTGGACATCGATGTCGTTAGACATCAGTAGAATCAACGGGGGGTTTAGGGGGGTGGGCTTGCAATGAGAGGAATATGACGTACGGTCTAAGTTCGCAAGAGGCGGGATAAGTGTGGCCGCTGTCACTGTAGTTTGTTTGACCGCAGACAAAATAGAGGCAGAACGGGCAGAACTCATCGCCATCATTTTAAATGTTGCTAAAATGATGCATCATATAGTCCGTTGCATTCACAACATCCGAAGCATCGATCGATGAAAGATTGGAGCATGAGTTGGAGACAAATAGAAGTAACGACAAAGAAGAAAGGTGTCGCGAACGACACCTTGCGTTACCGGAGAAAGGGAGCGTATATTTTTGCTTCATTTCACATATAACACTTAGACAAATGTAGTTGATTTCTGTGTTTATCTGAGAAAACAGGGAGTGCAAGGACGGGACCTTATAATGTTCAGTTATTACTGACTGTTGTCAGTAATAATAATAAAAAAAACATTTTCTAAACACTTGCAGCTGTGAACTTATTTGTTGTCATTTATTGTATGATGTGTACTTTTAAGGTTATGATAAGACATATCTTTTAGCGTTCACCACAAATGACTCTTAAAAGCAGTACCAACATTACATTTTTTTTTAACCATTCAACAATCAAAAGGCATCAGGCTGATTATCATTTAGGGGGCCATTCAATGACATGTAGAAGCATCATCAACACGCCCACTGAAGTGGTGTGAGAAATACCGACTTTCAACTTCTCATTCACATATAAGGTAATTTACATTTCCTACAGAGAAAATACTACCTCAGGGGTAGTATGAAAGGAGACTTTCATGGTACAAATGTCAGGATATGTTCTTCACACATACGGCCCATCAGGAGAATAACAGGCCTTTCAGGTGTGTCTGAAAGCAGCTAGTGTGTGAGCATTTGATTACATTATAAAATGAGTCAAGTTATGGATAACTTGATTTTTCAATGGAAAGTGTCGTATACTATGCATGCAAATCCATTATTAAATAGCTTTTACTTTTATTCAGGGCTGAAAAGTGCATTGATATTTTAAAATGCATGGCAACTACCATTGGTTAGTTGAAAATAATAATCATCATTTAGATTAAACATCTCTTCAAGTGTCCTGGTCAAAACAGGCAGCAGTAGCCTAGTCACACATAGCATACGCACAAAACATGAGAAAAATGAAACCGCTAAAACAGTCCGTAGGGGGGAGGGGGGATATCAATATCGCAAGACATCTCGGGAGGCTCAAGGAGGGGAGTAATATTAACTTTGAGCAACAAAGTGTAGTCTTGTGGTGGACTCTATAGACATAATTCACCATACTGTTTTATGTTTTCGTTCTGTGTTATAGGGACGCTGCCTTTTTAAGATCACGTGACGTGCGTGTTGATATGCCGGTCGGCAGGATGTTTGAATTTAACGGTTTTTATATGACAAAACGAACGACCTACCATTGCATGTCGAGGGGAGAAATTGTCTCGACACTTCTTTTATCGCAATGGCTAAAGTCTTTAGATAGAACGTCTTACCTGTGAGAGTTTGTCGACGGCGACACCGTTAAAACAGACGGAAGTGGGGAGGGCGGGATATCAATATTGCAAGACATTGCGGGATCGATCATGCCGTTGTCTTTCAAATCGCGTGTGAATGCGGTGTCCTGCGCTGCCTTTGTCTTGAAACGTCTGCGTCAGCTCGCACATGTGTGTGTGTATGCGGTGTGTATGTGCGTGCGTGCGGTGCATGTGTGCGTTTCCGCGTGCTGTGCGAGTCTGTGAGCTGAAGGTAAGATAAGATAAGACTAACATTTCCAGTGCACCATTTGACACGGCAGATTCTAGCAGATGTATTTGAGCAGTAAGCTGATGCCAGGATGTTACAAGCTACCTCATATCATTTCTCAGAATATAGCATCTTCTGTGGAAACCTATTTTTTTTAAGATATTTTAGAAAAATTATGAGTCTAAACTATTACTTTTTAACTAAATATAACCAGCAGAGGGTTAAACAAGAGTTGGAAAAGAGGTTATTCATGCTCTACGTCACAAAAGAAACGGTTACCAAAGACAAATAATTCTGATATTCCATGTTTTTTTTATTATTAAATTTTAACAAGAACATACAAAAAGATACAAATGACGTGATAAAAGTTGCAACACAGTTGAACAGATACAGCACAGTAGCTAGTCCTACAGTACATGAAACAACCCCTCCTCAGACAGCTGCTCTGCTGGGATACAGCCTACTCATTTTAGGTCATCTGACAGCAAAACTTAAGTCAGATGACAGCAGAACTTAATACAGTTTCCTCCAAACACTCCATCGCCCGAATGCTTAACAAAGCTTACGATCATTTTAATTCTTTATTGGCCCTTAGTCTACATTTTCATTCTTTCAGTTGCGTCATTGTGGTTGTGGTGACACTGTTCCAAATCATCAATAAAAGACATAATCATGTTTTTATACAGGTCAGACGATTCATGTCATCAATCATCAGTATCCAACTGGATAAATACCTGCCAAAGTATCCCACTAAGCCTTATTCTCATCCCCCCCATGTACACTCTATTGAGCCGCTTTTTATACTTTAGACAGATAGGAGGTTCATATCAAAACCATAAAATATGTTCAGTATAGTCCAATATATGCCAACAGTGTGTTGGCATCTCAACCCCTAGAATCTAAGCGGGGGGGGGGGGGGCTCATGGAAATACTATGGGTTATTTTAAAGTTCTCCGGGTATGGAAACGTAGCTACTGTGCAGGAGCATGTAAACGTGTTCTCCATTAAAAAAAAATATATATCAGAGGAGCTTTATGGCATCATGTCCATGGTTGGATCACAACTCAGGATGGATCCCAAGATCTAAAAGCTTTGTATTTAAGGAAGAGCATTCAAGTTTCTCATACGAGTCCAGTTGAAAAGCCACACTTACAACCTGACCACTCCCGACTATGTACTGGTTTCAAGTATTTGTAAAAAGGTCACACTAAAAATAATGAAATATTTGTTCAGTATGACTGTCTGGATCAAGTATGGAGCAGGGGTCCAAACCCTGTCCCAGGATGACGATTCTGTGAGAATACTGTCCGAACAATAAGAGTTGGGCCCGTTTTGGAGTGTCCTTACCAGCCAGTGTGGAGTTTAGTGCACACTGTGTCAAGTGTGTTAGTATGCAAATAGGTTTCACAGTCCCAGTGAGGCCTTCAATAAAGAGGCCATGTCCTCAGGAATGATCCCCTCACCACCTGAGAGAAGGATTATCAATTAATATCTCCTTTAGCCTTCTTAATGCAGCAGGGCTTTGGGTCAGAGATCTTGCATTTTTGTCCTAATCCAGAATGCAGCCAGTAAATCATTTAATTTGACCAGCTTGGTGATCAATTTCACCAAGGGTTTCACGGCATGCATGCCATGGGTATCAAACCATGGATCATATATTGGTATACATGATCCATGGGTATCAAACCATGGATCATATATTGGTATACATGATCCATGGGTATCAAACCATGGATCATATATTGGTATACATGATCCATGGGTATCAAACCATGGATCATATATTGGTATACATGATCCATGGGTATCAAACCATGGATCATATATTGGTATACATGATCCATGGGTATCAAACCATGGATCATATATTGGTATACATGATCCATGGGTATCAAACCATGGATCATATATTGGTATACATGATCCATGGGTATCAAACCATGGATCATATATTGGTATACATGATCCATGGGTATCAAACCATGGATCATATATTGGTATACATGATCCATGGGTATCAAATCATGGATCATATATTGGTATACATGATCCATGGGTATCAAACCATGGATCATATATATTGGTATATATTAGTGTTGCACGGTATACCGATACTAGAAAGGTATCATGATACCCTCATGCAAAAAACGATACGATTCGCAATTATTAAAATAACGTTCTGTGTCTGTGCAGCGGTCCGCTCCAACTCTGTCCTACTCCTTGCACGTAGAGGCTAGACTGTGGGCGTGGCCTTCATCTCGCACTAAGCCACAGCAGCAGCAGCAGCAGGCAGTTCACTGAGCGAGTGAGACACAACGAGATGGCGAAATATATGATATATGCAAGGGATAATGTTGTACAGAACGCAGGTCATTATCAGGAAAAATGAGCCCCGACAGGGCGAACCGGACCCTGACGCGAAGCAGAGGTGTCTTGCTTCGCCCTGAAGGGTATTATTTTCCTGATAATGACCGGTAGCGGCCTATACATTATCCCGCTTATCATACGGCTCCTTGCCAAAACGAAACAATATCTTCACACAGTGTGTCTTTTTACAATTACCATTGGTAGTGTTGATCAGAAGAGAAAAAGTCAGCCAAAGACGTTGACGTCGCTTAGTAACCGGACTACTTAATGCGGAGTGATAAGAAAGACGTGAATCAGGCAAAAAATTCACTTTCCTTGACAGCAGTCTAGTTCGGTGTGCATAAAAGTACAGACGGACAATCATTTTATTTTAGCTCAGCAGGTGGAAAGCAATCATTTTATTTTTGTTAAAACATGTTCAGTAGCAAGTATATTTTGAGTTATTTATTCTGAGTGTTAAAGTTTAAATACTTCACTGCAATTGTCGGACTGACGTATGTCCACCATAGTGTAATGGCAGGTACCATGTAGTGGCATGTTTTGTTTTGTTTTTAATAGAGAGGAGAAAATAGTATTTTAATTGTATGTGTAAGTCAGACATTAATGTGTTCACTGTTCAAAAGTTTATATTGTACAGAAAAGTGGCTTATTAAGCAAAAGCAATTATGTTGAAAATCAGAAGAGATTATGCCCATACTTGCTCTGTAGAATAAATGTATTAACGTAATTTGCTCCAAAAGCAGGAAAGGTCCAAGCTGCTGAAAGTTAAACCGAACTGGACCATTATTCATCTCTTCTCCAGATATTTTAGATTTTCTACATGTATCGGTTCAGTATCGAGCTATTTTCGGGCAGGTATCGTATCGAAGTCGTAATTTCGTAACTAGTATATGGTATCGTGCAACATTAGTATATATGATAATATATATATATAATATATCATCGAAAACCCTATTCGGCTGATGACTGCTAGTGCATTTCCCAAACTACACTAAGTCCAGTATCAACGTAAGCAGGACACCCCATTTTTGTTGCCAATATTATTATTATTATTAATATAAATGCGTGTCGAAAGTCAGATTTACCACAGCATTTATTCAGCGCATGACCATACAAATAACGTTCTCATTTTGAAATTGTAACGTTTATATAGAGCCACGAGCCAGGGAACCCACTGTTGTTTTAAACATGGCAATTTGTCTTACATGATCGTCAACATTGTAATCTATGCTATTTATCAGCATTATGCTCTGTAAGGTGACCTTGGGTGTCTTGAAAGGCGCCTCTAAATTAAATGTATTATTATTATTATTATTATTATTACTTAGATTTGACTCCAATTTAGAGAAAAAAGGGGGTAAAATCCTATGTTTTTGCCATTCTCCCCAAAACACTGAGAACGTTCCACCCTGTAGCGAACGCAGGTAGTGTTCTTTCTGGATGTCCGAGTACCTTTTCTGAGGTACCAAGGGGCACCGGTGGTACAGTTTGTGTGGAGCTCTGTCTGAGCAGCGATGTATTTAATGTCCGCGTCTGAGTGAGGGTTAGGCTTCCCAGACGCCTATAGTACAATGCTATGCTCTAACACTTACACAAAGGCGGTTCTATAAAAGTATTATAAAGTTGGCGTTGGTCGTAACCATGTGGATAACTCCCCCACCCCCCCCCTCTTTCCTAAAACTCTCAGCCCAAAACCCAGTTTTAAATCACAGGGTTTGAATTCGTTCTAAAACAGTGGGTTCACTGGCTCTTTAAACGATAGCTATTGTGTAATAGACCTGTCATGTAGATGGCACCGCCATTTTGTGTTTGCTTACTTGCGTCAGCTGCCGTCATGTCCTGCTCCAGCTTCAGTTTTTTCTGACCCAGGCTCAGCATGTTATCTTCAATACTGTCCTTACTGATCAGCTTTATGACCTTCACCGTCCTGTATCACACACACACACACAAACACACAATATAGAATGTTGCATAACTTATAGCCAAGACCTCGCATCGTGTTCATGTTTTACGTGTTTCTCTTTCATTTCCAATCAATACAAAGGTGCTCCTTGTGTGTTTTGTAATACTATTGAATCTGCAATGAGTTTAATAAATAATCCTAAAGCATCTGTCAAATAAACTAATAACAGCAAACTAAAACCATGGTTATAAATCATTTAATTCCTTTCATAATTTTACATCCAAAAGTAGGACCATTGAATTTCGATGCGACAGCGAGTTGCAGTCCCTGTGAGTGCTGATCATGCAGGGCCAGTATGTATTCGGTCCTGTTAAAGGGGAGGTGACGGGGGCAGCCTGCTACCTGGTTTGGCCCAGTCTGTGGCAGCGGTCCTCCGCCTGCTTGTCGTTGTACGGGTTACAGTCGATGTCGTGGAGGATGACGGCGTTGGCCGACGTCAGGTTGATGCCCAGGCCGCCGGCGCGCGTCGACAGCAGGAACACGAAGATGTCCTGGTCGTTGTTGTACTCGTCTATCAACACTATCCTGTGGGACGGAGTGGGTGTCATGGGTTTTCATATGGAAACAACCTGTTCATTTTTTAGATGGAAGCAGGTGTTGATAAATATCATCTTTATTCGAGGAAGTGGAAATCTCAAGGATTTCCGTTTCATTCTCTTACAACACGTTTGTCCCATAATTGTTCCCATAGAACCCCAACATTCATAATACTTTAAAGTAGGGATGGGCATTTGAAGAAATTTTCTTGATCGAGCATCGCTAGAGTTATCGATCAATTATCGATTAATCATTAACTTTTTTCTATGTTTTTTTTCTAATGTTTTTATCAATAAAATCTTTATTCCAACAATAATGTATGGGCCAAAATTAATACAATACAGTTAACTTGAAGACCTACAACTGTTTAACAGTTTTAAAATAATAAATACAGGCATTATAGGTTATAGGCCTATGCGGCGCTCGTAAAGTCCGAACAATGCGCCTACAGGCGCTCTTAAAGGTTTGGAAACGATTCAACAAGACTAAATCTGTAGCCTATTCCAATTACAATAAGTAGCGAATTTATCGGACAACAATAATCAAACAAAGGCAGTAGGCTAAAAGTGGGCATTAAACTGTATAACTGTTATGAAAAAAAAGGGGGGGGAAAGGCCGACATATAATGCCTGCAGCCGGCGCGCGGAAAAGGCTCGCAACAAAAAGATGAGCCACCCATTTACAAACAATTGCATGAACTAGTCTATCTAAAAGCAATACCTTATTGAACATATATAAGGCTGGACTTGTTGCTAAAATATCACAGTTTTGGCAAAATGTAACGACTCCAAGAGGCACCAAGCGGAGCGAGAGTCAACACATTAAGAAAGAAAAGAGCGACTCACATACGGTGGTGACTGTCGTCCATAGCATACAGTAACTCCAGCCTACATATTTTTGTTTAGGAATATAAGCATGTTAACATGCTCGGGGGTCAGACGCGAACGCAGCCTTGTAACTGTCAGTCCAGCAGCAGAAAACACCCGCTCTGACGGGACCGAAGTTGCGGGGATGCAGAGGTATTGTCGCGCTAACTTTGACAGCCTGGGGAACCTTCTTCCATTCACTTTCCACCAGTCGGCAGGGTTATATTCAATTAAATGCTTCAAGACTCACAGTATGCAACACAACGTCCTTTTAATCGATAACAATATAAATTGATCGACGCATTTCTTAACGATCAATTATCGAGCATCGATTAATTATGCCCATCCCTACTTTAAAGGCAAGGACTTTCAACAGCAGACCATAGGCTCAATCAAATTGTTAAGTCTCGTTTAGCCATAGATAGGGACTGGGCCGCGATTATTTACATAAAAGAATCTCCAACAAATGCCATTGTAACTTTTCAACACAGATAAAAAAATAAAAACTTTCGATTCACACACACACACACACACACACACACACACACACACACACACACACACACACACACACACACACACACACACACACACACACACACACACACACACACACACACACACACACACACACACACACACACACACACACACACACACACACCTGTCAGCGATGGGTGTGGATCCATCCAGCCTGACGTAGCGATGCTTCAGGTGTCTCAACAGAATCTCCACGATGTCCAGCATCATGGTGAACTGGCTGAATAACACCACCCTGTCTCCCTGAGGGGTGGAGAGGACAGCCACGTTAGAAATTCACATAGAGCCACAAGGAAGGCGTGGTGCGAGACATCATCTCCCTCATGACACCATTTTATTTACCACCAGACGCAGAGGAACCTGGAATAACTGATGGTGAACCACTTCAGTATAGTAAGTTTTAGATCTGGATATTCTAACAGTAGTGATCAATAATAGATTATTCATTGATTGTATTTGAAAGATGAGGGTTGAATGTGTCGGCTGAGCTCAGGAGCGAGTGGGGTGACTTACGCCTCGGGCCCACTGCCTCCGTCCGTTGACTGATCCCCATTGACTTTGAATGGGGACGGACGAGCGATGCATTGTGGATCCGTTCGCTCCGTTAGAGCCTTCGGCTCCGTCAAAAAGTTGAAAAATTTTCAACATTTTCGGCAGCAACGGATCCGTCATCCAATCAGATCGCGTATGCAAATGTGTGCAATGTCTCAGGCTCTTACGACCCCGGAAAGCTCCCCCATCCGTCAGCCAAGCCTTCCGACGTCCTTTGACTGACGGTGCAGTGGGCATGAGGCGTTAGGGATCGACCGACATGGATTTTTTCGGGCCGATAGCGATTTTTTTTCAGCCTTAGCCGATAACTTATGGTGAAGTAAAAATAATACAGTGAAAAAAGCCTTGAATCAACCTAGCAAAGTGATCATGACTTTCTCTATTACTTCTTACGCTGCCGATTTTCTTGAGCCAATATTTGAAGCCAATAATACCATGGAAATCAAGAGCTCTCGCGAGAGCACAATTTGAATTTGCTCAGCGTGTCACTCTGGAAACGATCAATACTCGTGTATATTCTGGGCCTCCCCTGGCCCAGAACATTAATCAATCAAATCGATGTATCAATATAGGCAGGCCAAAAGCGTTGCAGTTTTACCGACCGGATACGGCAGGAGTCTATTGGTTAGCTCCACTAGTCTGGATACGACACCCCTTTTATTATTCTGATTGGTAGTAATGTTATCCAATGTGTGTTATCCAGTGATATTTACAAATGCATGCTTGGTGCCGCCCCTCGAGTTGGGCCATTTTCATTACTCGTTGCCAGACCCTACAGCTTCCTAGATGTGGGTCTGGATTTGAAGGCAAAGCCTCCCTCAATTTACATTATAAAAATGACACAATGACTAAAACAAATGTTACGTCTCAATTAAAAAAAATTAACATTTATTGAACTGTCTGTAAATCACGCCTAAAAAATAAAATAAAATAAGAATCGGCCGATACTGAAAAAAATATCGGACGATACCGATACACGTAAAAAACGCAAATATCGGTCGATCACTACTTTTAACTGCAAGGTTGCTGGTTCGATCCCCGGCTCCTCCTTGCAGTGTCGAGGTGTCCCTTAGCCTAACCTTAGACACCTAACCCTAACACTGCTCCTGACGAGCTTGCTGTCGCCTTGCATGATTGACTCAGCCGTCGGTTTGGAATGTGTATATGAACCCTTGTAAGTCGCTTTGGTCAAAAGTGGCTGCCAAATGCCCTTAAAAATGTATACCCAATCAATCAGTATTAGAGTTGTGTACTAAACTTTGCATATATTATCGAGCCAACAGAACACGCGTCCACAAACTTGCTGTGCATGATAGTCTAATTGTTAGAGGTGTTTGACTCCCCAGCTGAAAGTCTGGGGAGTCTCCAATGTTAGAACCCCGATATCTACCCTCTACCTGTGGCCAAGCAGCTTATAGTGAACCAGTAGCTTACAGTGAACCCATAGCTTATAGTGAACAAGTATCTTATAGTGAACAAGTAGCTTATAGTGAACCAGTAGCTTATAGTGAACCAGTAGCTTGTAGTGAACCAGTAGCTTGTAGTGAACCAGTAGCTTATAGTGAACCAGTAGCTTATAGTGAACCAGTAGCTTATAGTGAACCAGTAGCTTGTAGTGAACCAGTAGTGCGTACCGCGTCTTTGAGCGAGGCCAGAAGGTCTGTGAGGAGGTTGAACTTCCCAGAGTCCAGTAGCAGGTGGCTGTCTAGCTGGTAGCACCCGATGGAGGAGTACTGCTGGCAGAGCCGGTGAAGCTCAAAGTCTGACATCACCTCCATATCCTCCTGGATCAGCGCCGCATCGGCATCGAAGTGGGTCGGCTCCTGGGGAACAGGAGGAGTGGCATAACAGTGTGAGGGGAGGAGTGGCATAACAGTGTGAGGGGAGGAGTGGCTTGACAGTGTGAGGGGAGGAGTGGCTTGACAGTGTGAGGAGGAGTGGCTTAACAGTGTGAGGAGGAGTGGCTTAACAGTGTGTGGAGGAGTGGCTTGACAGTGTGAGGGGAGGAGTGGCTTGACAGTGTGAGGGGAGGAGTGGCATAACAGTGTGAGGGGAGGAGTGGCATAACAGTGTGAGGGGAGGAGTGGCATAACAGTGTGAGGGGAGGAGTGGCTTGACAGTGTGAGGGGAGGAGTGGCTTGACAGTGTGAGGAGGAGTGGCTTAACAGTGTGAGGAGGAGTGGCTTAACAGTGTGTGGAGGAGTGGCTTGACAGTGTGAGGGGAGGAGTGGCTTGACAGTGTGAGGGGAGGAGTGGCATAACAGTGTGAGGGGAGGAGTGGCTTGACAGTGTGAGGGGAGGAGTGGCTTGACAGTGTGAGGAGGAGTGGCTTAACAGTGTGAGGAGGAGGGGCTTAACAGTGTGAGGAGGAGGGGCTTAACAGTGTGAGGAGGAGGGGCTTAACAGTGTGTGGAGGAGGGGCTTAACAGTGTGAGGAGGAGTGGCTTAACAGTGTGAGGAGGATAAGCTTAACAGTGTGAGGAGGAGTGGCTTAAATGTGTGAGGAGGAGTGGCTTAACAGTGTGAAGAGTGGCTGAACAGTGTGTGGAGAAGTGGCTTAACAGTGTGTGGAGGAGTGGCTTAACAGTGTGTGGAGGAGTGGCTTAACAGTGTGTGGAGGAGTGGCTTAACAGTGCAAGAGGAGGAGTGGCTTAACAGTGCAAGGAGGTGTGTCTTTCTTTTGGCACCAAGATCACATTATCTCCCTTGCAGTTGTGGAGACATACTCTATTTACTTTGGGTACGTTCTTTTCTGAAAAAACCTTTTCCGCCCCGATATCAAAAATGGTATAGAATATCGATATTTTTCCAGGTATAGTATCGAAGTTAGAAAATCCAGTATCATGACTGACAAAACTACTAGAAACGCGATTGTGATTATTCAGTTAGACCTACAAGAAACGTGAAAGTTAAAAAAGACATATCTTTGCGACTACCTTGGACATTTAGTTATGTACAATTGCATAAAATCATGCAGGTCTACATATAACTGGGCGATAGCTTTAATGGGTTGCAACAGTGGACTGAAATCACTTCATAGCACGATGTGATCGTTCGATAAATAAGTAAACGAAGAGAAGTTTGTTATTTTTTAAACACAACGTGTGTAAGCTAACATTCAGCTTCAGTCTGAGCTAGGATGAATTTTCCCGAGCCCCCAAAAACCAGGCCGGGTGCCTGGCAAAAAGAGGCTTGTTCACGATTCTGTTCACTTGCCCATTTTAATTTGGGCAAGTGAACATCACATTCGGGCAAGTTGAACATGACCTGTACTTGCCCAATGGGCAAGTGCTTTTGAAACCTAAGTCTCAACCCCTGAGGTCTAAACAGTGCGAGGGGAGGAGGGCTAAACAGAGTTCCGGGAGCACTACATTGGTCTAACGGCAGAGGCTTTTTTCACAAAGAGAGGTTGGACCAACCTTAAGCATCAGCTTGCTCATGGTTTTGAGTTTCTCTGTGGTGTAGTATTGTCTGTGGAGCAGAGGGTGGTTGGCCATCTTCCTCAGCTGCATCATGACGTTACACAGCTCTCTCTCTGCACAGAAAGGGGGGGGGAGAGAAGGAATAAAGAATGAAAACAAAGCTTAGATCTGTTTCCCAAATATCTCGCCTGAAGATGTAGAAGACGGAAGACGACCGGATTCTTACTCTCTCCAGTCTCAGACTTTTTGAGTTTCTTGAAGAGGGACTGGTATAACGTTCTCTGTTTCTCGCTCATTGGACAGAACTCAATCTTTTCTTCCTTGGCAGGCAGCTGCTGCAGGACCTGTTGGAGATCAGACAAACACAATTATCTGAAGGGCCTTCATCATTCCTAAATTCATTACTGTGAACCAACTTTTCTCCGGACCCCACAAACGTGAAAAGTGAGGAGATTACCTCACTTTTCACCCTTCGGAGGATGAATGGTTTCATTATTAGTTTAGCTTGAGCGATGCGGTCCTTCTCAAAACGACTCTGCTCCTCGTGGGATTTCTGACAAAACAAAAACATGTCATTAATAATAATTATAATTGTATTTTCTTCCAACAAAAACAGGATGTCAACTACTCGATTCAGGTGTGTTTACATTCATCTGGGTTTCATTCATTCAAAATGATCGGACACAAGGAGTTACCATGGAGAACATCTTGGAGAGCTGCGCGTTGGAGTTGGAGAACATGGAGGGCATGATGAAGTTCAACAGAGACATCAGCTCCAATAGGTTATTCTGGAGCGGCGTGCCGGTCAGCAGCAAGCGATGCTCAGCCTGCACAGAACCGGAGAAACAAGCGGCTAAACTCATACCGATACTCATTATTAGACACTAAATATGATCCGTGGGTGTGACGGGATCACCCCTTTAACACACACATATTTAAAAGCGTATTCAAGTCACGGTGCCTGGTCGTATCAAAGGTGGGGGGATGGGGTGTGAGCTGCAAGTACAGGAAGGTGCACTAACGTTGATGGCCATGAGGTGGCGGTAACGCAGTGAGTTCATGTTCTTCAGCATGTGACCCTCATCAAAGATGGCATACTTCAAACGCAACTTCCGGAAAAGGCTGCGGTCGCTGTCGTTTCCTATTGCCAAGTTATACCTGTGAAAGACAATGATGATTACAACCCTACGGCAACAAAGGACGTCCCCTCACCATTATACATTAAGACAATACTATAGAAAAGTTTGATGTAATTTGTTGTTCAGATGGTCAAACTGCATTTCATCACATTGGAAGTAAGTAAACAAAATAAATAAATACAATGCCAGGAAACTGCTTTCAAAATGATTGGAATGGACCACAACAGACAAAGTCCATTTGGATTCAAATGTGCGGACTGCGGACACACGCACACGCACGCACACTAGGGCTGCACGATATGGGCAAAATATGATATCCCGATATACTATGTACCCGATATCCTGCGTACTACGGTGAGGGTTTCAGTGCGCCACAACTTTAATCCCCCGCCCCCTCCCTTCTCCGTTCCATTTGGGAACATGTTTGGTTTAATTTCGCTTGTTTCGTATATTTTAATTAATTAATTAGGGCGCCCGCCACACACTTGCCGCCCTAGGCGATCGCCTAGGTTCCCCATGCAGAGCGCCGGCCCTGGTTTCGGGGCAGAAGAAGCTGTCGCGGCCGGTGATGCAGCAGCACAGCCACAGAGTTTTACGCATTCCTCATACTGCACCTTGTGCCGCTGCTGTAAATGGTGGAACCGATTTGTCGTGCTTCCACTTTTAGCCGCAAGGGTTTTGCTACACTCTCTACAGATGACCTGCAGCCAGGCGTGTCGTTAGACCTGGGCGTTCGGGGCTATAGCCCCGGATCTTTTGGGAATAGCCCCGGATCGCTGTGCCATCAAAAAAAACAAAAACATAATGCTGAAAATAGCCCCGTAGAGTTGACTTATTTGTGGTTGAACCAGCAGCCACAGATGCAACAGTGTAGCGAGTGAAAACCGGAAACATTTCTGACGTGTCCATATACGTATGTGCAGATTTAGAATGATTTTGTTGCAAAATGTTTCAAATTCAACGTCGGTATTCTTTCTTCTCTATGCATAGCGCATCTCGTCGATAATGCTGTTTCGTGCTGCCTTTTAGTGAGATCAGAGAGTGTTGAGAAGGACAGTAATAAAATATCTTTGCTAAGATGGATATAAGAAGAGAGACCCGCAGTGAATTCAACCCGGTCCCCTTGACATCGGGTAGGTGCAGCTGCTGCTCATCTGTTTTTTTAAAGCCGAACCATTTCCATATTATGGAGCCGTTGTTTCTCCTCTTTGAAACCATTTTCCTCTCACGCCGCCGTCTCGTTTTCTTTACCGGTATCCTCCACGCTTGTTGTGTTTGTGAGAGGGCGGGAATAAGGCATCTTTGCACACCGCACGTTCGGAAGGACAGAGTGGGAGGGGGAGGGGTCGCGCTCACAGTCTCCAAGGCAAACACAGACGCTTGAGGCGGAAACTGACCATTTTAACGCATATATCGATATAAACGATATTGTCAAATCTTGTATCCCCTTGGAAAATATATCGATATATCTTACATAGCCGATATATCCTGCAGCCCTAACGCACACCCACACACACACAAATAAATTGAAAGACGCCACATCCATCTACAGCAGAACAGCCAAGGGTGCTGCAACAGCGCCACACGACACACTTAACTCCAGAACAAGATTTCGGAGGAAGGTTCAAATTTGTATTGCCTTTACTTTAGGCGGTACGGCAGAACACCGTTTTCTGGTCAACGTGATGGTCCGGACGTTGACGTACCATGGACGCAACAACTCTTCGGGTTAAAGCTAAATCGGGTAAGGGTGACAACACCACAGCTCTGGTGAGGCAGTAGTTATTGGGGGAAAAATACGGCGGTTTGAACCCAGCTCACGTTCCCAATCAGTGGGTCGAAAATCCAACGCTTGGCGAGTTCTGCTTCACAATGACGGGAAGGGCAGGCGTCGATGCATCAAAAAGCGACGTTGCAGTAAACACCCTCCCCCTGCTCGCGAGGGGTACCAGATATCTTTTGTGTCTCATGTCGATCCCAGATTTGAATTTCTATAGAGAGCCAGCGGATTCGTGTCAGCACCGCGAGGTAATGGACAAGCGGACCGAGACTGTTGGTCAATACTCACGTGGACACGATGACCTGAAATTCTTCATCTCCATTTAGGATGTTGTGTTTCATGTACCTGCGGTCCTCCACAGATCCTGCATGCAGAGAACCACACTGTCAGCCTCTTCTGCTTTTCATATGGTTCCACACTGACCAGATTACTTTTGCATCAATAAAACTGAATAATTATTTTGTATAAGAAATATATATAATGGTAGAACATTTAGAAAGGGTATTTTGAGGCATTTTCTAAGGACGTCAAATAAACCCTTTTAAAGACTGTTTTAATTGGGTTGCATGAGGAGAATGTATGAGCAGAATCTTACCATAATACACTAGAACTTTAAGTTTCGGAGACCACAGCTTCAGCTCTCTCACCCAATTATCTACAAGCAGAAGACATTAAACCTCAGACCAATGTAGCTTCCCTTTGCTGACATTTCAACGGTTGGCGGACCTGTTCAAGGGTGTGGGTGTGTTTACTTTACCTAGTGTTGAGGCAGGTACTGTAATGAGGTGAGGACCTTCTATACCATCTTGGTAGAGCTGAGAGAGAAACGCTATAGCTTGGATGGTCTTCCCAAGACCCTGGAGAAAGGAGGGAGAATGACAGAGAACAAATATGAAAGACAGAAAGGTTGCAGAGGTAAGAAATAATTTTCTTTACACCGCAGCAGTCTTTGTTCATAGAGATATCTAGAAGGATTTCACTGAGACTATAGGGGGTAAGCAGATTATTATATTTTCTCTCCGTCAAAGGCTAAAACAAATGATGATGTCTTTCCCCCCCTGCATGTGGGGGGACCTGGTGGGTGGAAATGGCGTGAGGCAATGCAAAATAACAAAGCCCACTTAAAAGAACGCTTAGAGGAGATTGTTTTGATACATTTTATATCCTGTTCAAGAAATGCATTATCTTTTGGGATTGATTTCCTATTTAGTAAATAAATATGGAATTAAATCCAGGAATGAACACTCAGATTTTTGAGAGCAGTTTTGAAAGATTGACAAAAGGTGGTCTTGTTCAATAGCGTTTTTTTAAAATAATGAGCATAGCTACAGTTTCATTTGCAGTGAATAGTGCATATAATATAACTATTAAAACATCAGAAAGACACAGGGTGAAATCAGTGGGATATTCAATATTAACCTCACCATCTCATCAGCCAATATCCCACTCAGTTTGTGTTGATGCAACAGAAGCAACCACTTCAGCCCAATCAGCTGATATGGCTTCAGCTGATACCTGGAAACAACCAATCACATTAGAAGGTAAATTACACCCAACATAAAAAAGGTAAAAAGCAAACAGGCCCATGTTAACAAAGAGGAGTGTTACTCTCAGGATGTTAAAACACTTGGAATTTACTCAAAATAAACTAATCATATTGTAAGGCCCCGTCAAAACGGAGCCGAAACGGGAGAAAACGATCCGGTTTCGTTTTATGCGGTTCAGGAATATCTCCGCAAAGACGGAGTCATTTCGAAACCGCATCAAGCTGTAGAAACGCCGTAGTAAATATTCAAGGCGCTGGTTCTCCACAGAAAAAAGTGGAGCGCATCAAGCCTGCGCGCATACAGCCTGCGCGCTGTATACAAACATTCAGGCACGAAGAGATTCAACCTTTTAAATTGAGCAGAAATACTCTTTAATGTACAGTTAGTAATTAAATTCATCATGGGGCTTTATTTAAAGCTACAAAAATCTAGGTGATTGTCCTTGTTTCTACTTTTATCATTATACAGTTATGTGTGATGATGCATTGTTGACAACCTAATTATAGAGAACTAATTAAAACAATTGTATTAGCGACTAAAATAGTAAAATTAATAGAACTTCAAACTTGAGGATGTGCAGGGTTATTGGCTTCATTTGTATTTCTGTCCGTATGTTTGCATGTAGGTGTGTGCGCGACTCACTGGCTGTTGAGTATGCTGGGCTGTTTCCTGCCCACTCCCTTGGTCATGATCTGGGTGACCTGCTTGACCATCTTTGAGGAGATGTTCGTACATTTGGACATGAGACTCTGAACGGCGCTCCTCTCCTTCAGGACAACTTTACATCCGACCAGCAGCTCCTCCGTCAGGCCATTCTCCTTGTGTAAGATCTCTTTCTGGAGGGGGGGGGGGGGGGGGGGGGGGTGAGGGATGTGCAATATAAGACATGACATAAATCAACTGACATTTTGCTGAGGAAAACTGCTGGATTGCCATTATATTATTTAATTTTGATAATGGCAATTTAGCTTGTTACAATATCATGAGTAACACAACATGGTTCCCATTCACACCTCTACTTAAAATGACACACACACACACACACACACACACACACACACACACACACACACTCACGAGAGTCTGCCAGCTGTCGAAGGGCCGGAGCTCCACAATCTTCTGGGCCTTTTTGACGGAGCAGCCTGACATCAACGACAGCTCGTCCAGCGAAGCCTCCTGAAAGAACTTGAGTATCTGGCCTTTGAGGGTCGTTCGGTCCGACCGCTCGGCGCGTCCTCCATCCCCTTCCTCCTCTTCAGATGACAGATCGTCCCCAGAGTCCTCGTAGTCGCTGGTGGGCGTCTCCTCTTCCTCGCCCTCCCCCTCCGAGCTCATGTGTTGGTCTGAGGCGAGGGCCTTCCTCTTCCTCTCCACCGCCTCCTTCTTCGCCAAGCTGGTCCCGCTGGCGAACTTGGAGAGCATGTCACTGACGGATGAGGCGGCAGAAGAGGTGGTTGTGGTCTTAATTTTCCGCGGAGCGAGAGACAACGCGGTTTCCTTGGAGTCCTTGCTGAGCCAGGTGGACAGCGTGGAGGAGCTGCTGCTGCTGCTTTTAGACTCTTTTTCGCTGTCTTTGCGGCCCTCGCGATTTCTGCAGTTGCTCGTTTTTTTTGTATTGCTGTGGTTTGTGGAGTCGTCCTCATCGCTGTCTTCTTTGTATCGGGCTGCCCGGGTCGCCCTCTGGGCTCGCTTTTGGTCTTTTGTCTTCTCAGAGTTGGAGGGTTTCCATTCCTTGTTCTCAGGTGGACTGAAGCTGGTATCGTCTGGTGGTCACGGAGCACAAGTAACAACATTAGAGCCTGACTATGTTCAGGGAAACGATTCAAAATTGAAAGTTTCAGATCCACACGCATGCCTATGAGAAAACCAAAAAGGTATAAGATTCTAACCGTTACCGGAGAACATTCTGAGAACCTCCAGGGCTTCTTCAGAATTCCATTCATGCTCCTGCAGAACCTGCCTCAGCTCCTGCACACCAAACACAACAGTGGAGGATCATGACAGTGTACACACAAAAGGCTCAACAATGAAGGACCATGACAGTCTACACACCAGACACAAAACAGGCTCAATAGTGGAGGACAATGACAGTAAACACACCAGACTAGGGATCGACCGATACCGATTTTTTAGGGCCGATACGATACCGATATTTTTTCATCAGCCTTAGCCGATACGCCGGTACCGATTTTCTTGAGCCGTTTTTTTTTTTTTTTTTTTTTTTTTTTTTTTAAAAAGGAACATTTATTGAACTTCAATATAAAAAACAATATTTAACAAATAGTAAAAACAGGTGAAGTAGAACAAGTAAGAACAAGTAGATGAACAATATTTAACAAATATTAAAAACAGGTGAGGTAGAACAAGTAAAAAAAAAAAATCTGCCGCGTATCGGCCGATACCGATACACGTAAAAACCGCGAATATCGGCCGATAATATCGGCCGACCGATATATCGGTCGATCCCTACACCAGACACACAACAGTGGAGGACAATGACAGTATACACACAACAGGCTCAACAGTAGAGGACCCTAACATTGGAGGACCCTGACAG
This sequence comes from Gadus macrocephalus, assembly GCF_031168955.1. Taxonomy (NCBI): domain Eukaryota; kingdom Metazoa; phylum Chordata; class Actinopteri; order Gadiformes; family Gadidae; genus Gadus; species Gadus macrocephalus. The sequence goes on from NC_082387.1 coordinate 18,075,959, forward strand.
TATACACACCAGACCCACAACAGGCTCAACAAGGAAGGTCCATGACAGTCTACACACCAGACACAAAATAGGCTCAACAGTGGAGGACATGACACACACAATTGTATTATCATCATTATTACTATTGTATTTTTTTATGTGATCTGCTGAAATGCCCATCTACCGCGATAAAATCTGCCGCCATAATGGTAATATTATTTGAAATACTTATCAATTAGACTGTGCAGCTCCGCGAGTCAGTGTGATGCGTTAAGGCAGAATACAATAGGGAACGACAGTGCATGATGAAGTAAATGCAACAAAGCACCACATAATCACTGGTGGAAATATCCCAGAACTCCGAGTGCCGGTTAATTCTGTCTGAAAAATATATGCATCATGCGGGGCTATTTGTCGCATGACGCGACGAGTGTGAGGAAACGCTTGCAAAAGACGAATAAATTGTAGTCCCAAGAAGGGTGATACCCCTTACTATTTGGAAATCTGACCAGGCAAAGACCAGCATTGGTCTGTGCAATTATGTTGGAGACCACTGACCAGTCCTCGCAGAACTAGAAGCACTGCCAACTACTATCTCAAAAGGGACCACCCAGAGTTCTCGGGCGCTTGAGTTTGCACTATCATGCTATTGTCAGCCTCTGTTTGTCACCTCAATAATTGTATATTATAAACCAAATTAATCTTCTGGTTTATTAAGGGTTCTTTCCTAAGGAGAGTACTGTAAATGTAAGTTAAGCATCATTTTTTAAGATATACTGCGGTATTTATAGACATCGATCAATAAAAAAAACATTTTTGGCCATGTCGTCAAGCCATACTTGGGTGTGATGAATGCATGAATAAATAAATGAATAATCCATACATTCATCGGAGTGATAAAAAATGATATTATTTTGTTGCATCATCATGGGATTAGGTGGTAAATGGCATGGAATCAGAGACTATGGAGCACTGATATGTAGCCCCGAGTGCCAAAGTACCTCCTTGTCTTGGTCAGGGAACTTCTTCTGCAGTCTTCTGACCATGACTTCCTGCTTTTCCCAGCTTGGCTCCTCGCCTTCCTCCTCATCCTGCTCTTTGTCATCGTCTTCTTCATCGTCAACATCTTCTCCATCTTCAGAAGCTTCGGTCTTCAAGTACAAATGTAGAAGGAATTTGTATATAATTAAATAGCTAGCCTCCCCGATGAAGAAACGTATTTAGCTTTGGGTATTTAGCTTCTGCCTTACGTTTCACAGAAGTAATAGATCAGTTGATCTTCTGCTTGTATTACATAAATATGTTTCTCAACTTCTTACCAAGGATGGTTTCCTTTTCTTGTTAGGCAGAATGACATCACTCTCTTGGGGACTGCTGGTTCCAGGTTGTTTTCTTTTTTTACTCTTGCCTGGGGAGGCTGAGAAAATACATGATAATAAATAGTTTTCAATAAACCAAACTCACATCTGACAATATTTGCCCAAGCTACCTAAAAGGTGTGTGGGGAGAATGATATTTGGATTTGCCTCATTTGTCATGCCTTCCAATTCAGAAACCGATGTATTATTGTTTACCTTCTTTATCCTGATACTTGGCCATACACACAGCTACAGCCCCATCCAATGTGCTAGTGCTCTCAATCACCTAATGACAGGAGAGAAGTTACATATATCAATCTCTCAACTTATACGCGTTGAACTTCACTTAACCCGATACCTAAACTTCTAACTTGTAATTTAAGATAACAATTATTGAATACCCAGAGGGAAATTCAGATGGTACAGCCGCATAAAGTGCTGCAGTGCAAATCAAGAGACGATAATACAACTAAGAAGAATACAACATACCCATTTACAAAATCATTCTAATACAATAAAGTAACAACAGAAAACAACCATCAGGGTAGGTTTCGCTCGATTCCACCCACCTCGAGTAGCTCCTGTCTGGACCGCTGAGGGAACACCTCCTGGAGTTTCTCAATTCGTTCATCGAGCTCAGTGTCGCTTTCTTCCTTGTGACCTTTTTCCTTCTTTGAGGATGCTTTCTTCATAAGTTCCCTGTATTTAAAGCAAACGCATTGTGAAAAATCTTGACTTTAGCACAGAATGTTGGTTAGAAAAAAAAGTAAAGTCTGTTTGAGAGAAAAGCAGAGCAGAATTCCAGACCAGATCAGACCACAAATTACCAAATGGTTCTTGGTCGTGTAGTTTACTGGTGTCTTTCAAAAACATACTTTACCATTGAAGTGGAGATTTGACTTTCCTGGTTAATGTTATTGTTGGTGGACTAGAAAAGGAGCCGTCCTCCTCCTCGG